>NC_067410.1:36595769-36903269 GCF_009764475.1 Pristis pectinata
ATCCACTTCACCAGGAGTTTCAACAGTTGTGGTCGACTTGAATAATAAAGCTTCGCACAGGAATATTGGAATATTGCATTGTGTAAAACAAAAAACTACAGGTCAATCGGGCTTTAATGATCAGTTCATAATATTGAATGAGTATTACCTTTTATGCAAATAGCAACAGATTAAACTGACAAATAGTTTAAAAAGTACAGTTAAAATAGTAATCAGCAGTTTATGCCCCCACTTGCAGATGCTTGACCTGTGGATGCAGTTTATAGCTGCGATGTGAGGTGTTAGCTATTGACAATTTAATAAGTAAGCTTCCTGCTAACTGTATTAATGACTGTAATCTGTAAACGGAGGACTGGAGATGAAGTTCACCCTTGTCCTGAACTGAAATGCATGTGAATTGTTCCAAGTATGTATTTTGGGACATGTGTCCTCTCATTCAAGAGCCAGTGATTGATTAAAATTCAGAAGCTTACTGTCACCATCTCCCAGATGATTGAGATGCAAAAGCAAAGGGCACTGATTTATTGGATTGCTTGTTTATCTGACGTGCTGGAGCAAGTGAGGGGATGGATTCAGCTTAGATGTTTCCTTTTGAAGATGTGCAGGGCTGCATGAATGTGCTTGGATTTGAATGCCTAAGATGCAAACTGCCTGCCATATCCTGTGTGCAAACATGCAACATGGATATCTGTCATGGTTGCCTTGTGTACACACTCTCCTACTGCTAGTGGAAGGCAAGCTGTTTGGCAGATGTACCTTGCTACCAATAAACCACAAGTCCAGTGCCTTGACTTATTGCTCTTTCTGGTGGCCTGCATGTAGAATGACCTCAGGTACATGAGCCCACCAAGCAACTTATTGGTCGAAGGGAAAAAACAGGATGCTGAGTAAGTCAGTTTAGTTACCTCAACAGATCTGCTGTCTTCTAGAGAGGAAGTGGATAAGATTGTAGTGCTTTGCTCTTTCCTGCATTGTATATCAGAAAATCTTCATTTCTGCATCCTACATAACTGATAACAATGTTGTCTCAACTGCAGCAGAGGAATGTGACACCTAGTATGAAAGGCAAACATCCAGCAGATGGATCAGCAAGGCTTTTGATTGGAATGTCACACAATAAACCACGCTCATTAACTTCTCATAACACCCCAGGTAGGAGTGAACCTGACAAGACCTGAACATTAATCTGTTCAAATTTTTTAAAAAAGTTTAGTCACACAAAAACTTTGAATCTCTATTATCAATTTAAATTGAACTTCTTGTGCACAATTTTGCCTTGATCAGGTAGCTTTGGTTACAGTTTCCAATTGTGTTGATGAAAGCAACCTTGTGGAATGATGGAGGCCGTGTGGAATGGGTTTAAAACATTTAATTTTATTTTGCATGAATGATTGTTAGCTTGGAGTTAATTGTTAGTATGAGAAGTGTTTCAATTTTTGTCCCAAATGGATAAGAATAAAAAACTTTTTTTTTTCTCAAGGATGTAACTGTGAAGTCACAGTTCTGTATTACACACATCCTGGTAGATATGCTGACAATTGCTTTGGGGGATAAGGGGTGCCAAACCCTTTGGTCTTGGAGATCCATTTTCAGTTCAGAGAGAAAGACTGTAGGCCAAAATTGTTGCCAATATTTCTGAACACATGAAGGCTGTTGGATCTACTCTGTGGCTTCACACAGCACCCAATGCTTGTTGGCAGGTGTTCGAGCCAAATTCTACAGCGAGTAAGCTACCATAACGATCATTAACGTAGATCTTCACCAGAGAACTGAGGCCTGCTTTGTGTTAAGTGGCTCCACTCTACTTGGACAACAGCCAAACAGTCTGAAGTGTCTATCTTCCTCAAGATAATACTACCTTTTTGCCTACATCTCTCATCTCTGGTGCCCTCATTGTCTACCCAAATTGGCACCTGAAGACTATCCCCTTACTAACCACCCCCCCACCCCCATGCAGGTAATCTTATCCTCAAATCTCTCCCTCTGTTGTCTCCACACTGGCATGGTTTTTGGAGGAAAGGACCCTCCCCCATACAGGCCCTCCATGGGTTACGAACATCTGATTTATGGACACCCTGTACATACAAATGAGCTCCCATAATTATTATCAAATTGAAATGAGAACCAGTCTTGGGGGGGAGAAAGAACCTGCTTACAAGTAACCTCCCTGCATTAATCAGACACTATTGTCTCTTAAAAACCCTGGTGCCAGTTTCACTGCAGGAGGTCACTTAAGACAGTTGCTTTGGAAATTTTCAAGCAATTACTTCTATTGATACTTGTGCAACAGTACTCTATTAAACAATGTAACAGCCACTAATGCTTCAAGTCCATCGAAACCAGCCGTTGAGGCTGGGACATTTTGATTTTGCACCATTTGTAACTAGGTAGGGGAAGAGAATAAGTAAATGTTTGTGTTAATTAGTCCTCATCAATGCCATACTGTGTAAGTATGGTTACTGTATTGAGTGATTTTTGTGTATTTTCTGACTTATGAATGTCTGTAAAAACAGCCTGTATGTGTCTTTGGTCTTGCATGTTGTGAACTATCAGCATCCTTCAGCAATGAAGTCTGGGAGTTCCCATTGTTTGGATGTCCCCGTGGTAGATCATAAAAGTACACTTGACGTACTCTCCAAGTCAAATTTCATTAATCAATGTATCAAGCTTAAAACTGCATACTTCATCTGCAGCACTATCTTAAATACTCATGACAGAGTTATCACACGCAAATAATATTGACTGCAATCACTGGAAAACCACATTTTACTTCATGGCAAGTCTGCTCTCATCTTTAGAACGATTCACAATCTACATCTATTGCTGGTTGCTTGAAGTGCATGTGTGTGATACATCAGGTGAAGGCAGGAATGGCTCATGTGCGATTGCCACCAGAGCCTATTAATGTGATGTACTGTCGATGCTTAGGCGTGGACACCAGTCATGTGGCACAAACTACTGGAGGTTGACCTGATTCATTGTAAAATGGTAAATACAGGAGTGAGATTTTTCATTGTGCGTGTGATGCAGCAAAACTGTAAATCTGCTCTTGTTCATTCCCCACAGAGAAAATCTTCAGCAAAAGTCTATTCAAATCATTGATTTCTTTAACTATTTTGTGGTAAATACCTGTTTGTGTTCAACAACAAACGCATTCATTAAGTTGCTTTACCATTTCTCGTCAGGAGGCCAACAAAAACAACAATAGAACTTCTACTTTGTGAAAAATGGACATGCTTAAATGCTTGCTGTTCACAATATTGATTGGTACTATATTTTAAAAATTGTAACTGTGATTCAAATAATATGTTTTGCATGATAAATAGTGTAACAGCAGGATTCAGTGAGATGCAATTATAATGGGAACAGATGGTTTCTAAATTGACATTAATTGTTCAGAGCACAAAAAGCGAGGCGAGTTTGAACTTGTCTACCATTGTAAGGCCAAAGCATCCCTGTAGCTTAATACACAATCTGTTAATCTAGATGTAGCAATTAGTTTTTCCTGCTTTTACATTTCATTTATTGGAGGGCTGTCTCTCAAGGTGCAGGGTCAGGAAATGTATGAACCTATTAATTCATCCTTTTTTTTGAATGATGAAGCATGTTAAGGTACAACTCTTGTGTGCCTGAAATAAACATTGGAGTACAATTTAAGAACTTGAAAATTTTGTATTTTTTTGTGGACAGTTCTGTCATATTTATAAGTTATCCAGTATAAATTCTTAGTTGGCATGTGCATCCAGCTCTTTGGTCTGCATAACTTTATTCCAAATTGAATTCAGAAACCAGAAAGAATCTTAATCTTCATGATATCTAAAGTTGCTTCTTCATCCATTTGTGACTTTTGAAGCACAGACTCTGCAAGCATCTGGAAAGTGTATAGCAATCATTCAGTTTTATATTGTCAACAGGTTATTTGCTCTAGTCGTGGAGTAGGCTATAAAGATCCAAGTCAAGGATAATAGTACATCAAGGTGACATGTCGATGTGTTATTTCATCACTGAATCTTGTGAATCAATGAAATTGCTGACAAGAATAAATGGGCGAGATTTCTATTCTCACTCTTGTCATTTTTCTTGTCAAGCTTTCCTCAACATTGTTTGGAAGTGATTAACCCAGAGCACTGAATGATCATGGAGAATTATAAATTCTTCAAGAGAAAAGTGTGACAGAGAAAAGGACAGAATTATTGGTTTGGATTTGAGGGTTAAAACAAAAATGTTGAAATTTCAGCTTATCCATGCTTTTGATACTCCTGATCTCCAGCTCTACAACCTACTGTGATTTGTGTGTTCGTCCATTTAGACTCATACAGCATGTGAATGGCCCCTTCAGCACAACTGGTCCATGCTGACCAAGATTCCCATCTAAGCTAGTCCCATTTGCCCGCGTTTGGCCCATGTCCCTCTAAACCTTTCTTATCCATGTACCTGTCCAAGTACCTTTTAAATGTTGTTAATGTACCCGCCTCAACCACTTTCTTTGGCAGCTCATTCCATATACTGACCACCCTCTGGGTGAAAAATGTTGCACCTCAGATTACACTTTAAATCTTTCCCTTCTCATCTTAAAGCTATGCCCTCTAGTTCTGAATTCCTCAATCCTGGGGGAAAAAGACTCTGTGCATTGACCTTATCTATGCCCCTCATGATTTTATACACATGTATGGTCTCTTGACCCTCCCCTAATTTAGTTAGTCCAATGTTGGCAGCAACCTAGGTCCTACGCTCTGCAATCCTTCCCAAGACATTACCCATCTGCCTCTTAAATATGCCTTTGGTCTATTGGCTTAGTATGTATCTTCTGGTCTAATTTCTACTCATATACTTTGAATAGACATTGATATGACTTTCTAAATAATTTTGTTATATTTTACTCTTATATTCTATACACTGAAGATCACAGAAGCAGTCTGTGATTTTCTAATAAAAAGTACTTTTACAGTATGTGTTTAATCATTAAAGTTTTATCCTGAGCTTGGTGGATGTACATTTTATTGTAGATTTAAGGCTTATGACACTGACTCACTGTGTATGTAATCGATCTGGGCACAAGACCACAAATGGAATGTTAAGTTATTGCATGCCGCATTTTTCAAATAAGATGTGAAATAAGGTCCTATTCTACTTTCTTGGTCATCTGCTAAGGAAACCATAGAAGTCTTTTTGAGGAACAGCAAGGGAGTTTTCTGGTCAACACTGCAAGAAAGACATTGTGTTTGGTCATTTATCTGAGTGTTGTTTGAAGGAAATTGGCAGTCTCCCTCCTGTGCATCATTATCAAAAAATGTAATAATTACAGACCTTTTGGGGTGACCTGTAGATCTGAAAAACAGTAATAAAATAATCAAAATATCATGAAACTCAAATAATGTTTAAAATTACCACCAGGTGTTGCTGCTGGTTCTGTAGAAGTAAAACTAAATTGCACACTGGTTAGACTGCTGTCTGGCTACTTGATGCAATGGGATGTGATAATGTATGCCAGGTTCAGGCATTAAAAGGTTTTAACTTCTCTGTCTCAGGACATTATAAATTAATAAGTCAAGGGTTAGAAACATTATATGGCAAATTTCTTGCAAGAAGACTGGGAGTCAAACTGAAGCCATGTCAATTTACCGCCTGATTCTTGAGCTAGGCAAGCTGTCTTATCATTTGTTGCATTTGGGTTCCCATGTGGTGCAAAGGAAGCTGAAAAAATATTTTCTGACTTGAGGCTGCCTTGCTCGATTAAACCTTGAAGATAATGTGATATGAGCATTAAATTTACATTTGTGGGCAGGAGTTCTGCTGCTTGAGTGTCAAAGGGTGTCCATAGGCCATCCGGCTCTCAGCTGGGAATAACACATTGGGCATCTGGTGTTTTATCCCTATGTTTTAGGCAGGCTGCTGGATGTAAATGGGCTTTGTTGTTTATTTTCTTTAGAAAAAAAAGCATATTGGCTGTTATTTTTTCAATACCTCTCCTCAGGAGTTAAATTTGGTTCTCTATGAAGAGGTTATACAAATTTAGGACAAAGGAAATAGGAGCCGGAGTAGGCCACCCAACCCTTTGAGCCTGTTACACCATTCATCAAGATTATGGGTGATGATCTACTTAAGCATCCTTTTCCAGCACTATCCCTGAATCCCTTGATTCTCCTAAGATCCAAAAATATTGATCTCTATCTAGAGATCCAGAAATCAGTTGATAATTCAATCACTCCTGGGGAAGAGAATTCCACAGATGCACTGCTCTCTGAAGAAATTTCCTCATTACCTTTCAGCTTGGGAAAACATCCTCCAAGCTTCCACTCTGTTGAGCCCTGTAAGAATTATGAGATCAGCTTCCAATCTTCTAAACTCTAGAGAATACAGATGTAGTGTACTCAATCTCTTTCTGTAGGGGCAAACCTGCCATCCCAGGATCTGTTTTTGTGAAAATAAAATTGAAGACCTCAGAGCAAAACTGCAGTACCAGAGGGACATCAGGGGCTGTTGTGAACTCTGCTTCACAGAGACATGGCTCACCCTCAGCACTCTGGATACCATGCTACAGCCTGAGGGCTTCACCATCCATCACATGGACTGGATGGCAGCATCAGCTAAAGGCAGAGGCGGTGGTGTTTGCTTCATGATTAACTCATTGTGGTGCACAGATGTGGTGGTTCCGTCTCAGTCTTGCTACCCAAACTTGGAACATCTGGTGGTCAAGTGTCATCCATTTTATCTGCCAAGGGGGTTCTCTGCTGTCATCCTGGTAGCGGTGTACATTCCACCCCTGGCAAAATGTTAAGCTGGCACTGGAGGAGCTGAGCACTGTGATCAATGGTTAAGGGACAGTGCACTCTGATGCCTTCCCGATCATTGTGGGGGACACCAACCAGGCCAGCATATAAAGGTCTCCAACAAACTATCACCAGCATGTCATCTGTGGAACCAGAGGAGCCAACACACTCGATCACTGTTGTACCTCTGTCAAGAACGCTTACCGTGCCATCCCGCACCTGCACTTTGGCAAATTCGATCAGCTTGCTGTACTTCTAATCCTGACCTACAGGCAGAGACTGAGGACCACAGCACCAGTGGTGAGGACCATTTTGAATTGGTGCACTGGATCATGTTTAGATCATATGATCTAAATGAATATGACACAGCCATCACCGACTTCATCAAGACCTGTGTGGATGAGTGTGTGCCTTAGAAAACATACCGAGTCTTCCCAAACCAAAGCCCTGGATGAACCAGAAGGTTTGCAATCTGCTGAGGGCTAGATCTGTGGCATTCAAAACCAGCGAACCAGAACCCAACAAGAAGTCTAGCTACTGCCTACGGAAGGCCATTGTGAGAGCGAAAAGGCAATTCTGAGTGAAGCTAGAGACACAATTGGATGCACGACACCTGTGGCAGGGTTTGCATGCCATTACTTCCTATAAGGTGAAACCTAACAGCATAAATAGCAGCGATGCTTCGCTCCTTGATGAGCTCAACGCCTTTAATGCATGCTTTGAAAGGGAGAATAACACTCCACCTGTGTGAATCCCCACAGCATCTGGCGATGTCCGAACATCTGTTAAGAAGGTGAAACCTCTCAAGGCATCAAGCCCTGATGGTATACCTGACAAGGTACTGAAAATCTGTGCCAACCAACTGGCTGGAGTGTTCAAGGACATCTTCAACTTCTCACTGCTGTAGTCGGAGGTTCCTACCTGCTTCAAAAGGGCATAATTCCTACTGCAGGGTGAACTGCTTCAACGACTATTGCCCGATAACACTCAAATCAACTGTGATGAAGTGCTTTGAGAGATTGGTCATAGCTAGAATTAACTCCTGCCTGAGCAAGGACCTAGACCTGCCGCAATTTGCCTACCACCACAACACGTCTACAGCGGACACAATGTCAATGGCTCTTCACTGTGCTTTGGAGCACCTAGACAACAGCAAAACAATATGTCAGACTGCTGTTTATTGATTACAGCTCAGTGTTCAACACCGTCATCCCTTAATCAACAAGCTTCAAAACCTAGGCCTCTGTACCTCTGTCTGCAACTGGATCCTTGACTTCCTTATCAGGAGACCATAGTCAGTGTGGATTGGTAATAACATCTCTTCGTTGACAATCAACACAGGTGCACCTCAAGGATGCATGCTTAGCCCACTGTTCTACTCTCGCTACACTCATGACTGTGCGGCTAGGCACAGTTCAGATGCTATCTATAAATTCGCCGATGATACCACTGTTGTTGGCAGAATCTCAGATGGCGACGAAGAGGTGTACAGGAGTGAGATAGATCGGCTGGTTGAGTGGTGTCACAACAGCAACCTCGCACTGGATGTCAGCAAGACCAAGGAATTGACTGTGGACTTCAGGAAGGGGAAGTCAGGAGAACACACACCAGTTCTTATTGAGGGGTCAGTGGTGGAAAGGGTGAGCAGCTTCAAGTTCCTGGGTGTAAACATCTCAGAGGATGTATCCTGGGCCCAACATATTGATTCAATCACGAAGAAGGTGCTCTAGCAGCTCTACTTCATGAGGAGTTTGAGAAGATTTCCTACGTCACCAAAGATTCTTGCAAATTTCTATAGATGTACAGTGGAGAGCATTCTGATTGGTTGCATCACCACCTGGTACAGAGGCTCCAATGTGCAGAATCGAAAGGGGCTGCAGAGGGTTGTGGACTCAACCAGCTTCACCATGGATACAACCCTCCCCACCATCGAGGACATCTTCAAGAGAGAGAGCGTCACAAGAAGGTGGCATCCATCATTAAGGACCCTCAGCATCTGGGACATGCCCTCTTCTCATTACTACCATCGGGGAGGAGGTACAGGAGACTGAAGACCCACACTCAACATTTCAGGAACAGCTTCTTCCCTTCTGCCATCAGGTTTCTGAACGGTCCATGAACACTACCTCGTTATTCCTCTTTTGCACTATTTATTTATTTTTGTAACTTATAGTAATATTTTTGTCTTGCACTGTACTGCTGCCGCAAAACAACAAATTTCACGACATATGTCAGTGGTAATAAACCTGATTCTGATTCTGAAACATTGTTCCACTCCCTCTGTGAGTTTTATGTAAGGAGACTAAAAGTGTACTCAGTATTATAGATGTGGTCTCACCAAAGCCCTATATAATTGCACAGCTTTCCACTGAAACCCAAATCTGAATCAAAAATGTTATCTGGCAAATGCAATTTAAAAAAATATAGTTTGTGGTGTTAATATTTTCAGTAAGTCCATAGTTCCCAGCACAGTGACAGACTGAAACAAACAAGTAGATTAGGATAACATCCTATAAGTTTGATGTAAATGAACAGGAATAAATAAGATTAATTGCAATTGAGTTCAAGTATCTGAAGGCTCTAAGATAATATCATGATATTTGGCTGAATCTCTTAAATATATTTCTGCCTTAAGATTTCATCTAGTCTCTCATTGAATCTGCAAATATATCTGTGAAGATAAGTTTAGAATTGCCAACATTGATTAGTCCAGCTGTGAAGCTTCACACTAAGAATATGTTGAATATATCCTAGCTTATTTGTTTTGTTGCCAATTCAATACAGCACACAATAAATGCACACTATAAGTACCCACCAGACTAAGACTTTGAGTTGTTTGAATCAAATGTGATTAATAAAGTACAGCTGTTAGGCAAAGATTCACCACGTAGTTTCAAACAATCACTTAACTCTTTAGTTTCACAACTCTTTTAGTTACTTGCATGACTCTTTAGTTTACTTTCACAACTTCCAAAACTCACAACTTGTATTCAGATATTATCCACTCTTGATGAACCTTGCCAGGGTTCGATCTTGGCGATTCTTCTCTGAGTCCCTGACTCAGGGTTGCCTTCTTCAGTGGTTGGTTTCCAGAGTCACTGCTACTTGTCGTCTTGTAAGACAATGTTTTATGGATTTTTCTCATACCTCCCATTCTTTGCTTAGTTCGTTATTGCCTCTACACAGCCTTAATTCCAATCCTTATCTATATAAGCATGTGTTTCCTTAACTTCTTCAAATTGCTGCTGGCGCCATCCTACAATTATTTTAATCATTTGGTTCCTAAATTACCAGAGTGTTTATTTGATATTTGTAATCTATCAAATAGTACTTTTCCACAAGATGTCAGGTCCCAAACACTTCCATTTGCTTGTCCTGTCTTCCAGATAGCTCACAGTGGGATGTTTGCAATTGGATAGTCCACAGGGCTGTAAAGCTGTCTCAGTGATGATCTCACTTGAGACTGACCAGGTGTTCATGACATGAACTTTCTTTACTGTGCCCCTTTGTTCTGTGGTTTCCAATATCTCTTTCTCGGCACCATGGTACCCTCCCAAAGCATAATGGGATATTTGATATTGCTCTGGCTGCTACAGTTTGATTTCGCATATGTTGTGTAAGTATTGATTGATTTAAAAAAGATAATGAATTGCATTTGTTTAAATGATTATCTCCAAGGATCTATTAAGTTTGGAATTCAAGTCACAGGTTCTGCTCATATGAATAATGATCAACATTTGCAGTGGGCTTATTGAAAGAGTATTGGACATGAATATCCTATTTTTTTTCTGAAGAATGAAATAGTTTCTTCTTTGAGGGGGCTGTTACATTTTTGAGTGATTGAGCTAAGCTTTACTTTTGCTAAGGACATGGTATTATTGTTCATGTTACCAATCAGAAATAAGTTTGTGCACATACAGTAATTATATAGCTGGAATAGGTGATTGCTTTGGAATATGTTGCAATGTTGTAAACAAGCCAAGAATTCTGTTATTGCAAATTGTGAAGACAAAGTTAAGGAAAGTTAAGAAATTATCAGAGTTACAAGACTGCACACATGACAGCAGCTCATTCAAATCCTGTTATTTCAAAACACAAAGCATATTCTTGTGGGTTTTTGATAAGTGGATGTGATATTTCAAACTGTAAGTCAGAATAGTTTGCAAGACCACTGGAATTGGTGACTATATAAGTGAGGAATTAAGTGAATGTTTTTCACCTCAAATTGACATAGGATACTTGTATTACATGTGGGGTAGACAACAATAAATCGACAATAACATGCATTTCTGTGTCACCTATGCTGCAAGATGAATGCCACAACATGTTACAAAGTTGCATGATGTAAATGCTGAATAAAAGAGAAAATGTGAGGTAGATCTCCCTTGGGTCTATCATTTTCTTTAAGCTATTCCTGAAGTAGCAGTATTATCCTTGAAGTCCTGATGGAAATTTATCAGGCTGCATGGTTGGTGGGGGTCTGCACGGTGAACATAAGATGAAGTCCTTGGTGCACACTGATTTCATTAACTCAGTATTTGCCAGTCAAGAGAGGACTTCTGAAATGGAAGAGCAATGCATTATCTGCCATGATAGAAATATGATCACAGTTTTCAGTATCAGTATGTTTTGGTAGAAGACTGCCAAATGACAGTACATCAAAGAACAAAACTCCGGAGGGCTTGATGTCACAGCAGAAGCTCTGATAGATCAGTGGAAGGCTGAATCAAATATTAGCCATATGAGTACTTGCACCTGTTCGCCAGTCACCCTACTAAGAAAAGTCTGTGAGTGCTGGCCATTGCAGGAGTAATTGGTGGTTGGCCATCGGAAGATGGGTCCCACCAAGAGGAATGACCAAAAACTTTGGTCAGAGCTGTATTTTAATCAGAGTATTTGAAAAGAGAGAAATGGAGAGGTTTACTGTGTGAATGCAATCTAAGTAGCTTAACATGGTGCTATTGAATGATAAAGGGAGAATGGTTTAACATAAAATACTGAGGTGGTTTAAACTGCCACATTTATTTATGATACATGATTTAGTTTATTAATATAATTCCACTGGCCTGGATGAGATTTCTTGAATATTTTTACAATAATTGGAAATTTCAGTTTTCTAATTTATAAACATATCTTAAATTTGAAGTTTTTGTTCCAAGCATTGAAAAAACATTTTCATGGTGTCATTGAAGATATGACATTTATGTTCCATGTTGGTGACTAAAGAAATGGATTAAAAAGCTGGAGGAAAAAGAATTCTTGAAGGAAACAAAGCTGCAGAGACTTCAGATTGGAACTAGAGATTGCACAACAAGGTCAATTTACTGTGTTTCTTCTTTGTAATTCTGTAATGTGAACTTGATATTTATTCCTCTCGAGAATCAAGATTGAAAAAACAAACCAAATTGTAAAAAGGCTTAAAGCCTAGGAATGGAAGTGTAAAGTACAGATTTCTGTAAATCTAAACTTTGTATATATTAATGAACTGTATTTCTATCACATGACAATCATTAAGCAATCAATAATTTTATTTAATTCTGGTTCAAGAACCACATGTACACTTTCCTCAAGATTGTTTACAACAACACAGAATATAGTTTTCTTAAAATTATTTCCACTTATTTTCAGGATTAGTTATGTATTTTGTTTAACAAAAAAATTGCCCAATAAAAATTTTATATATGACACATCATTATACTTCTCCAGTAGGTTCGCCGAGGTTAAAGAAACTCTAGCAATGTTTTCATGTTTTCCATCTTCATGTAGACATAGTCCAGAGGCTATTTGTAAAACAAACGGTCTCAAGCCTTTTCTTCAATCTGTATTTAATGTGGACTGTTTCGAAGATTTGTTTTAAATTATGCAGTGACAGAAAAAACAAATTTCATTGCCTCTGATGAAGCACCAGAAAGTCAGTTGAGTGAATACAGTGCAGAAAATGAGCTATGAAACTGTCTCATTCACTATCAGAATATGAAAGAAAATACAATTTTAACTTGCCTTTGCCTTAATAACAAGCTCTGCTTGTCTGTCAAAAGACAATATTGTTTGGCATAAGTGCAATTTATTCTTTGCATCAGGAAATAAAAGATATTATTTCTTCTCTGCAATTACTTGAATTACATTTGCAAATCATGTGTCGAACTTAAATGCTTAAAACTGAGTGTCATTATTAGCTGCATTACTGGAGGTCTTTTCCTTAGGAGAAAAGAAACGGAAAAACCAGAGTAGAGCTGAGAAACAATGTAATGAACAGCTTTTTGCACATTTGTACTGAATCTATTAATCCTTTGAAACATTCAGTTTATTACTGTATTGAGGATTTTTAAAATCTTTTGTGATGAAAATTACTCATTGCATCCAGTAATAAATCCTGAAAAGGGCACAAATAAAAATCCAGTTGCAAGGTTTCATTTTGACCAAGGAAAATGAACATTGTGTGGTAAGAAAATTTATAAGTGCTTTGTGGATTGCGCTGATGTGCATTTTCATGTCCATTATTCCACTACAGAAAGATGTGAAGAGGCTACTGTTTTGTGAGAAGCCATTCTATGATTGAGAATACCGTTGTCAGCTTCACAGTTTCTGTCAGTACGAGTGATGGACATTGTAAACAACAGTAAGGTAACCTGCTCTGGCTGTGCTCCTTGGTAAATAATTGGAGCTGCAGCACTGACGGGACATTGACAAATCAATGATTGTGTGAGAATCCTGGAGAAAGGTATGGACTAGAATGTCATGATCTATTAGTCACTGGCAAAAATGTGCATCTTCCAGGAAATAAGAACACTTCACAATCTTACATTGGGTGATAAATCTTTGATCAAGGATCAGTAATTAAACTTCAGTTTCATGATTTATAAAAAATCAGTTTGCTTTTGCCACTGCTATGGTTTATCATAGGCAGGCACAGTAGTGTAGCGGTTAGTGTACCGCTATTACAGCGCCAATGACCCGGGTTCAATTCTGGCCACTGTCTAAGGAGTTTGTACGTCCTCCCCGTGTCTGCGTGGGTTTCCTCTGGGTGCTCTGGTTTCCTCTCGCATTCCAAAAACGTACGGGTTAGGAAGTTGTGAGCATGCTACATTGGCGCTGGAAGTGTGGCGACACTTGTGGGCTGTCCCCAGAACACTCTACGCAAAAGATGTATTTCACTGTGTGTTTCGATGTACATGTGACTAATAAAGATATCTTATCCTATCCTGTGTTCGGTAAAAACTCCTAATGAATGAATGAATAACATTACACTGGGGAGGTTTCTCTTAAAATGTCATCGGAGCGATCTGTTTTGAAAGTCCTGATTTAAGTTAACTGATGAGTTTACATGCTGCTCAGTTTGATAGCAGTGGGTACAGTGAAACATAATTATGTACCTTTTAAGTTCTTCAAGAGATAGCAGCATCCCTTTAGGCAAGCCTCTATCATTGTTTTTCGTTTTTGCTTAAAATGATTTTAACTCCATCATAGAGCTATTTTATTTTTGTAAATTAATACCTTGAAAGTTTTAAAAGTTTGCTGCAAAAGATTTAGTTTTGCTTTAGGCACTTTTTGTCCAGGTAGTGAAGTAAATAATGCACTTAACATATTTTATAGTTTTGGTGTGACTTAAGAGATCATTTTAATTGCATATATGCAAATACAGCCATGTTGCAGTGTATGTGGGAGAAATTGGAGGCCTTGAAATACATTGCATTATGCTGGCAAACTTCATATCAATGCTTCAAAAATGAATTTTTTGCATATTTCAATCTGAGTTAAAGCCAAGCATTCATAAGTGTGTTTTCTGGTGCAAGAACTTTATTTGGCCTATGCTATTTTATTTGCCATCTAACAGATATGACTGTGACAGTTTTGATTCATTAACTTAGCAAAGGAAGGTAAAGCATTCTGAGTGTTTTTTCCATCCTTCATTCTTGCCGCAACATGTTAGTATGTTGGCCAAGGAAAGATTCTGTTAGAACTAATGAACTTTTAGATTCTGATGAAGAAAAAGAAAACACACAACTGAGGCTTCTTGTCAAAGAAAACAAAAACAAAATGAGATGGTGTTGGTGTGCTCCATAGAATTACGATATTATAGCTTATTAATATACAGCATGACACATAAGTAGCCCCACATAGTAATTGGAATGGTAGTGAGTAAATTCTTGGCAAAAGTTTATTGAGTTGTTAAATCTCTTGGTTATAGTGAGAAAGCAAAAAGGTGGTTCAGCTCTTGTGTTACCTCCTCATTTGACAAGCATTATTAATAGTATTAATAGTGAGATTTGGGAGCAGACCAATTTTGAGGAATGGTGTTGCATGGGGATAAAACATGCATTATAAAAATTGCAAAATAGAGAATAATTACATTTAACTCTATGATAATATTTGAAATCTGTCTAAATAGTATTTTTTGAATTGCTTTTTTAATACTGAATAGCTGTCCAAAGCAGAACTAAACAAGTGGCATCGTGTTGACGTGCTGTCTTTGTCCTGAACCTCTGGTGCTTTCTGGGCAATTGCAAAACTAACATGGTACTCTCCCATCTTATTGTGATCCTCTCTTCAGCCCCCTGTCTCCACCTTGGCTCAGTTTGGAGCTCAGATTTTTTTCTGCCCAATTTTCTAGCCTTAAATCAGTTGATAGTACTCCCATCTCTGACTAAGAAGCATACAGTGTCAAGTTTTGTTCCACATGCATGAGCACAAAACTTTTAGCAAGCTTTCTCATGTGGTACTGAGTGAGTGCTACGTTGTTAAAGATGCTATTCTACAGATAAGGCAATAACCTCTTGGGTGGTTGCATAAGATCTCAATGCATTATTTCTAGAGTAGAGGGTGCTCTACCAACTTCAATCTATGTCTCAATCTACATTACAAGAACAGATTTATATGGCTGTTATCACATTGTTGTTTGAGGGATCTTGCTGTACTCCAATTGATTGCTTCCTTTTATCTTTCGTGTGGTACCATGTGCACCTTCCTGCTTCAAGCACTTGCAGTCTAATTAGTATTTGGTAAGCCGTCTTGTGTACGATTTGAAATTGAGCAATTGTTTTCATTCTAAGCCATATAATTCCATGCAGCATTTTGCTGACAATGCTGTAATTAAGTACATCCACCAATATTCCTCCCTTCCTCTACACTTGGTATTCTACCAGGTTATTGAAAGGAGCAAGGGAGAAAATACCAGAGGTGCTGCATTTCATTTTCCAATCCTCTTTGAATAGCATTGTGGTGCCTCATGAGTAATAAGTGGGGAAACATAAATCAGTATTTGGAGAGGAAGAGGTTAATCCAGAGCATTTGGCATGGATTTGCAAAAGGAAGGTTGTGACTGATTTCCTTGATTTGAAATTACTGAGGATGTAACAAGAAGGGTTAATGAAGTTGGTGCATTTGATGTAGTCTGTACAAACGTTGGCATGGTGTTTTGCAAAGTCACATATATCATATTGATCAGGACATGAAAAGCCCATGGAATCCAGGTAAAAGTAGATTAACAGTCATTCAGCCAGAGGAAGCAAAGGATAGTTTATCAACTGGAACTCTGCATGCATTGGGGTTCTCCAGGACTCAGTACTGTGATCCTTTCGATGCATATTAATGGCTTGGACTTTATGGCCATGATTATGAAATTTGATGACACCAAAACTGGATGTATGGTTGATTGTTGAGAAATGAGTTCTGGCTGGAGGAAGAGATAGAGTCAAAGTTGTAGATAGATACAGTCCCTTTGGCCCACTGAGTCCGCATCAACCAGCCGCTTACACTAATCCTGTAGTAATCCCCTTTTTTTGTTTCCCCATATTCCCATCATCTCCCCCCAAATCTTACCATACAACTACACACAAAGGCCAATTTATAGTGGCCAATTAATCCACTAACCCATATGTCTTCAGGTTGTGAGAGGAAACCGGAGAACCCAGAGGAAACTTGCACAGTTGCATATAGAGAACGTAAACTCCACATGGACAGTCCCTGATGCCCAGATTAAACCTGGGTCTCTGGCACTGTGAGGCAATGGCTCTACTAGTTGTACCACTGTGCCACCCAGTGGATGGGTGAATGGAGCAGTCATGTGGGGCACACAAGGGAAAATAGAATTCAGTCTTGAGAAATGTGAAGTGATACAATTGTGGATGCCAAACAAAATGAGGTTTACCAATGTAGCAGGATACAAAGAGCTGTTGAAGGACAGAGGAATCTTGAAATGGATGTGCTCAGATCCTTGAAAGTAGTAGGACAGGTAATTAAGGGGATTAAAAAGGAATGTTGGATACTTGACATTACTACGCATAGCATGGAATACAAGAGCAAAGATGTACTGCAAGAACTGTGTCAAATACACTACAGTTGGAGTGCTATTTACACAACTGGAAGGGTGTGATAGCACACCAGAGTGAGTGCAGAGGAGATTAACAGCAATGTTGGCAGGTCTGGAGAACTGCTGTTGGGAATAGAATCTGATAAGGTTAAGGTTATTTTCTTACGGAGACTGAGGGAAGATTTAATTGAGATTTAAAAAGTAAAGGGAGGTTTTTATTTGACAGGGAGGTTGGCATCCAAGTGATGCACATTTGAGTTGTAGGGGGATTAGGGTGGACTTGAAAAAAAGTGCTTTTACCCAAACAGCAGTGAGGATCTAGAGCACATTCAAGGCTATGGACCTTGGCAAATGGGGATAACCGATATTGCTCCATTTTGACTGGTGTGGATGTGGTGGGCTGAATAGCTTCCTCCTATGTTAAAAGTGGGGCCTTCAGAGCATCATTAGGTTTGGGTATTAACCCACAGGATTAGTGAGAAGGAAAATGGATTCTTGTGGGATATTAGAAGGGAGACAAACGTGTTGTGGGTAGAAAACTGCAGACCTAGTTGAGCTATGTTGTGAAACACTTTTATGAGCATGTAGTGATCAGAGCAAATCAATGTGGCTTGATGCCTGAAGGGGTGGGAGTCCAAGGATTGGATATGGATGACCTGTTATAAATGATGGACCTGTTAGAAGCCTTCATCAGAGCTTGTACATGAAAGAAGCTCCACAAATCGTTTTAATCAAGCTTTCAATAGGCTGTAGAGAAAAGGGATGTACCTTTAGAAGTGAGATGAGGAATTTCTTCAGCCGGGGGTGATGAATCTGTGCTGTTCATTGCCACAGAGGGCAACGGGGTTAAGGGTTACAGGGAGAAAGTTGGGAGAATGGAGTGGGGGAGAAAAGCCACTATTGAATGGCAGAACAGACTCGATGGGCCAAACGGGCATATTCTGCTCCTAAGTCTTATGGTCTTATAGGATCATCACACTTTTGAATGAGTCTGTCCGGATTTGTGCAAATCATTTGAATTTACCTGTGGCCTGCTGTCCTCCTGATTGTGTTGTATTGTTTTGTTGGCCACAGTCAAATAAGTGACAACCATACTACATTAATCTTTTAATCCTTTAACCTTTTTGTATATTTTCATTACATGGATAGTTACAGCTAGGCAGGTGCTCTGAAACAGCTGAATGGTAGGCAAACTGTTTACTTCACGGTAGTGTAGCGGTTAGTACGACACTATTACAGCGCCAGCGATCGGGGTTCGATTCCCGTCACTGTCTATAAGGAGTTTGTATGTTCTCCCATGTCTGTGTGAGTTTCCTCCGGGTGCTCCAGTTTCCTCCCACATTCTAAAGATGTAAGGGTAGGTTAATTTGGGTTTTAAAATGGGCGGCGCAGACTTGTTGGGCCAGAAGGGCCTGTTACCACGCTGTAAATAAAATTAAAATTAAATTAAATTTTTACAATAAACTGCTGGAAGGGAAATTTGGATGCAATATCATCTTTCATATTAGCAATAATTAAGTTACCTTTTGACCTTGTGTCGACAATAATGTAACCAGAAACTGATACATCAAATTCCTCCAGTATTGAATATACATTGTGGCTTTTGATCTGGCTGCCCTTTTACACAAATCATTGAATGCACACTCTCCTCATGCTGTCAGGATGCTGGCGCACCAGATGATTGACTTGTAAGCCTAAAACAATTAAAACAATAAAAAGAAATTGGTTGTGCCCATTAAAACCTGCTGAGCTCAGCAGTTGAAAATGGTAGGAAAATTAAAGCTATTGATTTTATTCTTTATGTATGTGATATTAGGTGAGGTGTGGGGGTGTGATGGTCTCAATCCATTATTGTTCCTGCTGGGCAGTAAACCCCTGAGGTAAGCAGGGAAGGCTCGTCAGAAATGTTGTCACATCAGAAGCCAGTTAAGAAAAATGTTTTAAAGGTCATTGATGTCAATTGATCAGGAAAATAGTTATTTTTCACAATTGTGCAGCACATAGCAACTTTATTAATGTCGTATTGCATGTCACAATAAAACAAAAAAGAACCTCAATAAACTCGTTGCAACTGACAGCAAGATAATTTGTATGCAGGATATTGAGGCTGAAGTTGGTTAATGCAAAATCAATATAAAATACAATATGTATTTAAACTGTCATGACTACATTATTTGATTTTCTTATGTTACTGTAGGCAGTAGATAATTTCCTACTTTGTGGATTTGAAATTAATTAATGTCCCATTCTTGTATGTCCTTTTCAAATACAAGTTGGGTGTACAAATCCAACTGTCCAAAGGCAGTAGTTGAATATCAGTTTCTTTTGAAAATAGTCCATTTAATTTCATTTAACTGAATATCAAGACAAATTGTCCTGGTATTTGAGCACTTCATTGAGGATAAGCATCTGATCGCTTGCCAAACTAATTATTAGCTTTTCTGCTTTGTTTACAATAATTAACTCAGAGTGTGGGACAGGATCTGAATGACCTTCGGTTTTGCCAAACTCAGCCAGAACTGCCTAACCCCTGCTACGTCAGTGGTTTCCTGTACTTTCTGCCATTGCAATCCCATCACAAAGGCCGAGAGTAGTTGACATCACAAGCTGAAACTGCAAAATAAGAAGAAAAATTCATTGTCTAATTGGTAAATATCAATATACCTGTGTATTTCAAACATTTTATGTCGAAAATCTGGGAGAATTGGAAATCCTGGCACAGTCTCTGTCCCAGGGATGGCAGATTTTGGAAAAGTGACCTGTGATCCAGCATTCAATAATATTTATTGATTTAATGGATGTCCATTTTGACCTCTCCTTTCCTCAATGAATTTTGAAATAAGAAGCACAGGTTAAAAGCATTTTATGTGACTCTCAAATACTTAAGATGTTAATTAAAAAATATAATCCTTGTTTCTGTTGATGGCGACAAGGGAAGAGCAGGTTGCCTTTGCTTCACGTGCATTAAAGTTAGCTGAAGACTTGAGTTATAATAAAGGTTGACTGAAAAGATTCTTTCCTATTACAATGATTTTGTTCATCATGTTGGGCAGGTCCTTTTAGCTGTTTAATTGTCACTGTTTCTGTGTGTGTTTACTATAATTCAACTACTATTTTTGTTACTCCTGCTTCTGTTCATTCTCCGATTTTACTTTGATGCTGCTCAGTGTATCCTTGGTGACACTTTGTCATTTTGTACTCAGCCATGAGAAACTTATTTCTGAGTCTTTTTGAGATTGGGGCTCATCACGTGAGGAATCTTGGGCATAACCCAGTGTTCTGTTATTCATTTACAATGGACAGTAGTTTCAATGCATTCATCATTCAAGTCTATATGGAAATATTCTTCCTACATCATGGAATTAAAACATATTTTGATCTTTGGGATGTTTGTATACCGAAAGATACAAACATATGAAATAAGAATAGGCGTTACCCATGTAGCCACTTTATCTTGCTTTCCATTCACTGGGAGATTATTGTTGATATTCTGCCAACTACCTGCCCCATCCTCCTGTTTATGTAGCTAGGCTGTACCACGTGCTCTATGCTTCTCCAAATAAAAGTGATAGTGCTGGCCACTGCTCAATTCAAATGTAATATTTTGTGCTTGGGTCCCCCACATAAGTTGCATGCTTGTTTAAAAAGTTTAAAATGCAGGTCAAGCACAACCTAATAATAACTCCCCATACACTTATGTTTTAACATGCTCCACATCATTTATTTGTTGTGCAACCAGGATTTCAGCCATTCGTTAACATAAGAACAGTGAGGAAACAGGTACACTCACAAATATGATCCAGGATATTGGCTCTATTGTACGTCTCGTGTGTCCATGAAAAGATTAGATGGTTGCAATGTAGTAACATCTGTCCACACAGCTTGAAAAGCATTGTGAACATCTAATGTTACATGTTGTCATTGTGAAAATTAACATGCATTTGAAAAGATGGCTGTCTGTCTGTACATCTGATTTGATGTAATTTTAACTTCAGATGGTATAGAATTGAACAATGTAACTTCTTGTACTCATGTGTACACTTTGCCCTTCTGGGATTTAAATCTGTACTTCAATTTGTATACCAGATGTTCTGGGTTTGTTTATTGGAAGCAGTTTTCTGTGTCCCAACATCATTTTCTCTTGAAAAGACTCTGTCTAAATGTGTTTTATGTTAGCATTATCACAGGAGGAAGCAAATCCCTTTGGAGAAAGAAATGAGAGTTTTAAAAATCTGCACAGTACTTATGTTTTCTTACGTGTCACGACTACCACTTGCAGCAATTTTAATTCCACTGGGACAACAGAATGGCACCATTATTTTAAATAATTTGAGCAATTATGCTGCAGTTTACTGTTCCTGACAGTTTCATGCTGTGCACTTTAATCATGCCAGGTGTGTTTTTATTGTTTTATTGTAAAAAGAAGCTTTCAGTCACTTTTACAACGCCTGCTGCACAATAGTAATTTTGTGCTTAGCTGATCTTTCGACGATGTAATGCACAATAAAAGTCAACAGCTTTTCTTTGTCCAACAGATCCAGGAACTTAAGTTGGTACTGGAAACCAGATCTACTGTTTTAACAAAAATAGCTGAAAATATCCACTCATATCAAAAATAAGAAATTCAGATTCTGAGAAGGATTGCCATCCAAGATTAATCAGATCAGTTTTCCTATCAGATCTTTAAAGTGTTGAATATTTCATTGCTTTATTTCTGATTTCCAGCTTTCACAAAGATGACCCCAGGAGTGAAATACTTAACGTATGACGAGTGCTTGATGTCTCTGGACCTGTACTCAATGGAGTTCAGAAGGA
Organism: Pristis pectinata; assembly: GCF_009764475.1. Taxonomy (NCBI): domain Eukaryota; kingdom Metazoa; phylum Chordata; class Chondrichthyes; order Rhinopristiformes; family Pristidae; genus Pristis; species Pristis pectinata. Next base: position 36,617,664 of record NC_067410.1, read on the forward strand.
TGTCTGGAAAAAAGTGGAAGAATACCTTCCAAATTAAATGGCTTCCTTTGGGATGGAGTGGAGTTTATACCAGATATCCTTGATTTTTTTTAAAATTTCTTGCAAGCTTTAATTTAATACATTTATGTTAGGTTGTGGACAACGCAGCTGAGGCCAGCATTTACTGCCCTGCTCTAATTATCCTTGTGAGGATGGTAGATCTAATTATCCTTGAGAGGGTACCAAGATGGATGGAGGAACAGGTACTGTTGCAGAGGCAGTGAGTCTGCAGAGGGACTTGGACAGGTTGGGAGAGTGGGCAAAGAAGTGCCAGATGGAATATAGTGTAGGGAAGTGTGGGGTTATGCACTTTGGTAGGAAGAATAAAGGTGTAGAGTATTTTCTGAATGGGAAGAAAATTCAGAAATCAGAAGTGCAAAATGACTTGGGTTTCCTAGTTCAGGATTCCCTTAAGGTTAACTTGCAGGTTGACTTGGTAGGAAAGAATGCAAATGCAACGTTAGCATTCATTTCAAGGGGACTGGAATATAAAAGCGAGGATGTACTGCTGAGGCTTTATAAGGCATTGTGAAGAGTAAGAGGATAAGATGTGAAAGAATAGGACCTATCAAGTGTAACAGTGGGAAAGTGTGTTTGGATCTGGAGGAAATAGCAGAGGTACTTAATGAATACTTTACTTCAGTATTCACTATGGAAAAGGATCTTAGTGATTGTAGTGATGACTTGCAGCAGACTGAAAAGCTTGAGCATGTGGATATTAAGAAAGAGGAGGTGCTGGAGCTTTTGGAGAGCATCAAGTTGGATAAGTCACTGGGACCAGATGAGATGTACCCCAAGCTGCTGTGGGAGGCGAGGGAGGAGATTGCAGAGACTCTGGCGATGATCTTTGCATCATCAATGGAGACGCGAGAGATTCCAGAGGATTGGAGAGTTGCGGATGTTGTTTCCTTATTCAAGAAAAAGAGTAGAGATAGCCCAGGAAATTATAGACCAGTGAGTCTTACTTCAGTGGTTGGTAAGCTGATGGAGGAGATCCTGCGAGTCAGGATTTATGAACATTTGGAGAGGTATAATATGATTAGGAATAGTCAGCATGGCTTTGTCAAGGGCAGGTCCTGCCTTAACAGCCTGATTGAATTTTCTGAGGATGTGACTAAACACATTGATGAAGGGAGAGCAGTAGGTGTAGTGTATATGGATTTCAGCAAGGCATTTGATAAGGTACCCTATGCAAGGCTTATTGAGAAAGTAAGGAGGCATGGGATCCAAGGGGACATTGCATTGTGGATCCAGAACTGGCCCACAGAAGGTAAAGAGTGGTTGTTGAAGGGTCGTATTCTGCATGGAGGTCAGTGACCAGTGGTGTACCTCAGGGATCTGTTCTGGGACCCTTACTCTTCGTGATTTTTATAAATGACCTGGATGAGGAAGTGGAGGGGTGGGTTAGTAAGTTTGTAGATGACACAAAGGTTGGAAGTATTGTGGATAGTATGGAGGGCTGTCAGAGGTTTCAGCCGGACATAGATAGGATGCAAAGCTGGGCTGAGAAGTGGCAGATGTAGTCCAACCCAGATAAGTGTGAATTGGTTCATTTTGGTAGGTCAAATATGATGGCAGAGTACAGTATTAATGGTAGGACTCTATGCAGTGTGAAGGATCAGAGGGACCTTAGGGTCCGAGTCCATAGGATGCTCAAAGCAGCTGCACAGGTTGACTCTGTGGTTAAGAAGGCATATGGTATATTGTCCTTCATCAAGAGTGGAATTGAACTTAGGAACTGAGAGGTAATGCTGCAGCTATATCAGACCCTGGTCAGACTCCACTTGGAATACTGTGCTCAGTTCTGGTCACTTCACTACAAGAAGGATGTGGAAGCCATAGAAAGGGTGCAGAGGAGATTTACAAGGATGCTGCCTGGATTGCGGAGCATGCCTTATGAAAGCAGGTTGAGGGAACTCGGCCTATTCTCCTTGGAGCGACGGAGGATGAGAGGTGACCTGATAGAGGTGTATAAGATGATGAGAGGCATTGATCTCATAGATAGTCAGAGGCTTTTTCCCAGGGCTGAAATGGTTGCCACAAGAGGACATAGGTTTAAAGTGCTGGGGAGTAGGTATAGGGGAGATGTCAGGGGTAAGTTTTTTACTCAGAGAGTGGTGAGTGCGTGGAATGGGCTACTGGCAACGGTGGTGGAGGCTGATATGATAGGGTCTTTTAAGAGACTTTTGGATAGGTACACGGAGCTGAGAAAAATAGAGGGCTATGGGTCTCTAAGGTAGGGACATGTTCGGCACAGCTCTGTGGGCCAAAGGGCCTGAATTGTGCTGTAGGTTTTCTATGTTTCTATGTATTTATAATGTTGTGAGCAATTTTGCACCTCGTATCTGAGGAAGGATATGCTGGCCCTGGAGAGGATCCAGAGGAGGTTCACAAGAATGATCCCAGGAATGAAAAGTTTAACGTATGATGTGTGTTTGATGTCCCTGGGCCTGTACTTGATGGAGTTAAGAAGGATGTCAGGAAAGGTGAAAGAATTTCTTCCAAATAAATAGTTTCCTTTGGGGTGGAGTGGAGTTTATTGCAAAGCACATTTGAACAGAGGCAAATATCCTTGACTTTCGTTGTTCCAGACTGCAACACATTTCCTACTTGCAAATAGAATGATCCCAGGAATGAAAGGCTTAATGTATAAGGAGCATTTCATGGCTCTGGGCCTGTACTCGATGGAGTTTAGAAGGATGAGGGGTGGGGACATCTCATTGAAACCTACCCGTTACTGAAAGTCCTGGATAGAGTGGACATGGAGAGGATGTTTCCATTAGTAGGAGAGTATAGAATCTGATGGCACAGCCTCAGAAGAAAGGGATGTCCCCTTAGAATTGAGTTGAGGAATTTCTTCAGCCATATGGTGGTGAATCTGTGGAATTCAATGCCACAGAGGGCTGTGGAGGCCAAGTCATTTGGTGTATTTAAGGCAGAGATTGATATGTTCTTAATTGGGGGTTATGCATTACAGGTAGAAGGCAGGAGAATGGGGTTAGAAAAAAAAAATCAGCCATGATTGAATGGCAGAGCAGACACTGGGCTGAATGGCCTAATTCTGCTGCTTTCTCATATGGTACTGAGCTGCTACCTTGAACCATCGCAGTCCTTCTGATGAATGTATTCCCATAGTTTTTTTTTGGTTCCAGGATACAACTCCAGTGATGATAAAGAAACGGTGTACATTTCTCAGTTAGGATCATGTGCGATGCAGTGTTACAGCTGTACAAAATATATTAGACCACATTTGGAGTATTGTGTACCATTCTGTTTCTGGTCACCACTCTACAGGAAGGATGTGTTAGCAATAGAGAGAGTGCCACGATGTTGCCTGGAATGGAGGGCTCTAGTAATTAGGAGAGATTGGATAGGCTAGGTTTATTCTCACTGAAACATGGGAGGCTGAGTGGTGACCTTTCAGAGGTTTATAAAATTATGACAGGCATAGATAGAATAGATGGTCAGAATGTTTTTCCCAGTGCAGGCTAGAGGGCACAGGTTTAAGATGATAGGATAGAAATTTAAAGAAACTCTTGAGTGAAACATTTTTAACACAAGAGGGTGGTGATCATTGGGAATGAAGTTCCAGAGGAGGTAGTAGAAGCAGATACTATTGCAATGTTTAAAGGCATTTGGACAGGAATTTGGATAGAAAGGAGTAGGGGGATTCAGGCCTAAAGTAGGCAAATGGGATCACAAGATCACAAGATCACAAGATAAGGGAGCAGAAGCAGGCCATTCGGCCCATCGAGTCTGCTCCAAGGAAAAGGGAAAAAGAAATGGGGTGGGAAAAAAAGAGAGAGAAAAAAAAACTATTCTAATCCCATTTGCCAGCCTTATCCCCATATCCCTTGATACCCTGACTATTTAGATATCTGTCTATCTCCTCCTTGAACACCCCCACTGATCTGGCCTCCACTGCTGTGCGTGGCAAGGAGTTCCACAATTTCACCACCCTCTGGGTAAAGAAACTTCTCCTCATCTCTGTCTTGAAACTGTACCCTCTAATTCTAAGATTGTGCCCTCTGGTCCTGGACACGCCCACCAAGGGAAACAGCCTAGCCACATCTACTCTATCCTTACCTGTCAACATTTTAAATGTCGCTACGAGGTCCCCTCTCATCCTTCTGTACTCCAGCGAGTACAGTCCAAGAGCCGACAAACGCTCATCGTACTTAAGCCCTTTCATTCCTGGAATCATTCTCGTAAATCTCCTCTGAACCCTCTCCAACGTCAGCACATAGGCATAGATAGGCAACGTAAATCTCCTCTGAACCCTCTCCAACGTCAGCATAGATAGGCATCGTAGTCAGCATGGACGAGGTGTTCCGTTACGGCCCATTTCTGGGTTGTATGTACGGAACTCACAGGTGATGGTATGTGCCTGCTGCTTTTGTCCTTCTTTATGGAAGAGTTCATGTGGTTGTGGAATGTAATTGGAGGAGTCTAGATGGGTAACCACTGTACATTTTGTTGATGGTTCACCCTGCAGCCATTGTGTGCAAGTAGAGAAGGAATAAATGTTAAAGATGGTGAATGGGTGCCAACCAAGTTAGCTGTTTTGCCCTGGATGGTGTTGAGATAAAGTATGGAGTTGTTGGAATTACACACATCCAAGGGAGTGGAAAGTATTCCAACACACTTGTAGATTACGGAAACACTATGGGTGTCAGTAGGTGTGTCACTCACCACAGGATACACAGCCTCTGACTTGCTCCTGTAGCCACTGTATTTACAGTACGTGCCAGATACTACTAGGTTCTGGCCAATGGTCACTTCCAGGATGTTGATGGTGGGGGACTCAATGGTAATACCACTGAATATGAAGGGTTAATGGTGAGACATGGTCATTGCCTGGCAATTTTGTGGTGCGAAGTCAGAGTGTCATGCAGTATGGAAACAGACCCTTCAGTCTAACTTGTCCATGCTGATCAAGACATCTATCTGAGCTAGTGCGACTTGCCTGCATTTGGCCCTTAACCCTCCAAACCTTTTCTACGCACGTACTTGTCCAAATATTTTTTGAACATCACAATTGTACCCACCTCCACAGTTTCCTCTGGCAGCTCCTTCTGTATACCCACTACACTCTATGTGGGGAAAAATTTGCCCCTCGGGCCCCTTTTAAATCTTCCCCCTCTCACCTTAAGTCTATGTCCTCTAGCTTTAGACTCTTTTCCCCTGGGGAAAAAGACTGTGATCATCCACTTTATTAATGCCTCTCATGATTTTATACACCTCTATTAAGTCACCCCTCAGCCTTCTGCACGCCAGGGAAAAAGTCCCAGCCTATTTAGCCTCTCCTTCTAACTCAAGCTGTCTAGTCCCGGTGTCATCCTCGTGAATCTTTTCTGCACCTTTTCCAGCTTAATGATATCCTTCCTATAACTGGGCAACCAGAACCGCACAGAATACTCCAAGTATGCTCTCACCAGCAACTTGCAATCTATTTTTGGTGGTTATGCTTTCTCTGTGATTGGGGCACTAATGGAATTTGGGGCCTGCTTGTTATGGCTGTCTTGAGAGGCAGAATAGGCACTATCAATGGCATCTCGGCCTCCAACCGTGGATCCTGAGACTCCACCTGGACCAATCTGAAGCCTTTCTGAAACCTTCTGGTATTGAAGGTCATTGAACTATATTTAAATATCTCTGATAAATTGGGATATTTAAAAACAGTTCAAATAGATTTAATTAATTAGGTACAATATTTCAAATAATTTTTTAAACATCTGGAAGATGACTTAAAAATAAAGTTAAATAAAAAAAGAAGAAAAATAGAAAGCTACTTCCCTGCATTTACTTTTTAATCAAGGTTAGCAATCCATTCAAATGACTGGGGCTTTGTTATCTATGTTGGCCTTGGCTGGTAGGAGGTGAGATACCTCAGCATCTGACCTCAAGCTCATCTGTGACCCTTGCATTTTATTTCACAGGTACATAAGTTAGAGATGAGCTCACTATGAGCTGGACTTCAACCAATGGTTCTCTCCCAGCCAGTATCAAGTATTTTTTCAGCCGTGGTTTTACCTGAAGTGTGTCATTCATTGTATTCTGACAAGCACCTGTGTAAAGCTCCCAAACATAGGAAAGAAGGCTGTATAATTTCTTAATTTTTAATCAAGATTAAATTGTAGTACGTAGATGTATACATGAAATACAGAGTTATTTTGACAAAAAAAAATGCAAACTCATTATTCCATAATGTGGTAGTGCACAGCAGTTAAATCACCAGAATAGTCATGCAAAGGCCTGGATTAACAATCCAGAAATGGGAGTTCAGATCCTTCAAAGGAAATTGTTGAATTTTATTTGTTTTAATAGTTTATTGAAAAGAACAAGTTTTAGTAATAATAACCACAAAATGACTGGATTGTCGAAAAAAGACTCACATTGTTCAATATTCTTCAGAGGAAGAAATCTGCTATCCTTACCCAATCTGGCCTAAATGTCATTTTGGAGCACTGTTATGTAGTTGACTCTTAAGTGTCCCTTGAAAGGGTCTCTCAAGTCACTCAGTTGTACAAAAGTAGAAAACTAATAAATGTAGGATTCCCTGTCATCCAATTTGCACATCCCATCACTGTCAATCTTGCAAAGTGATCCTCCAAATCATCTGTGAACTGGGATATAAATTGGGAGAGCAAGCTCATTGACCAGCTAAGCAATAGTCTGACAAAATTCTTACAAAATTAGACCTTACAGATAATGAGCCTACCTCTTCCATCACCTTCCCTGGGCATGTCCTGTTGCACTGCCAGGATAGATGGACTGGAATGGCAGCAGTGCTACAAAGTTAGAAGGGAACATCCCTGGGAGTTCTCAACATTCACTCTAGACCCCATGAAGTTTCATGGCATCAGATCAACCATGAAGAAGGAAACCATCTCCTGATTGCCACCCATAGTTCTCTTTCAGTTGATGAATCGCTGCTCCTCTGTTAAATAACAATTGGAAGAAGCACTGAAAGTTGCAAGGGCACAGAATGTACTCTGGGTCGGGGAACCAGTGTCCAACACCATGAGTAGCTTGGTAGCAACATCACTGACCAAGTCCTGAAGGACATAGCTGCCAATCTGGGTCTATGGCAGGTTGTGAATGTGGGATAAATGATCTTGTATTTGTTAATTTCCCCGTGGCAATGCATCCATCCCTGTCAGCATTGGTTGAAGTGACCACTACATAATCCTCATGGAGACAAAGTCTCATTTTAACATGAAGGACATCCTCCATTGTGCTGAGCATCACTGCAATTGTGCTAAATGGGATAGACTCTGATAACTCCAAATGTGGCATCCATGAGGCACTATGAACCATCGGCAGCAGTGCAAATGTACACCACCACAACTAGTAACTTCAAGGACCAGCATATTTCTCATTTCTCCCGTGGCTTCAGACTCAGTAGGGCCTCAGTCCAAACATGGAACCCTAGAGGTGCGGTGGGAACATTTGTCTGTGTGTGGCATAACAGCACCCTGGTAAAACTGGTCAATGAACATGAAATGATTGCATTCATGTCTCATGCAAAGGAAGATGCTTTTGATTCTTCAGGGCAATGCCTTGAGCCTAACTATTTTCAGCCACTTCAACAAACTTTTAATCATAAGCTCAGAAGTGGGATTTTTCATTGATGAGGAATAATATTAAGTTCCATTTGCAACCCCCAAGCAAATGAAGCATGCTATTAGCTGCAGCAATTCAGAATCAGAATCAGGTTAGGTATCACTGATACGTTGTTAACTTTGTTATTTTGCAGCAACAGTATAGTGCAAGACATGAGACATAAATTACTATAAGTTACAAAAATAAATAAATAGTGCAAAAGAGAAATAACGAGGTAGTGTTCATGGACTGTTCAGAAACCTGATGATGGAGGGGAAGAAGCTGTTCCTGAAATATTGAGTGTGGGTCTTCAGGCTCCTCCCCGATGGTAGTAACATGAAGAGGGCATGTCCCGGGTGGCGAGTGTCCTTAATGATGGATACCACCGCCTTAAGGTACTGCCTTTTGAAGATGTCCTCGACGGTGGGGAGGATTGTGCCCATTATGGAGCTGGCTGAGTCTATAACCCTCTGCTGCCTCTTTCGATTTTGTACATTGGAGCCTCCATACCAGGTGGTGATGCAACCAGTCAGTACGCTCTCCACCATACATCTAGAGAGATTTGCAAGAGCTTTTAGTGACATACCAAATCTCCTCAAACCCCTAATGAAGTAGAGCTGCTGGTGTGCCACCTTTGTGATTGCATCAATGTGTTGGGCCCAAGATCGATCCTCTGAGATGTTGACGCCCAGGAACTTGAAGCTGCTCACTCTTTCCACTGGTGACCCTTAAATGAATACTAGTGTGTGTTCTCCTGACTTCCCCTTCCTGAAGTCCACAACCAATTTCTTGGCCTCGCTGACATTGAGTGCGAAGTTGTTGCTGTGACACTATTCAACCAGCCAATCAATCTCACTCCCGTACACTTCCTCATCGCCATCTGAGATTCTGCCAACAACAGTGGTCTCATTGGTGAATTTATAGATGGCATTTGAGCTGTGCCTTGCCACACAGTCATGAGAGTAGAGACCGTAGAGCAGTGGGCTAAGCACGCATCCTTGAGGTGCGTCTATGTTGATTGTCAGTACTATTGATCCGCACTGACTGAGGTCTCCATATAAGGAAGTCGAGGATCCAGTTGCAGTGGGAGGTACAGAGGCACAGGTTTTGAAGCTTATTGATTAGTACTGAGGGGATGATGGTGTTGAACGCCGAGCTGTAATTGATAAACAGCAGCCTGACGTATTGTTTGCTGTTGTCCAGGTGCTCCAAAACAGAGTGGAGAACCAGTGAGATTGCGTCCCCTGTAGACCTGTTGTGGCAGCAGGTAAATTGCAATGGGTTCAGGTCCTTGCTCAGAGAGGAGTTAATTCTAGCCATGGCCAACCTCTCAAAGCATTTCATCACTGTAAATGTGAGTGCTACCGGGAGATAGTCGTTGAGGCAGCTCGCCCCACTCTTCTTGGGCACCGGTATGATCGAGGCCCTTTTGAAGCAGGTGGGAACCTCTGACTGCAGTGATGAGAGGTTGCAGATGTGCTTGAACACTCCAGCCAGTTGTTTGGCACAGATTTTCTGTACCCTGCCAGGTACAACTTCGGGGCCTGACGCCTTGTGAGGGTTCACCCTCTTGAAGGATGTTCTGATGTTGGCCTCTGAGACAGAGATCACAGGGTCACCAGATACTGTGGGGAATCACACAGGTGTAGTGTTATTCTCCCTTTCAAAGCATGCATCATAGGCGTTGAGCTCATCAGGGATTGAGGCATCACTGCCATTTATGCGGTTAGGTTTTGCCTTATAAGAAGTAATGGCATGCAAACTCTGCCACAGTTGTCGTGCATCTGATTGTATCTCCATCTTCACACGGAATTGCTTTTTCATTCTCACAATGGCCTTCCATAGGTTGTACCTGGATTTCTTGTAGGGTTCTCAAATGCCACAGATCTAGCCCTCAGCAGACTGCGGATTTCCTTGTTCATCCAGGGCTTCTGGTTTGGGAAAACTTCTCGGTATGTTCTTGATGGGATGTACTCATCCACACAGGTCTTGATGAAGTCGGTGATGGCTGTGGCATATTTATTCAGATCCGAAGATGAATCCCTGAATATGGTCCAGTCCACTGATCCAAAGCAGTCCTGAAACGGTCCTCTGCCTTCCTTGAACATACCTTTGCGGTCCTCACCACTGGTCCTGCGGTCTTCAGTCTCTGCAAAGTTCCTACTTTGCAGCAGTGATTACAAAAAAGAAATAGCCACAAAGCATTTGGGGATGTACTCAAATAGATGAGAAAAAAACATTATAGAAGTTTTATTTTTAAATGTGGATGTTTGTCTAATTTAATCAGTTTTAAATTGCACACGAGCTTCAAGCTCTCACGTATATAAACTGATTGTGTGTATAACCATCAACTGCAGTGCATCACTATTCTGTACAAATTTCCCCTTAACAGCAACTCCTTACCATCATTTCAACCATGACAACCATGCACCATATAAATACATTCTGGAAGACACATGGGATACTTTGTTCTCTGCGGAACAAGATGATACATATTGGTACCAACACCAACAAACCAGCAGGGGACACTCATGTCTGCTTCATTTACTTTCCATGGAGGAGTGAGTGCTTGATGTGTGTGTCTATGACTGTGGACAGAGATCGAATCGAGAGTTTTGAAGGTGACGATATGCTTATATTTCACATCCTACTTCCCCTCTTGTCCCACAATCTCTTTTGATTTACAGACTGAGTGCTGTGAACATGAGCCTCTTACTGTACTCTTCCATGTCTGCAAATTGGCCCTTGTGCTTTCAGTCACTGAACAACTGCAATCTAGCCAGAAGGTGTTAGAAGAATGAGAAAAGACTCGAGATAAAGAGCCACTTTCACTTGCAACCACCAGCTTACAAATTGACACTGCATGTAATTTAGAGGGTACCTTTGAGTTGGGAGTTGTGCAGCCTGAGTGACCAGGCATTAGTTTCCTGCAGCCAGGGCAGGGGTAAAGAGTAGCTCTTTCCAGCAACCTGCAGGGTAAAGCAGCACATGATTTTTGCTGCAGATAGGAATAGTTGGGATTTGAAGGTGGAGGTAGAGATGGAGGTTGGAAGGTGATAAGTGGAAAGACACGAGGCTGCAGATGCTGGAATCTGATAAGTAAGGATGGTGATAAATGGAACCAGAAAAGGGAGGGATGATGGGCAGATGGAACCAAGTGGGGGAGGGGACTGAAACTGGGGGTCAGTTGGGGGTGGGGGTCAGTGGTGGTTGGGAGAATCTGGGTGTATCAGGTGGAGAGAGAAAGGAGTGTGGACAGCAGGCTACCTGAAATGGGAAAATTCAATGTTCATACCATTTTAATTAAAGTTTGCCAGTGCCTTTCTGCTACACACACACACACACACACACACACACACACACACACACACACACACACACACACACACACACACACAGCCCAGCTGCTGTGGCTCCTGGTGATTTGAGTCTTGCAGATGCACAATTATTCAACTTTTCCCAATGTTGTCTGCAGCCATCTCTGTTGAAAGTTATCATCTTTCCACCGGTCACCTTGCAGTCAATGTGAGAATACCTACTGGGATAGTCAAAGTTACGTGAAGGACTGAATCTAAGTGTTATGTTTGTTCTTCATCAAGAGACAAAATTCACGTGGGTTTAACATCTGAACATTTATTAAAACAACAACAACAGACTGCAACAGACAGGCTGGTTTGCTTTCCCGCTCTTTTACAGCCACTTCCTGTTCCCCCATGTGACCCCTTGCATTGCCTACTGGGAACTGTAGTTTTTTATTATAACTACATAATAACACATAATAACACACTAAGGGAATGCACAAGGATGATTGGTTGATACATATGCTATCTGTGTTTATTTGATATACATATTTGGTTTGGAATGTTGATTTGGCACTATCATTTATTTTGGCTTGAGGTTGCTGTAATGAGAGACAAATATTGATAGGAATCATGATAGAACAAGGAATAGGGATTATGCTTGTTGCTGGTACAATCTGAAGGATTGTTCTCTGACTACCTAGCCAGGAAGAAACTCTTCCCTCTCTTTCTTAGTGAGCAGCAAGGGCAGCTAATGGAATTATACACTATACAGTGGGCTACAGGGAATCTTAATATTGTTTCTGCTGAGTACTTCATGGCAATTACAGTGTGTTCCTGATGCTTGGGGAGTCCCATTATGATCCATCAGGTTGTAGATTATACTATAGCTTTTGTTGTATGCATATTCTCAATGTGTGCATAAGTTAATCAGAGGAGTCAAGAGCCATATGGTCAGAGAATAACTTTTGTGTCCAAGAAGCCATTCCTTCATTTTGAACTCATCATAACCATTCCCAGATGCAACCAATAATAAATATCACTTTACACCGGTTAGGGTCATATCTCATCCGTGTATTCAGGATGTGGAAGTCCTTCAGGTTGTGGAGGTCAAATTGGAGTTAATATGGCACTGATAATATGTGAGTCGAGTCATTGTTACCCTGCTCCATTGGGAAGTTTGAAATCCTTAGCAAGCCGTATTCTTTATCAAGGGAGTATGAGATGTATCTTCAAATACATCCTTAATGCAGGAATTTTCTGCAAACTGCATTGTGTAATTCCATCCTGGGGAGAACCAGAAGCAAAAGTCATTGACGGCTACTTTAAACTGAACAGTTACAGGCAAAGTGGTTTTGTTCCTGCTCTGTAATGCGAGTTGCAGAATATGAAATGCATCTCTTGGGACTTCCATTAAAGTGTTGTCTCATACTGTGCTCTTTGAACTCAGTAATTTTAACCTAAGTTCTCTTAATGGAGTGGACTTTCTCCTGTGGACCTTCCTTTCACATCCCTCTTCAAGCAGATTCTCCTTTTCTGCACACCTCTCATTCTCCTTATTATGCTTTATTGCTTAGAGATTGATTCTCATAACAGCCAGGTCCAAGAGCACTGGGTTTTGCTGAAGCCTTGCAATGGGGATTAAGAATAAATCTACTGAATTTCCCTGATTTGTTTTTTCCCCTGATTTTCCCAGAGCACTCCCTCTGGATTTCACAAATTGTGTCAAGGTCCCAACACCTACTTCAGACAACACTCAATAAATAGCAATAGTGGGAAAGTAACTGAAGCGGACTCTGAGAAACTGGATCTACCTGCATTTGGAAAGGCAAGGACTGATTAGGGATCGTCAGCATGGCTTTGTGCCTGGGAAATCCGGTCTCATGAACTTAATTGAGTTTTTTGAAGAGGTGACCAAGAGGATTGACGAGGCCAGGTTGGTAGACATTGTTGATGTTCACTTTAGCAAGGCCTTTGAGAAGGTCTTGCATGGTAGGCTGGTCCAAAAGGTTATATCACAAGGGATCCAGCATGAGCTAGCCAATTGGATACAAAATTGGCTTGGAGGAAGGACACAGACAGTTGTAGAGGAGGGTTGTTTTGCAGATTAAAGGTCTTTGACCAGTGATGTGCAGCAGAGATCGGTGCTGGGTCCACTGTTGTTTTCATCTATATTAGAGATTTGGCTGAGAATACAGTTGGCATTGTTAGTGAGTTTACGAATGACACCTAAATTGGTGGCATAGTGGACAGTGAAGAAGGTTATCTAAGATTACAACAGAATCTATATCAGCTGGGAAAGTAGGCCAAGGAATTCCAGACAGAATTTAATTTGGACAAGTGTGAAGAGTTGTGTTTTGTGAAGTTAAACCAGGACAGAACTAGTACATTAAATGATAAGGCCCTGGAGGTTGTAGAAAATAAGACCTAAGGATACAAGTACATAGTTCTCTTCAAGTGGTGACATAGGTAGACAGGGTGGTGAAGTAGGCATTTGGTGTTCTTGCCGCCATCAGTCAGGGCATTGAATACATGAGTTGGGATATCATGTTGCAACTGCACATGAGATTGGTGAGCCAAAACACTTGGAGTATTTTGTGTACTTCTGGTCAAATAGCACTTGGCAGGATGTCATTAAGCTAGAAAGAGAGCAGTAAAGATTCACAGGATGTTACTGGGACTGGAGGGCTTGAGTTTATAAGGAAGGCTGGATAGGCTGGGGCTTTTCTCTCCCGGAGCATAGGAGGCTGAGTGGAGACTTAAAAGAGCTATATAAAATCATGAGGGGCATAGTCTTTGTCCCATGGTAGGGGAGTCTAAAATTGGAGGGGAAAGATTTTAAAGGGCACTTGACGGGCAAGGTTTTTACATTGAGGATGGTGTGTATATGGGAAAAGCTGCCAGAGGAAGTGGAAGAGGCAGGTACAATTACAACTTGAAAAAGACATTTAGAGAGAGATGGATAGGAATGGTTTAGAGGGATTTGGGCCAAACGCGGGCAAATAGGACTAATTCAGATAGGCAACTTGGTTGGTGTGGATGAGTTGGGTTGAAGGGCCTGTTGCTGTGCTGTATAATGCTATGACTCAAAATACAACAAGCAACTAACCTGCAAGTGTCAAAAGTATCCAGAGTGCTTCTTGCTGCCAAACATTGGATTGTCTGTGCAAGTTCAATGTAACAAGTCACCTCCATTATTAAGTCCAGTGACATTGGCTTTAAATCAGCTTGTGATCTGCTTTCTTCGCAGAGTTCTGCAGTGTGAAAGCACAACACTGGCTTGTGGCCAATATAGTGACCAGCAAGATTCATGCTACAAATATTAATGTGCACTTCATGCCAAATTAACTGCAAATTGATACCTGTGGTGCCCAAACAATGACTATTAAATGGCCAAATTTTACATTTAGATAATGAAGTCATTTCAAGTCACTTTCTAAATATCTCTCTGGAGTGATTCTGCAGGGATGTGATAAATCTTCTGAGATAGTCAGAAGTAATTTTTACTGGTGGATTTAGAATTATTGTACATGGAACTCCTTTGAAAAGAAAAGTGAACATGCACAGAAACAAATGAAATATCATTTAAGAAAAGACCAAGTGATCTTTCTGTCATGCTGCATGCAGTCATTATGCTAACCACACAAAAAGCTCGAAATCTAAAGTTTAACAACGTTAGTGATAGTGTTGTAATTTTTAACTTTTTATAATACATCAATATGACTAGGTTTCAAAACTATTGTATATACAAAAAATTAAAACCAATAAACTGCAATTGTCAGATCAACACAAACCTTCGCAGTGCAATATTGAGAGTTCTTAAATAGAAAAGTAAACTTACTGTGAATGTGTGTCTAGACTTTAAATTGTCTGTTAATATTTGACAAGTGATATGCCATATTTGGAAATAATTGGCTATTTTAAATATTGTTTTCATTTAAGCATATCTACAATTGAATACAAAGATGACTTACAAAAAGAATATATTCACTTTTTAAATTCATGAACAAGTTCCACGTTTGTTATCTTTCTGTGAAACTGTATGTCCCCTTTTTACTGTCATCTATTTCTAGTGTGTTCAATGATGTCCACATTCTTGGGAAATATGCAAAATAACTGTTGTAACATTCTTTAAATGTGATTTTCCTTTTCTTAGAGAGTCATAAGTAAAATGTATGTACTAACAGGTGTTGCAGATCAGTCGTTTTAAATAAGTAACGAGGATCATTGCCTGTGAATATCAGATAGCATTAAATGCAGAAACAAATATTGTTGAGCTTCATTGGGAAGCAAGATATTTGCTGTTTATGGTACATAAGAACATACCATTTAATCAAAACATGCAGACAAGAGAGAGTTTCTCAAATGAATCAGAATCTCATCCTTGCAGTGTTCCCAACCTAATGGTTTGGAGCTCTTGTATTCCTGGCTGACTATTTGAGAATAACCTTGGTGCACTTTCCTTCTGTGCTGTGCTGAATGTATTCTTTGTTAGTTCTTGGATATAACGTTTGATTTTATTCTGTTAAGTTAGGTTAAACTTATGTCCTGGATCTACCTTGTTAAATGGCCTTGATGAACACACTGTAAAGTTGTCCAGGTGCATCTTGAAGTGTGATTTTTGATCTTTTCCTTTTTCTGACCTACATATGGCTCTATTTTTTTGTACGTATTAACCTTGTCAAGATTGCAATCCCCCTGATGTTCAACATTTAAGCATTCAAGCCCCGTTTCAGATGCATGATTGAGGCTTTTAGTTTAGTGCGGTACCATGGGGTTGTGTACTGGTGGAGGTGCCAGAGGACTGCAAAACTCTGACTCTGTCAGTTCCCCCAAAAAACTCATAACTATATTTAAGTGGTAAGAGGATTCCTCCAGGTAAATTGAGGAACACTGGCTTGTTCATTCAAGATCATTAAAAGGCATTCATTTCATTCTAACTTCCACCATAAACATGTCCCATGGTTTCCAGCAACAGTAAATCAGAATCAGATTTATTATCACTGACATATGACGTGAAATTTGTTTTACGGCAGCAGTACAGTACAAAGACATAAAAATCTATAAATTACAAAAGTAAGTATATAGTGCAAAAAAAGGAATAATGAGGTCATGTTCATGGTTCATTCAGAAATCTGATGGCGGAGGGTAAGAAACTGTTCCTGAATCGTTGAGTTTGGGTCTTCAGTTTGGGCCTTAACTTCATAATATCTTATTGAATGTAATCAATATGGGAGGTTGTGCATGGTGCTTTATAAATGGAAGTGTGTCCTTCTAGTTGTGTGGACATTGGGCAATTTCTCTATCCTTCACTGCCCACCAGTAGATCTACAGCTATTTTTGTTTTAGTAGACTGTTTATGAATAAGCTGGAATTTTTCCCATTGAATATTGGGAAATGATGACATTGAAAATTATTTTTCCAATATTCAGTAAGTGCTGGCAATGCTTGTTGTTAGTATTCCAAAATGTGACATCTGGAGAACTGTAACTGCAGAAATCCTTAAGTTGCTGTTAATGATGCCTTGCTTCTCCTCGGTGTGCTGCTGTAGTCTTTGTGGATGGAATTGGCATGGAATCACTTGTTTGCTCTTACCCACTACTCTTGTTGTGAGGACCAATGAAAATTTTAGCTTTATTCTATCAGGAGTAATGATTTTAATAGCTTCCTAAGTCATAATTACTACTGAACATTCTTGCAGTCTCTGAAAAACTAATTGTATATGTGTGGGTATAATTCATTATGCACAAAGGTTCAAGTTTATTTTGGAAAACTATAAATTATTTATTCTTAAAATTCTATTTTCACTTTCTTCCTTAACCCTATTTCATGTTCTATATAATGATTATTAATTCCTGATTTGTCATGTGTGAGGATCCTTAAATCTTATTGATTGTTAAGTACACACGTTATACGTCCTTTTCAGATTCTTTGGATCTCCTGTGGAAAGTGATTCCAAACTGCGGAAGTTAGCACTCTTGAGATCAAATCCAGGTCAACATAATAGGGCAGTTCTATTTATTTAACCGCTTCTTCCAAAACTTTGTGATCTTTTCTAATTCTTCCCTGGCTCTTGAGGTCGGATTGTGCTGAGTCAGAATTGGAGAGTGAGGAGTTCTAGTCCTCGGTTTCACTGACCAGTTTCTGTTGCCTGTACTTAGTTGAGAATAATTGTAATTATTTAGTTTATTTGCTCTTTGGTTCAAATGTGTCCATAAAGTACTGAACAAATCTACCATATCTAATCTGAACTGCAGTCATGATTTTTTAATGGACAAGTTAAAATTATTATCTTGTTTGTGCTGCAGCCATTCAACATCTTTCTTCCTTTCTTCATTGGATATTACATTTAAAAATATGATTTGATGAATTAGTTTGTCATTGCCTGTGGACTGTAGAACCTCGGGGTCTACATTGCTCCCTTACTTTGGGAGAAATATGGTGTGTTTTTGGCGATAGTAATGAGTCAATTAAAATTACAGTTGAGTAATTCATAAATCCATTAGCATCTGACTAAATTAACTTGTTTCATGTGGAAAATCATTTAATCTTGGGGAGTAACTAATGAGGTGCAACTATGAAGCAATTAAAACTTCAATCAGCAAAAGACAGATTAAAAGATTTTGTATTATTTTTAAGTATAGTTTTAGTTTAGCAGGATGCTTAATATCTGCTACAAGCAGTGGTTAGTTTTAACGCCAAAGGATAAATGTAGACCTCCCAACATTTGGTTTGGAAGCTATCTCTGGAATAAATTGTGTAATTTTGCCATGGCAGAATAATGGGATGAATCTGCAAGAAAATGTACCCACCAATGAGATCCATTATTATTATCTGATCAAATGCAGTTTCAAAGCTGTATTATTTTCTTCTGCTGAAACAAATACTTAATCAAGTTCAAAGATGTGGTCAACAAATCACTGAATAACGCAATGCAGGAGGCTGCCTCCCAGCTTATAGCAACTGGATGGAGTCATTGAAAGAACTATGCTACTCGCCTCACTCCTCTGCACTTTTCTTATAGGCCAACAAATAGCCACCCCTCTTCATATGTTTATTCCATTCCCTTTGAAAATTATTTTAAAATTTGTTTCCAAAATCCTTGCAAGCGTTCCATTCCAGATCTGAACAAAACATTAATTTTAATTTCTTATCACCCTGTAATTTTTTGCTGATCACAAGACAGTGCCTTTTGGTTACTGTACTTTTTCCTCATTGGGAACAGTTTGGTCTTTTTACTCTATCATGATGCATGATAATTTTGATACGGGCCTATCAAATATCAGCCTGATCATTTCCTGCAGTAAGGATAATAGCGCAATTTCCTAAAACAGCCTCCTGACCTTGTGTTGCTCCCTGGCACACAGCAAGTAGCACGGAGTATTGCTTAAACAAAATATGAAACTTGGGATCTTCGCATTTCAGTACTTTAAGGGTTGATCTCTCTCTTGATTTTAGTTGGCTTTCTTGCAATAAGCATTAATATTGACTCCTCCCACCTACTCGCCCCCTCCCCCCCACCCCCCCAACACTCCATGTTGTTGGTCCTAAACAACTCCTTACTCAGTTAATTAGGTGGCTAGCTAAAGCAGGTTTGGAAGTTTGTCACTTGCAGTTCCAACAACCCAAGTTGAATCCTAACCTCTGGTGCTGTCTTTGTGGAATTTGGACTGTGCAGTTTTTCTTGGGGTGCTCTAGTTTTCTCTTAGCAAGGGTTGGTAGGTTAATTGGTCACTGTATATTGCTCCTGTGAGGGTGGGTTGCAGGGAAAATAAGTGGCTATTAATCTTAAAAAGCCAGTTACATAATGGTATTATTCTAAATATAATTCAATCCACATTGTATGCATACGATCCCAGTGACCTGAAGTTACCATATCTTCTCATCTCTTGATTTCAGAAATACTCTCAAAAATCGAAAATAATGTCGAAAATGTTTGCAAAATTATACAGCCAAAACCTGTCAATTCAGGGGTGCATGATCCTGGTCTTTTAATTATCATTAGTCAATAGGAATTACTCAGTTTTAATGGCTTTCTGTTGCTATCTTACTCATTGAGAATTGCACAGCTCATGTTGTGCTGTAACACCAGCAGTAGATGGCAGTATTTGGTGTTGTTGCATCTTCCTTTTCTGTATTGGGTGCAAAAGAAAGCTTTGCTAATGGATGTGACATATGACGTCTTGGGTAGTCTTGTTTATGGTCCAACATGTGGCAATCATCGAGATAAACAATAAATAAAGCTGAAACAGTGGATAAATGAGGACACCCCTATATTTGGCTCAGGAGATATATCTGGAATAAACTGCAACAAGAAGGCATAATCTGTGAGGGGAAAAAATCTATATTTTTCTATGAAATGATTATTGTTACCTGATCAAAAAATATTTCAAAGCTGAATTATTTTGCTTCTCTTGCTAAACCAGACAGTCCCTCTCCCTTAGCTCTTTTTCCATTACTGCATTGATGCTGCTGCTTGTATTTGCACAGAGCTTGAACATTTCATTACCTCTGCCAATGTCCACCCTGCTCTCACTTGAGTGTGGGTCCACAACTGACTCTTCCCTTTCACCTCACACTATGGGTTAGTAACAAACATCCATTCTAAGCCCACCTACTCCTACCCTGCTTCCTTTAAAGACTCAGTTTCATTCTCTCACTTTCTCCACCTCTTGCACCTGCTTGGATGATGAGATTTTCCATACTAATGCCTTTACAGGTGTTTTCTTACAACCTTAACTGTGGCTTTTTCTTTACCACAAATCGATGGAACTCTCAGCCACATATCTATTTCCTGCACTTCTACTCTCACCCTCTCTCCTCCCTGCCAAAACAAGGATAGAGTTCCTCTTGATAGAGTTCAATGATGCCTGCTTCCAACTGTCTGTTTAGATCTTTCCCTACATTCTCCTTCATACTGTAAGGCACAAGCTATGCTTTGAAGAACTGTAGTGTTGCATTCTCCTTCCAATGAATTTTGGCTTGCATACCTTGAATTGTTCCAAGTTCATATGAAAATACCTTGGGGTATTTATTAACTACAGTTGATAAAGATGATTCCTTCAAACATTTGCTCTCTTCCCAATCCAGCTGTATCCTTGATAGCTAGTTCTGATTTACCAAATTGGATTCTTGGCCTGGGACATTTCTTTGCTGCCACCACTAATTACTCTAATTTCAAACATATCTCTATCACCTTGATTCTTTCCCCAGGGCAGATATAAAGAAAGGTTGATGTCTCATTGAATTTAACTCTGCCATCTGGCCAATGCTGCTTAAATTCCTGGTTGCACATCATGGATATTTCAGCTCCAGTGGCAATTACTATTTCCTTCAATATTTATTGCCATGCAGAAAGGTTCAACAGAAACATACCATACGATCCATTATGGTCAGCATGTTTTTTATTTGGTTCATGCTTGTGATTCATTTTACTCTTCCCAATGGACTTCACTGTGTAGTTCCTTGAGTTTGCCATGATCCTTCTTTATTTTTAAGCAAGCTATTGACAGATAAGATAAGACAAGATAAAATAAGATATCCTTATTAGTCACATGTACGTCCAAACACACAGTGAAATACATCTTTTGCATAGAGTGTTCTGGGGGCAGCCCATAAGTGTCGCCATGCTTCCGGCACCAACATAGCATGCCCACAACTTCCTAACCCATACGTCTTTGGAATGTGGGAGGAAACAGGAGCACCCGGAGGAAACCCACGCAGATACGGGGACAACGTACAAACTCCTGACAGACAGTGGCCGGAATTGAACCCGGGTCACTGGCGCTGTAATAGATTGATGAACAAATTGTGTGTCTACATTCATTACCACAATAAGTAAACACAATGATAACGTTTTGCCTTCTGGTAATCGTCCTCTCTTTCAGAAGTTGTAGAAGAGCTGGGCTCCAATTTGTGAATACTTTGGGTCTTTGCGTGATGCTTCAAATTCCATGCTTGCTTGACTGCTGTTTCCATTGCCTGCACAATATCAAATGTCTGCTTCAAATGGAGTTTCTTCTCAGTGAGAATGCTCCTTTTGAGTGTGCATATCTTGGATTCCACAAAATACGTGTTGCACTGTTGAAGCTGGCCACAATCTGTCTTCATCTAGAATTGAATTTTGAAAGCTTCTGGGATAACTATGGTGGAATTAGTATCACTAGTGCTTTGCTTTGATAAAATGTCTTGTTCATGACAGCTTTGGGAAAGAAGGAAAGGAAGGCGATTATCAGATACACAAAAGCATATATACAATATCGTCTCAAAGTTTACAATGATCTCGTAAAAGTTTGTAAATCAGTTCCATTAGCTGTTAAAGAAAATTTTATATTGTTAATGTTGTAACCTACTCATACCTCACTTTATCTAATCCATAAGGATTTTCCTGCAATTCTTAGGTTTGAAATGGATAGTTGTATAGCCATCAGTTTTAGTAATTTCTCAATTCTCCTCTGTTCAGTACCTGCTAATAGCGCAATACTGCCTTATGTGTTTGCCATTTTGCTCCAATGAGATTTTTATTGGTCCTGTGTTCTATCACTATTTGGAAGAGTGACTGATGCGAGTACAGTGCTTATGCTCATCGTTACTGATAGAGAGAAATAACAGTACTTTTCAGCGAGAGAAAACTGCTTCTGGGAACAGTTTCATAGAAAATCATACCTCTGTGGCTCTGGGCTGATAGCAGTTATTTTTTATCATGTTACAATTTGGTGGTTTCCTGATACATTGAAGCTTTGCTTCAGATTGCATCAACAATCACTTTATCCCTTGCATCAGATGTTACCTCGTGGGAATAATTTTGTGTTGAGAAGACTAAGAAGGAAGAGAACCAAATAGAAAGCAGAAAATGCTGAAATACTCAGCAGATCAGACAGCATCTGTGGAGACAGAAACAGAGTTAATGTTTTGGGATGATGACCTTTGAAGAAACAGATGGATGCCACTGTCCAGGTGGTGCTGCAATAAATCAGTTGGTTGAAGGTTCATGTGCCACATCAGAAATTTCAAAATATATTCTGGGCATCCCATCAGAAATTTCAGTATGTATTAATATAAATGAAATTCTAAGAGAACTCTGAACTGCTTGTGTTGCTGTCATTCAGATGAGATCTTGACTGAGGCATTGCCTGTCCTCTGAGATGGGAGTAATACAAGGGGATTATTTCTGAGGACGGCAGAAGAGTTCTTCCAGCTGATAAATATCCTTCAACCAACATCTCTGAAACAGATTATCTGGTTATTTACACATTGCTGTTTTGGGATTCTATTCTGCACAGATTGAATGTTGCACTTCTCACAGCAACATTCAGAAGTGCTTTATTAATGGTTAAGTGCTTTGTGATATCCTGATGATGTGAAACATGCTTTATAAATACTAGTTCTTTTAAAGCTAATAATGGAGTAGTAATATCCATCATTGTACGTATGAAGATTGGGCAGAAGTGGAGATGAATTGTGCTCTCATTCTTGCTTTGATCATAAACCAGACAGAAAATGGAAACATTTATATAAATTTCAGAACAGACACATGAAATGATTATTCCCATTAGGATGAAATGGACAAATCCTCCACACCTGGTTCTGCTTTCATGTATGTTTTGTACTCAAACCTTCTGCATCTAAAAAGGTACTTACTGAAGAGCACTTACTGTGGCAAGGCCTATAGACTTGCAGAAATATACTTTATCATTTGCAATTAATCCATGAATAAACTAAGAATAAATGACATCTTCTCAAGCAAAATTCTCAATTCTTAAGGCTCCATGAATGGTGGTGATCTGTAAAATCTTGTGAAATATCGCCTTAATGATGACTCCAGATGAACTACCATTCATCAGGAAAATATGCCAAGCACTTTCATGTCTGATACATGTTAGTGCATCTGATGTTTTCCTGGCTTCAGACACACTCCTAATGACGTTGCTCTCCAAAGGCTTTAACAACATAAGATGGAGACTTGGGGTGCAACCTATGACCGTTGACTTGCTGCACTTAACGTTTCCTAAAGGGATACTTAGCTGAGTTTGAAAGACTTGATTGAGTGGCTGAAGACATAAGAAATAGAAGCAAGAAGTAGGCTATTTGACCACTTGAGCTTGCTTGGCCATTCAATAAAATCACAGATGATCCTTCAGTGCTACTTCCCTGTTTTTTAAGATTCCATTAATATCTAAAGATCGATGGATCTCAGCCCTTGAGTCTCATTGCCCTGTTTGATAGAAAATTCCAAAGAATTACTAGCCTCTGGGTGAAGAAGTTTCTTCTCATAGCACTGGATGGCTGACCACTTATTTGAGTGTGTGATCTCTGATTTAGAAACGCCAGCCAGGGGAAATATTATCCCTGCATTTACCTTGTCAAGCTCAGGAAGAGGTTTGTATGTCTCAATGAAACTACTTCTCATTCTTCAAATCTTTCGAAAGGACTCTTCAGTGATATTTCAAACATGATTTCCCCTTTGTAAATTCATCTTTTTTAAAGACCTCTGTTACACTTCCTTAATAATGGGTTCTTGTATTTTTCGTACAATTGTTGTGAGGCAACTAATTTGTATTCTGTTTTCCCTCTCCTTGCTTAAATAGTATAGTGACTTGCCACCTTCCAATCTGTCACAACTAGTCTAGAATTGATGACAACCAATACATACATTTTTTTTAAAAAGCTACATCTTTCAAAACCTTGGTATGCAGGTCATTATGTGCAAGGGATTTATCAACCTTCAGTCTTATTAATTTGCCCCAGTACTATCTCATTAGTAATGCCCAGACGACACGCAACGATCTCTCACATTCTCCTTTGCTGGACTATCTGCTTGGATCACAACACATGTATGAATGAACCTTTCAAATGAGTGAGTATTGGAGTAGACAGCTGAAACATCTTAAAATAGATTTTTGCTATATTTGGTCTCCTGGTCCTCTTAGCAAACAGGACCTCCCTGCAGAAACCTCCCTCTCTGACAATTCTATTGTATGAATATGAGAGGTCTCTTTTTCCCAGCTATCTTTTTCTCCTGCGCGGCGGCCATAGTGTATTGCTGGTTGCCACGGAGAGTGTGCTTTCGAGGGCTGTGTCCTTCTCAAACTGGAGCACAAGAACTTGTCAGAAGCTCCATTCAACTAAGCCTGGTTCACCCAGGAAGCAAACAAGTCCTGTTTTTGTTATTGATTCTAGGTAGAAACCAACCATAAAGCTGTTTTAGATGTATTTTTAGCTAATTACATAATGTCTTGCAGGAGACCATTGTGGGTATGTGCAAGATACAAATCAGTTCAACAGACAAAAGAAAAACTTCTAATTTATAGGCATTGATGGCATCTACCATTTCCCTCTACTCCAATCTTTTTAACACCCTTCCTCATGGATCATTTCTTCCTATCCAAACACTGGAATAGAGGGAATCAAAACTTTATCTTGCTTTGAAGGAATAATGAATAAAAGAATTGTTGGAAATATATACAGGAAGTTCTGAGGGAAATAGGCTGGTGATACTGAAACCAAAGTATCTCGTATTGTTGCTTGATTGACAGTAAAGAAGGGTAGATTTGAATGTCATCGTTGGAAGGAGGATTTGGTGCAAGGTGACAGTGTGGCAGGTTTTGAAGAGGAGCAGTACTTGATTGTGCCATTACAGTCAGAATAACGTGGATAATTTTGAATGCAATTCCTCTGTCTTTCTGTAGTAGTTCGCAAAGTGTGCTGTATAATATGTTTCACTCCCAGCCCTGAAAAATTAAAAGTGACAAACTTATCTTTCATTTCCTGAAAGTGACATGAAATAGATTGTTTTTAAACTTCAGGGACTAATGGAACTGCATTTAAAGAACAGAAAGCAATTGATCAAACCAACTGCCAAGGGTTGCCAATAAAGATCAGTGCACTTTGTCTTTTGGAGAAAGCTGGTGTATTTTTGCTGTGATTATTCCTTCTCTGCCTAACCTCTTTGATTTTTGAATGAGGCTTAAAAAGTTAATTTTTCAGACAAAACTTTGTTTCAGATCTATGTTAAATCCACAAAGCAACATGGAAAAATTTGCAGATGGCAGAATAAATCCTAAAATCAGAACAAAACTTCACTACTAACTCTAGTGATCCATTCTGCAAACCTTTTTATTTCTACACTGGGATTTTGCTAGTGATTTTAAAATTCCAGAAAATAAAAAAAAATGCCTTACTTTAGTTTAATTGCCTTGTTCTGTTTTAATAGTGGGGTTAGCTATTTTGGTTGAGCTCAACAGGTATAATTTAAATCATTTTTGGCTGCATTCAGAGAATTATTTACACTTTAATCGCATATCCATTTTCATTGGACTCATTCATAAACATTCAGAGTGCAACAAAAACGTACACCTGCTATAATAAACAGTAGAAGTCTGTAATAAGCAATCGTCTTTGCTAATCAGTTCAAATTTCATTCTTTTTTAGAAAAAAACAAATGATATTTGGTTCTTTTAAATCCAAACTCTTTGCTTACAATAAATGCATACATGTGATAGCAAACACCTGTCTCAAAAATACAGATCAAATCATCACAAAGAAATGATTAACGGATTAGTTAAGAAAAGGATTAACTTTTGAATAGCATTATGTACATTGCCACCCTGAGAAATTTGAAAGAACTATAATTTTGAATGTACACTGTTCATTTAATCTCTCTGTAAAACTGATTGAACTGAAATGAAATTTTCAGAATAAACAGTTCTAGTTACGTATCGGGTATTTGATGTTTTCAGCAAAGTTATGACTAATAAATCATATAAATATAATTAATAGAAACCGTTATTGGAATTCAGTGGAGAAACAAGAGACTGCAAGTGCTAGAATCTGGACTAAAAAAAAATCTTCTGGAGGAACTCAGCAGGTCAAACGTTTTGTGTTGAGAGTCTGCATCAGGACTGAGAGCATATGCTCAGAGCTCCTGCAAAATCTTGAAGAGAGACATTGACCGTCACTTTGCCTCCACAGATACTGTTTGACATTCTGAGTTCCTCCAGCAGTTTTTGTTTTGCATTTGCATTCAATAATTTTTGTTGTTTCTTTAAAAAAACTATATAAACAGTAATTTTGTTGATTATGTGGCTTGCACAACTCAGAAACTAGTAACATATGCCTGTCTGCACAAGGAAAGTGAAAAGGCAATTCTGTGTGAAGTTAGAGACACAATCGGACGCATGACAGCTGTTGCATGGTTTGCATGCCATTACTTCCTACAAAGCGAAACCCAACAGCACAAGTTTTAGTGATGCTTCACTCCCTAATGAGCTCAACGCCATTTATGCACACTACACCTGTGCGAATACCCACAGCATCTGGGGACCCTGTAATCTCTGTCTTAGAGGCCAATGTCAGAACATCCTTCAAGAGGGTGAACCCTTGTAAGGCTTCACGCACCGACGATGTACCTGGCATGGTACTGAAATCTGTGCTGACCAACTGGCTGAAGAGTTCAAGGACATTTTCAACCTCTCACTGCTGCAGTCAGAGGTTCCACCTGCTTCAAAAGAGCATCAATCATACCGGTGCCCAAGAAGAGCAGGGTGAGCCGCCTCAATGACTATCACCCAGTAGCATTCACATCTACTGTGATGAAATGCTTTGAGAGGGTGGTCATGGCTAGAATTAACTCCTGCCTGAGCAAGGACCTGGATGCACTGCATTTTGCCTACTGCCACAACAGGTCTACAGTGGACACAATCTCACTGGCTCTCCACTCTGCTTTGGAGCACCTAGACGCCAGGCTGCTGTTTATCAATTACAGCTCAACATTCAACACCATCATCCCCTCAGTACTAATCAACAAGCTTCAAAACCTGTGCCTCTGTACCTCCCTCTGCAACTGGATCCTTGACTTCCTTATCGGGAGACCATAGTCAGTGCGGATCGGTAGTAACATCTCTTCCTCACTGACAATCAACACAGGTGCACCTCAGGGATGCGTGCTTAGCCCCCTGCTCTACTCTTTCTACACTTGTGATTCTGTGGCTAGGCACAGCTCAAACACCATGACACCACTGTTGTCGGCAGAATCTCAGATGGCAATGAGGAGGCGTACAGGAGTGAGATAGATCGGCTGGTTGAGTGGTGTCACAGCAACAACCTCGCACTCAACATCAGCAAGACCTTCAGGAAGGGGAAGTCGGGGGAACGCACACAAGTCTTCATTGAGGCGTCAGTGGTGGAAAGGTTGAGCAGCTTCAAGCTCCTGGGCATCAACATCTCGGAGGATCAATCTTGGGCCCAACACATTGATGCAATCAAGAAGAAGGTATGCCAGCTGCTCTACTTCATTAGGAGTTTGAGGAGATTTGGTATGTCACCAAAAACTCTTGCAAATTTCTACAGATGTACAGTGGAGAGCATTCTGACTGGTTGCATCACTGCCTGGTATGGAAGCCCCAATGTGCAGGATCGAAAGAGGCTGCAGGGGGTTGTAGACTCGGCCAGCTCCATCACGGACATGACCCTCCCTGCCATCGAGGACATCTTCAAGAGGCGGTGCCTCAAGAAGGCAGCATCCATCATTGAGGACCCTCGCCATCTAGGACATGCCCTCTTTGTGTTACCACCATCAGGGCTGAGGTACGGAGCCTGAAGACCCACACTCAGCATTTTAGGAACAGCTTCTTCCCCTCCACCATCAGATTTCTGAATGGTCCATGAACCTACCTCGTTATTCCTCTTTTGCACTATTTATTTATTTTTGTAACTTATCGTAATTTTTATGTCTTGCACTACCATTGCTACAAAACTACAATTTCATGACATATGTCGGTGATAATAAACCTGATTCTGATTTAAAAGCTCATTTAAAAATTTTTCCATTTGGAAAGTATAGCTTCAATAGTTTGTGAAATAAATAATTCAATAACACTATGCTACAAATATTTAATTCAAATCAAGGTTCACTTTTGCTTGGTTTGAAGAACTAAAGCCAACAGTCATTTAGTTCAACTTCATTCATGTGAGTATAACATGCTCATGAATTTCTCAACTTAGAAGAAAAGTTGAGTAAAAGTAGTCCCCAAATATCCATCTTTTCAAAAAGCTGAAGATGCTGGAAATCTGAAGTAAAAACAGAAAATGCTGGAAATGCTCAACATCTGTGAAGAGTTAGCATTTCAGATCTGTTGAGATTTTATCAGAACACATGAAAGATTGAACAGAAACCTCAGCTCTTGTTTCTCTCTCCACATATACTGCCTGTTCTTTTGAATATTTCCAGTATTTTGTTTATATTCCACCAATAAACAGCATAACTCATTTATGAATTGGATTGTGTGACGACAGTACATACCATAATGTGGATGTGTTCATATTATTGATTGGTTGAACGCCCATTATGATTAATGCCTGCCATTTCAAGCTTGTTATTTTGAAGCAGTGACAGTAACACAATTGCAAGATTTAATGTTACAAGCAGTTCAAAGGTGTGTTTTTTGTTGTCAGCAAAATGTAGGTTGGAGCTTCAAGCAGAATATCAAGTAGAAGAAAGATCAAATACAATGATACAATTTGTCATTCAGCAAATCTAGAATCAATGCGATAAAGTCTGTCCAGATGGCATTACTCCATGTTACCTCTGTTGGTGCCACTTAGATGCCCCTCATCAATCAACCTGTTTCTTCCCCAAATCCACCTCATTTTGCTTACAACAGTTAACCCATAACAAAAACAAAGTGTTGTGCTTTGAGTTACTTTTTTAAAATCCAGTCCACCTTTATAAGCTGTTTTCTTTTTAAAATAAAAAGCTTAAAGTTGTGGTTCAGTCTCATTTTAATGAAACTGTGGTTAACTTTGGGTTGGGCAGGAGACTGGAACTCTGCCTGCAGTTTCAAAGGAGTCACTTGTTCAAATATGTTGGAAGCAGTGATGAGGATCTGGCACAATGGGAGGTGAAGGGTTAATTTTAACTTGGTTTTAATTTCTTCTTCAAAATGGTCCCTGTAAAGACAGTTGATAAGTCCCTGTAAATCATCGATTATTTGAGTCTTGTTTAATTATAGATAAAACTTCTGACATGAAACAAATTTCCTCAGTAGGAGGCTGGAGAAAACAAAAATTTAAACATTGATCCAATGGATCCATGAAGAACCTTTTACTTTTATTCTTTTCTGGCGTACATGCAAAAACATTGCTTTCAGCTGAAATGGAGGACAGTTTTAACATCTTTGAGAGAAGGAACAGATCAAGAGAGGGGAATGAATTATGCGGGTTTCTAAGGGACATTTAATTTTTGGAGGCTTTCATTAGTGTTGAGCAGTTCAAGGAAAAGAAACTGAACTGTTGACTTCGTTCTTCAAATACCACTCACTCTGAATCATTTTCAGTAGTGTTCCTTCCACCTTGCTTCTTGAGCAATGATTCAGAAAAAATGATTGCCACTTGAAAAGCTAAGCTGTTTGTCAAGTAAATTTGATATCTTGATCTTACAATTCAATCTGATGTGATAAACTTTTTAAAGCATTTGATTGGAGCACTTATAAAGGCCTAGGAAATGTCAAATTATTTCAATTAATAGATGGCATTTTTCATTTTGTTCTCTGAAACATAAATAAAAGCATGAACAGCAAACAATCTGCTGGAGGAACTCAGTGGATTGAGCAGCACCTGCAAGGAAAAATGAATTGTCAATGTTTTGGGTTGAGACCCTACATCAGGATCATGCAAGGTCTTCACCTGAAATGTTGACAATTCCTGAAAGCTTTCCTGGGTTTCATGGTGGAATAAAAATTCTTCAAAATGTGAAATTATATCTGTTCATGGGATTGATCTAAAATATCTGAAAGAAAATCATGGACCAGCAATTATCCCAAAATGTAATATGCATTTTGCCGCAATATATTTTGCTCAAGTAACATGCAAGTGCTCGTTTCAGCCACATTGTTGAAAGCATTTGTCTCAAACACAATACAGGATATGATGCTTGTGTTTATCATTTGCACATTGGGTTACATGATAAAGTATCAGTCCATGCCTCGCTAACACTTCAAGGTTTTCCAATTCTACTACTGGTTGCAGAAGAGTGCACACAACAAAAAGTTAAGAACAAAACAAATTTGATCTGATTTGTGTCCTGTCCCAATAATTTACTAGATATGTGTGGCAGAAAATTCAGTCATTCATGTTGTCTAGAAAAAAGAGGAATATTTTTTTCGATATTTCAAACTCGATAGGCTTATGGTTAAAACTTTAAAGTACCTTCAAATATTGGGGTTATTTTTAACTTTTTATTAATAGCATTACATAGGGGAAATCCAATCGCCTGCACAACTGTGTTATGCACCTGGTTTTCCTTTATGTAATTTTCAATGGGCAAAGTGGGCAATCAATCTGAGATTGCCAGATTTACACTATTATTGAAATTTAAAATGATTCCCCCTTAGTATTTTCCCAGCACCAGTTGGGTTATGCAATCGTCTCTTGAAACTTATGATAGCATAGTGTTTAAATCGCAGAACTAGAATCCAGAGGTCTGGACCATTGTTTAGTTGTTTTGCGCTTGTCGCTATAAGATATCTTAATTAGTCACATGTACATCGAAACACACAATGAAATGCATCTTTTGTGTCCAATGTTCTGGGGGCAGACCGCAAGTGTCGCCATGCTTCCAGCGCCAACATAGCATGCCCACTACTTCCTAACCCATACCTCTTTGGAATGGGGGAGGAAACTGTAGCACCCGGAGGAAACCCATGCAGATACGGGGAGAACATACAAATTCCTTACAGACAGCAGCCGGAATTGAACCCAGGTCGCTGGCGCTGTAAAGCATTATGCTAACCACTACACTACCGTGCCTACCATGTTGTATTTACTTCTACCATGTACACTGTTCACTGCATCCTGTTGTACATGTCAATAAGCTAATCTGAATAATTCCTCCAGAGACACAACTTCAAATCTCACCATAGCAGAATTTTAATTCATGAAATGAACTTGGAAGTTTAAGCAGCTGTCCAATTTACATCACCTTAACTGATTTTAAAAACCCACTATCCTTAAAATCAGTTATTTCCCAACTCTGTGCACAAAAAAAAATGAAACAATGTCCTTGCATTTCCTTGTGATTCTTAGCCATTATAATACATCTTAATGAACGGAACATTGTTTCCTCTGCATTTGCTTGGGTGTTCATATTGCGATTGTATTGAGCTGGGGAGTTGTATGGTAAAAATGCACCTTAACAATGTCACAATGTACACTTGAATGTCTTGAATTCTTCTGGTTCTGTCTTTGAAATAAATCTCTATCCTTTGGAGATCCATTTGCTGTATCTCATTGCATTCTGTAGACATTGCACCCACCACTTTGAAACATTGATCAATAATAGCACTTGGTCCTCAAACCATTTGCTGATGGGAACTGTTTCTTGTTACCCTATCTCAACCAGGCACAATCTGGTACATATCTATCAATTATTTCTCCAAGGAGAAAATAATCTAGCGTTTCCAATTCATATGTTATAGCTAAATTACCTCTTAGAGTCGTAGAGTACTACAGCACAGAAACAGGCCCTTCGACCCATCTATTCCATGCCGACCTGGTCTTCTGCCTAGTCCCATCTATCTGCACCCGGACCATATCCCTCCAAACCCCTCCCATCCATGTACCTATCTAAACTTCTCTTAAATGCTACAATTGAACCCGCATCCACGACTTCCACTGGCAGCTCGTTTCATGCTTGCACCACCCTCTGAATGAAAAAGATTCACCTTAAATATTTCACCTTTCACCCTAAACCTATGACGTCTGGTTCTAGTCTCACCCAACCTGAGGGGAAAAAGCCTGCATACGTTCACCCTATCTATACCCCTCATAATTTTGTATACCTCTGTAAGATCTTCCCTCATTCTCCGATGCTCCAAGAAATAAAGTCCTAACCTATTCAACCTTTCCCTATAACTCAGGTCCTTGTTTTGGCAACATCCGTGTAAATTTTCTCTGCACTCTTTAAAGCTTATTGATATCTTTCCTGTAGGTCGGTGACCAGATCTGCACACAATACTTTAAATTCGGCCTCACATCTTGTACAACTTCAACATAACATTCCAACTCCTGTACTCAGTGCCCTGATTTATGAAGGACAATGTGCCAAAAACCGCCTTTATGACCCTACCTACCTGTGATGCCAATTTCAAGGAATTATGGATCTATATTCCCAGGTCCCTTTGTTCTACCACACACCTCAGAGCCCTACCATTCACTGTGTAAGTCTTACCCTGGTTTGCCCTCCCAAAGTGCAACACCTCACACTTGTCTGCATTAAATTCCACCTACCATTTATCAGCCCATTTTCCTACCTGGTCGAGATCACACTGCAAGTTTTTATAGCCTTCCTCACTGTCCATAACACCCCCAATCTTGGTGTCATCCACAAATTTGCTGATCCAGTTTACCACATTGTCATCTAAATCATTAATATAGATGATAAACAACAACGGACCCAGCACTGATCCCTGTGGCACACACTAGTCATTGGGCCTCCAATCAGAGAGACAACCATCTACTACCACTCTCTGGCTTCCCCTGCTAAGCCAATGTTGAATCCAATTGACTACTTCATCCTGAATGCCAAGCAACTTGACCTTCTGGACCAGCCTCCCATGCGAGACTTTGTCAAAGGCCTTGTTGAAGTCCATGTAGACAATGTCCACTGCCTTTCCTTTATCAACCTTCTTGGTAACCTCCTTAAAAACCTATAAGATTGGTTAGACATGACCTACCACACACAAAGCGGTGTTGACTATCCCTAATCAGGCCCTGTCCATCCAAATACTTGTATATCCTGTCCCTTTGAATACCTTCCAATAATTTACCCATGACTGACGTCAGGCTCACCAGCCTATCATTTCCTGGCTTATTCTTAGAGCCTTACTTGAACAATGGAAGAACAATTGCCCAGTATCACTCCCTCAACATGTCTTGCTATTTGTAAGGATGAAGGTGTATATATACATGCTTTGTTCCTGCACATTGTTTAGAACTGTGCTGCTATCTGTACATGGGATCTCATTAATTCTGCAAAACTGCTATCAATGTAGCCCTCGCCTGCATCTCCTCCCTTTCCAGCATGCCTGCCCTTACCTCATCCCCAGACGTAACAGGGATAGGGTTCCACTTGTTCTCACCTACTACCCCACGAGCCTCAGTATTCTACATTTCATTCTCTGCAACTTCTGCCATCTCCAATGGGATCACACCACAAGGCACGTATTCCCCTCCCCTCTCCGCAGGCATTGCGCTCTCCACAACTCCCTTATCTGCTCATCCCTCCCCACCGATCTCCCTCCCGGCACTTATCCCTACAACCGTGCTGTGTTACACCTGCACCTACACCTCCTCCCTCACCACCATTCAGGGCCCTCAACAGTCCTTTCAGGTTGGACAGCACTTCAGTGTCACATGTGATTCCATTGGTTTCATTTATTGCATCTGGCGCTCCTGATGTGGCCTCCTCTACATCGGTGAGACCTGATGCAGATTGGGGGATTGCTTCGTTGAGCACCTTCATTCCATCCACTGGAACAGCCACGATCTCCTGATGGCCAGCCATTTTAATTCCATTTCCCATTCCCACAGAGGCATGTCTGTCCACGGCCACCTCTACTGCAAAGTTGAGGCCAAACACAGATTAGAGGAACAAAACCTCATTCCGTCTTGGTAGTCTCCAATCAGATAGCATCAACGTCGATTTCTCTAACTTCCCGTAACCACTCCCCCACTGTTTTTACCCTCCCCCCTTTGGTTTTTCCTTATTCCTCTGGCCCCTTTACCCCTTCTCTTTCCTCCCCCATGCCCTCATGACCTGTCCGTCACCCACACCTTCCTCTTTCTGGTTTGCCATCTCCTTCCCTTTATTCCATGGTCTACTGTCCTATCCTATCAGATTCCATCTTGTTCAGCCCTTTGCCTCTTCCACCTCTCACCTCCCAGGTTCTCACAACATTTCCCCCTTCCACCCTCACCTAGATTCACCTATCACCCACCAGTTCGTGCTCCTCCTCCTCCTCCCCTCACTTTTTTATTCTGGCTTCTACCCTCTTTCTTTCCAGTCCTGTTGAAGAGTCTCAGCCCAAAACGTCGACTGTTTATTTCTCTTCTGACTGACCTACTGAGTTCCTCCAGCATTTTGTGTGTGTTGCTCCTCATTTCATACTTATTTGTGTTGAATTTCATCTGCCACTTGTCTTCCCAATCTAGCAGTGTACCTGTGTCATCTTTTTTCATTATCGTCATCTCATGCCTCAAGCTTGGTGCCTTTTGCACCATTTGAAATTCGACTTAACGTGTATATAAAACAAAAAGTCATGGTCCAAGCAGTAAATCCTCAATAACACTGCTAGCTACCATCCTTCAGTCTGAAAAAGAGGTGTTTTCCACTTTGTTCTTTGTCCTGGAGTCGATTTTTATTCATGCAGCCAATGACCACTTCAAGACAGGAAGCTTAATTTTGGTCATTCATCTTTTATGTTGAACTTTTTCAAATTATATTATATACTCCATATATTGATGACATCTTCTATATTGCCCTTCATATTGATATACTTGATATTTGATTTTGAATTAAATATTCTAACAAACTTTCTGGATCAGCCACTGTGCTGCTTTATAACCATTCTTCAGTTGGTTGTTGAACGAGACATAGATGCTTGCCTTGTATATTGGGTTCCTCTTGTTCTGCAGTAGCTGTTGAGCTTATTGATATTTTGGATTTTAAGACTTTCTCTATTTTTATTGCTTTCTAGGGACAAGTGCAAGGATATACAAACATCTAGTGCCGTTCATTTATTGTGCAATTCATCACCTCCCCTTGTGCCTTGAAGCTGTTTGAGTGAGTCCCCTTCTATGTTGTTTTAGGATGACTTTGTTTTGGAAAAAAGGTAAACAAAAGTTAAAAAAGAATGATACTGTTTGAATTACTTGAAGGATGTCAAATACCATAGAATAGAATTTGTAAGTTTTTATCTTTGTGGTGCTGTTTGTCTCATAACCATCGAGATTCGAATATTCAGTTGTAGTGAGTTGCATTGCCATTAATTTGTACAAAGCTGCAATTGGCACAGGCTTCTGCATTTTAGATGCTGCTATGAGTTGTGTTTTTTTCATATAAAGGCTTTTCTACAAGGATTGATTAACATGATATTCCATGGCAATTTTTGTGTACTTGTTTAACCTTGAGGTGGTGTGAAAATGAAAAGCATTGACTCTTGGTTCTATAAAGGAATAGATGGTTACTATAACATTGTCTGTGAATTTAACAAGGATTTGCTCAGTGCAAAGGCCATCTTGGTAGTAACATTGATTTATGCCTTTGACAGTTTGTATTATTATCCTTCTACATTGGATGTTGTCTGTGCATATTAATGTTTGTTAAACATAAAAGCATGAAATATTTGATCTAATTTCACATCACATGGTCAGTTGACTCAAAATCCTTTATTGTGAGTGATTTGTGTAAATAAATTACAATGTAACATTGAAAAAAAACTAACTTTTTATTTCAATGGAAGCCATTGTCTACAGTTTGAGCAAAAGCTATAAACTAATTGGCCTTTCAGTGGTTAAAGAACCCAATACCCATGCAACTTCACAGATTGCTGTAGCAACATAGCCTTCAGATCATAGCCTTGTTTTGATGTAAATTTGTTGTAAACATCAACTATCAGTACAGAAAACGTAAACCTCCACAAAACCAAATTTTAGGATTCCATTTTAGAAAATAGTGGTATCTATTTATTTGGTAGGATATTGGGCTGCTTTTAGCCATGTAATTCTGTTGGATCTTTGGTTATTTTTATTTGAAGAGTTGGACCAAAAGAATGAGAAAGACATGAGTATATAATATAATTCGGACCAGTTTTTTTACACACTGAATGGTTAGGGTCTGGAATGCATTGGCGAATGGTAGATTCAAATGAAGCGCGCAAGAGGGAGCTGAATAATTATCTGAAAGATACCGATTTTTAAGGCTATGGCGAGAGGGTGGGGCAGTGGGACTAATTGGATTGGTCTTGTATTGAACCACTTCGGACACTTTGGGCTGACTGGCCCATGCTATGCTGTGTAACTATTTTGTGATTCTGTAGGTGTTAGTTTTATATGGTAACTCCTATATTTTTTTATTGTGATTACTATTTTGACTTTTTCAGCACTGGAGGGGAAAATGAAGTTTCTCTCTTTGGACAATTTTCACCTCCTTTATGACGGTCTGTGATGAACCCGTGGACACATTGGTTTGGTTTACTCTTTCAATGTCTCTTCTGAGAAAGTTTCAGATAAAGTAAGGTTATTTTTTAAAAATAATCTTGTTATTTTATTACGAAAGTGGATAAAGGCAGTCATAAAAGGCAAGTGGAAAAGTTTGTACAGGATATCATAAAGGTAGTTATTTATACTATACATTGCTGACGTGTTTCATGAAACTATTGTTATTTGAGTTGTATATACTTTTTACATTCTAATTATCCGGCATATGTTCACACAGGCTAAATAAACTAGGCTATTTCAGGATGAAGTAATCTTGCACAGTAAATAATTAGGGTATCAAGTTATTTACATTTGAATACGCCACTTAGATGTGACACTTCTGTTAATTATGCTGCAGTGACTTTGAGCTGTGAAATAGACTATAGGCAAAGCAGCGTACATCTGAAACAGTCTCATTGATGAATTCATGCTTTTCGTAAGAACACTGTACATGAAACTGAAAGCTTCTTGTTACCCTTGAACAATTCGTGAAGAATTAACTCATCTTTTTGTCCTTTCAGATGCAGTATTCAATTGTAAATGGCTTTAGGTTTCTGATCTATTGCCTTGTAAAATCATTTTCCCACCACATAACTGAAGGAGCTTTTATGCTAAATCCAATATTTCAAAGAGGAATTCCAAACACACATCTGTGCTTCTCTTTCACATTTATACATCCAGTGACTTTACTCTCCTATAGTGTTTTTGGAGGCTATTTTCTAAAAACCTTGTTCTCAGCTTTTAAAACCGAGAGACAACCAAGTAATAGTATGAAATGTTTTGTTTTTAATCTTTTTGATTTTTGTTTAGATTTAAAATGTAGCAAATGTAGGGAAAGCTCAGCTACTGGTAGTGAGCAGGTGCTGTGTATCAGAAATCTTGCATCATTATATTATTTTGTACAATGATGTAATCATTCTGGCACTATCCTGTTTCATTTCATGTTACAGAGAACATGAAACATAGGTCACTTTTGCAGTAAGTTGAAATGAACTTGGTCTGTTTCTTGGAGGAGCTTTGATATCTAGGAAAGAGATGTGTATCATGAATTAGTGCCACACAATTCAGAAAGCGCATTAAGTGCAATTAACTATATTAGCACAACTAGTTAATATTTATATAAAATAGGTGTAGATGAAATCTTCATGTAGTAAAAGAATAACTGACTTTAGTATATTGACCTCTGTCACTAACATGTCAAGTGCATTTGACCTCTGCACTTGGATGGAAGCCGTTGGGCATATGTGGGGTGTGGGAAAAGGATGAGAGAACCCAGAAGCAAATTAATAATTTCCAAATTATCTTGCAATTTGAATGTTTTTTAATTTCCTCCTGAATTGTTCATTGCAACAGAAAATTTATCAGAAATCTGCAATTAAATCCTTTGATCATGATTACAGGAAAGCATAAAAAATTAATACCTTGTTACTGGAGATGATTTGGGAGAAATGTAATGTGTTGCTACATTAATTTAACTGAACTTAACTGGGAAGATTTTTCTTATAATCACCCTTTCACAGAGACGAGTAAAATGCTTGGTATCTTTTTATCATTTATCCAATACTGTTCTGACTTGAGCATATGCATGACTATTATTGTACAGTTGCAGGCATTTTTTTAGACTATTGGCCTGAAGCATATTATCATACAATTTTCAAAATGAATTTGTTGATTGTGGAATACTTAACAATGACATTGGTATTACCATTGTAACTACATTTGTCTGGATTTCTTTTCCCCTAAAGAAAATACAGTATTTGAGGAAAAAACATTGCAATGTTATGCCATGTCCTATTCCAAAACCTTAACAAAATCTCAGATGCACTAAACCAATCTTCAAAGAAACGTATTCTATTATATATTAAAGTTAAACCTTTCCATACTCTTATTCACCAAATTAGTTTTTCCCATTCAATTTCCCTATTGATTTCCATTGTAGTTAAAGAAACATGCATCATGAAGACCTATGAGATAATTATAATCAATTTGTTGCTCATGTGTTACTGGATCAGTTGACTCTGGGCATACAAATCAGATCCCAGGGGTTTCAATAACATACCCTTTCTGTCAGGTCTGAAGTAATAACATAGCAGTACTTTTTTTTTATTTGGTGCTTTCAAAGATTGTGATAGCATTGTCAATATACCTGTGCTGAATGTACAGAAATTACATTATTGCTTACTGGTCTAATGTTGTTATTTAAAAAATGATTGATGAATTGTTAAGTCCAAGTCTTAGCATTTTGATAATTTATCACACTCATGTTGGAATTATTGTTGGTGTTCACTTTTCAAATACAGGAGGGTTTGAATTCCAAGCCTGCTTGACACGCAGAAGTGTCAGTCACAGTTGAGACGACATTATCAATTCTTAAAACTGCATGGCATTGAATACTCATTCTTTAAGTATAGGGCTTTAAGGTTTTCATTCTTTTCTAGTTTGTGCTATACATTTGTATTGATAGAAAATGTAAATTATGTTTGAACCGTATATCCATCAAAATATTGTTATTGAACATCGATTCCCTTTGCTAATAGCACACCATGGCTTCATTATCTGCAGGATGCACACAGCAGCTCACTAAGTCTGCTTTGACAGCTCTTCCCAAACCAATGAACTTTGTCACCACAAAGGGCAAAGGCAGGAAAAACATGGAAATAATTTCCAGATTCCCTGCTAAATCAAAGACTCGTCTGACTCAGACATATAGCACTACTTCTTCATTAATGGGCGATAGTCCTGGAAGCCACTGCCACAACCTCTCCACAATCCCCCCCCCCCTCCCCCTTCAAATAAACAGTGCAGCAGCTGTTAAAGAATGCAGGTCATGCAGGTCACACCACTTGAAGGACTGTTAGGCACAGTAACATTGGCCTTGCCCATGACACCCACATTCATGAATATATAAAGTAGTATGAAGAATGAAAATTAACAAGGTTAGAATATGAAGAATTAAGGAAGCAAATGTTCCTTTAAAAATATATAAAGATGGAACCAAATCTGACAAAGAAAAACTTGAGAGCTGTATAAATGGCTTCACATTAGTAGATAAAACATGAATTTCTGCATGGTTGCATTAGGTTTCTTTCTAGGTGAATGAGCTGAAATTGGTAACCAGGACAAAAGATTTCAAGACTTCAAACACGAATTACATTGAGTACAAATTGATTTTCAGGGAACTTTAGGCTAGTTTATAAACTTCCCACTAGAAATGCACCCTGGGAAAGTGTTAAAGATCTGTTTTATTTTCCTGTTATTAACAATCCATGTGTGTAGGGGTGTGACCACCTGGAATTTTCTGAGCAATGAAAATGAACAAATTTGTGGCTTTAAAATGTGAGTTCTGTTATGAAGAAGACAGGCACTTCAAAAAGGCTTCACTTTTAGAGTCGCTCCATGAGAAAACTTTAAAAGAATGAGGAGGATTTCATTGGGATCTTTATTAGTATAATCTAAAAGGAAAGTTCTGCAGATGCTGGAAGTTTGAAATAAAACAACAAATACTACAAATAACAGCATTATCAGGCAGCTGCTATAGTGAGAGAACTGGATTTTAACATAAATTGACTGTCTCTCTTAAAAGATGCTTACTGACCAGCAGCACTTTTTGTTTTATTTTGAGTGCATAGACCTCACGACATTACAGAATACATCCTCCTTTGTGCACAGATCCAGAAAGAGCATTTGTCACCGATTAATTTGAATATTATAAGGAAAACTTTTTTTTATTTGCTTCAGATAGTCCACTTGCAGTAGACTGCTTAAGTAAAAGGACCAAATCTTATGATTGTGGGGCACTATTATCAATACCCAGCAATTTGAATATTTTCATGCCACAGCCTTCTGGAATATAAACTAATAACAGCATTCTGAGTGCCATGGGACTTCTGGGATCTCAGTGAACAGCAGCACCATTAGTATATTACTGTAACTAATGAGATTTGAGGATTGAGGTATAAATAGACTGCAAGGAAGGTGGATTAGAGACAGATCAGATAGAGGAAGATTTATCAAGTGAGACCAAAAAAAGGCAAACATAAATTAAGAAAAAAATAAATTTTTCTTCACCTCTATAGAATTTACCTAATGTAGGAAAATGACACAAAAATAACTGTTCCTTTAGTTAACTGAAGAGACTGATGGTCATTGAATTAACAGTTACCACATTGTTAAAATTACTAAATGTGACCCTGAACTTTTTGGTTAGCTTGGTGGGAAATTAATGTGCAAATCTAGCAAATTCTTAGATGTGACAGGAAGGTAATGGATGAGACGCCATTTGTGCAAGGTATACAATGGAGCAGTGTAAATTGACCGTATATTACAGAGATTTGCTACTTGTTCCATGCTGAATCTCTTAATCCTGTTAATTTGTCGGTGATTTGTGCATAGATAATTATATGCATAATAAAGTTGTGATTGTTTTTCCGGAAATATTTGGCCGAATGTATTAGTAATGAAGTATAACTAATTTTATTTCCCATAATAACCATGCCTGGGATGATCAGATAGGAAAAAAAGTGAGATGTAAACAAACTTTTGTGCAAAGTTTTAATCAAAAAAATAACTATGGAAATGCATAGTTCAATTGAACCATGTATATCTTGAATTAGTCTCAGAATATATAATTGCTGAGGTCTATTATAATCTATAACTACTGACCTAATTAATTTCCACAAGTCTTTCTTGTCTGTCACACACTGATACATTGGGAATCCTTAAGAAGAATTCCCAGTTGTTGCACAGTATTGATTCCCACTCACCAGTATCGATGCTCACTCACCAACACTAACTCTTTACTCATGGCAATACATTTGTCTCATCAACCTCTCCCATCTCCATTTGCTTAAACAATATGTTGAGCATATGGCGTAACCATGTTGTGCAGAATTATGTCCAAGAATGGAAGATCCTAGAATAAAACAATACCAATTTTGCGAATCATGAAAGTTCAGATAATGTCATATGACCTGTAATACCTCATGAGAGAATGGGAATCTCCCTGGAAAACTTAATAATTAATCCCCCCCGGTGTGACACTTTTAACACAAAATTATTGTCCCACCACATAGGGCAGCACAGTAGTGCAGCTGGTAGAGCTGCTACCTCACAACTCCAGT
Organism: Pristis pectinata; assembly: GCF_009764475.1. Taxonomy (NCBI): domain Eukaryota; kingdom Metazoa; phylum Chordata; class Chondrichthyes; order Rhinopristiformes; family Pristidae; genus Pristis; species Pristis pectinata. Next base: position 36,658,978 of record NC_067410.1, read on the forward strand.
GATCTGGGTTCAGTCCTGACCTCTGGTTCTGTCTGTGTGGAGTTCTTCCCATGACAACTTCCGTTTCCTCTGGATGCTCTGGTTTCCTCCCACATCTCAAAGAAGTATGGGTTAGTAGGTTAATTGGACACTGAATTGTCCTTCGTATGTAGTGTAACTGAATGGTAGAATCTAGGGGAAGTTGGTGGGAGCGTGAGGAAAGTAAAATGGAGTTAATGAAGGATTAGTGTAAAAGGATACTTGATTTCAGCACAGACCAGGTGGTCCAAAGAGCCTGTTTCTGTGATGTATGACTCTATGATTATGACTCTGTAAGGTTGTTGCAAAAGTGGCTGTACTTAAAAACATATATTTCAGCTTCAAATGCAGAAAATGCCTTTTGTGCAATGTGGCTTTCTCGATAGTTTACTAAGCCGATAGGAATTATATAATTCCTACCTGCTTAGTAAACTATTGTTACCCAAGGGGCACAGCCCGTTGATGACTCCCTAAGCAAAATACCAACACTTGAAGAAGTCAAGGAAGCTATCAAAACCTTGAAGAACAACAAGGCCGCTGGACTTGATGGAATACCAGCCGAGGTCTACAAAATTGGAGGTAACCTGCTTCATTACCAACTGCATCAACTTCTCATCAAGATCTGGATAAATGAAGACGTACCAGCAGACTTTAGAGACTCAGCAATTGTTACCATCTACAAAAGGAAAGGTGATCAATCCGAATGCTGAAATTATCGTGGAATTTCCCTGTTAGCAACAGCAGGAAAGATCCTCACCCGCATCGTGAACAACCGTCTCAAGCCTTTAGCTGAGAAGATCCTTCCAGAGACACAAGCTGGTTTTAGACATCACGTGGAGCAATCGACATGATCTTCACAATGCGACAACTACAAGAAAAATGTCGTGAACAACTTCAACCTTTGTACATGGCATTCATCAACCTCACCAAAGCCTTTGACTCGGTATTAAGGGAACTTCTATGGGATGTCCTATCCACCTATGGATGCCCTGAAAAGTACATTTGAATCCTGAGACTCCGACACGATGGCATGCTTGCCACAGTCATGGTCAGCAACAGTAACTGTGAGCCTTTTCAAGTGAAATCAGGAGTAAAACAGGGATGCGTGATTGCCCCAACTTTGTTCACCATCTTCATTGCGACAATCATCCACATCATCGACAATCTATCCCCAGGAATCGAAATTGTCTACAGAACAGATGGTAGAATTTTCAATCTTGCCTGTCTCAAGTCCAAAAATAAGACATCCACGAGTTCCCTCATCAAATTCCAATACGCAGAGGACAACTGTGTTGCAGCTCTCTCAGAAAACCACCTACAACAGATTCTGACTGCCTTCAACAGTGCGTACACGAAACTTGGACTTACCATCAATTCCAAGAAGACTCAGATCATCTACCAACCATCACCAACTGAGACAAATTGAATAGAACCATCAATCCAACTTGGCGAAACAACCCTGGAGAATGTGGACCACTCTCCATATCTTGGAAGTTAACTCTCCTCCAATGTCGACCCTAATGACGAGATCCAACATCACCTTAAATGCACTGGAACAGCTTTTGGACGTCTCCAAACAAGAGTCTTTCATGATTGTGACATCTGAACAGACACTAAAATGTTAGTGTACAAAGCAGTGGTGATCCCAACACTCCTGTATGCATCAGAAACTTGGACAAAATACTGACAACATCTGAAGGCACTCGAAAAGTTCCATCAACACTGTCTTCGAAATATCTTAAATATCAGCTGTGAAGATAGAAGAACCAACGTCAGTGTGCTAAATGAAGCAAAAACAACAAGCATTGAAGCCTATGTTATCAAGAACCAACTAAGATGGAGCGGTCATGTCTTTCGAATGAAAGACAAATGTCTGCCGAAACAAATCTTCTACTCCCAGCTTAAAGTAGGCAAACGTAAAAGAGGCAGACAACAGAAGAGATTCAAAGATGTCTTAAAAGCCAACATGAAGAAATGTAACATCGACATAAACAATTGGGAAACCAATGCCAAGGGCAGGAAACTCTGGCAAACCATCATCTGAGAAAGAACAACAACCTTTGAAGCCAACAGATGTGCAGAATTAGAGGAAAAGAAAAGAAAATGGAGAGAGAGGCAGCAACAACTAAAGCCCGATCTGCCATCTGGAACTACATGTCCTGAATGCAGAAGAACTTTCAGAGCCAAGACTGGACTCATAAGCCACTTGAGAGCCCATAAATAGATCAACAGAATGAAGACCATCATCCTCGACCTCGAGGGATAGCCACAACGAATAAACTATTGTTACCCAAGGGGCTGGTGTTAAATAAAATGATATTTCATAGAAGTGAATGCCAGTATCCAAAAAATCAATTTTAAAGAAAAATTTTGATTAGGCAGAACTGCTTATTAATTAGTGTGTAATTAATAATAGCTACACTAAGCAAAATGCTGGAACTGTGGGCTGACAAGCCCCTGGGTCCCAATGGACATCATCCTTGGGTCTTTTTAAAAAAAACTGGGATAATTGATGTTTTGGCCTTACTTTGCCAAAATTCCCTAGATTCGGAAAAGGTTCCATCAGATTGAAAAATAGCAAATGTATGTCTTTTGTTCCAAAAGGGCAACAGAAAGCAATAAACAATAAGCCACTTAGCCTATTAACATCTGTCATTGGCAAAACATTAGAAGCTACTATTAAATACAGTATAGCAACGTACTTAGAAAAATACAAGATGATCAGGCAAAGTCAACAGAGCTTTGTGAAATGGAAAATCATGTTTGGCTAACTTCCTCAAAACTAGGAACAATGCCATGGCTAAAAGGTGTGTAATTTGATTTCCAGAAAGCATATGATATCATGCTGTATCAAAGCTTGTTGTGGAAAATAGAAGGTCCTGCTGTAGAAGGTAATATTATGACACAGTTGAAAACTGGCTGGCTAACATAAAAGAGAAAATAGATTTTCCTTGTTGGTAAGATATGACATGATTGGTGCCAGGGCCTCAACATCTTACAATTTATATAAATGACTTGGATGAAGTCACTGAAGATATGGTTGCTAATGACACAAAGGTAGGTAGGAAAGAAAGTAATGAAGAGGAAATGAGACTACAAAGGGATATAGATAGATTAATTCAGTGGGCAAAGTTTCTGGCAATTGGAGTATAATGTGGGAAAATATGAAATTTTCTATTTTAACAGGAAAGAGATAAAAAAGAAACTTGTATCTAAATAGTGAGAGATTGCAGAACTTCAAGAAATGAAGGGCTCGGGATGTCCTAGGTCATAGAACCATAGAACCATAGAACAATACAGCACAATACAGGCCCTTCGGCCCACCATGTTGTTGTGCCCTTCAAACCACACCTAAGACTATCTAACCTCTTCCTCCCACATATCCCTCTATCTTAAATTCCTCCATATGCTTATCTAACAATCTCTTGAACTTGACCAACGTATCAGCCTCTACCACCACCCCAGGCAGCATGATTCCCTACAGTTAGTATGCAGGGACTGTAATTAGGAAAGCAGACAGAGTGTTACCTCTTTTTGCTGGGGGAATTAAATACAAAAATAGGGAGGGTTGCTTCAGTTATAAAATGTGGTGGAAGCTGTTTTAAGAAAGTTTATTAGACTAAATCTGGAATTGCTTTATGAGAGAAGATTGGGCAAGCTAGGCTCGCAGCTGCTGGAGCTTAGACAGGTGAGAGGTGATTAGACTGAAACATTAATTTTGTTTCTCTTCCCACAGATGTGGCCTGACTTGCTGAGAATTTCCAGCATTTTCTGTTTTTATTTCAGATCCTAATAGTTCTTGACAGGGCTTCCTCCTGGGAGAGAACCTAGAACATTGGGTCACTTTTTAACAATGTGTTTGCTGATTTAAGATGGAGGGCTGTGAGTCTTTGGACTCCTCTTCCTCGAAGGGTGGTAAAAGCAGACTTTATGGATATTTTTAGAGCAGAGGCAGACAGTTTCTTTAGCAAGAGAAGAAACTATTAGATGAATTTGAGGCTGAAATCAGATAATCCATGATCTTGATAGCAGAAAACGCTTGAGGGGCTGAGTGGCCTACTCCTGCTCCTGCTTTATATGTTTGTATCTTACTGAATCAATAAGTTAGACATATAAATCAATTCATCATCATGATTTTAAAATCCAGATGGGATGCTTTCGATGGTGTATCTATAAAAATTGGTGAGGGTCAACCGGGACATGCCAAATTTCCTGAGCCCTCTGAGAAAGTAGAGGCACTGGTGTGCTTTCATGGCCATAGCATCTATGTGGTTGGACCGGGTCAAGTTGTTGGTGATCCTTACACTTAGCTATAATTACCTATAAATTTATTATGAACCTGGTTCAAGATGACAGATTATAGCTAGGTCAAGAATATTAACCGTAGGGGAACATTTTAGTTCATCAACAAGGCCAGTGGAACCATTTCTATTACATTTTTGAGCTGTCTTTTTTAATATTTAGAGTACAGAGAAACAGTTGAATAGCTAATAGGAAGAGGTTAAAAGCTCATTATCTAAATTCCTCCAGAGTCCCAGTTGACTGAAGAATTAAATGATTCAGCAATACAAATGGCAAGGTGATTTTGTTCATTGAATTGCTCTTAGCTGAGGTGGTGTTAGAGCTATTATTAGCAGATCCATAGTCCTTGACATAGTCTGTGTCGCCATTCCTGTTCGTTGTGCAGTGACAGCTCCTGGAAGTGCATAGTTATGGGCATTGAAGTCTCATTCTGCCTCGGTTGTGAAGTTCAGGTGATTCAGTAGGCTGAGAATATTTGAAAGAAACACGGATTAAAACTTGTAACTGAGTGTTGTAATCTTAATTAAAAATGAACTGCTGGAAGAACTCAGAGGGTCAAGCAGCACCTGTGGAGGCAAAAGGACGGTCAATGTTTTGGGTCGAGACTATGCATCAGCTGACCTGTTGAGTTCCTCCAGCAGTTTGTTTTTTCGCTCCAGATTCCAGCACCTGGGAGTCTCCTGTGTCTCTGTGTAAACTTGTGTCCATTGTAGTGTCTAATCCTGAATGTTTTTAAGCAAGGAGAAAAGGGAAAAAACTCTGCAAAAGAAAAATCTCTCATTTAAAAAGGAACATGGGTAAGAAGAAATTTAAGGTGTACATGTCAATCAAAGGTATAGTAAAAGATGTTGACTTGCTTGGTGTGTCCCAGGTCTTATTGCTATGACCACCTTGAATTTTTAACATACAGAAATAAACCAGGGGAAATCATTGGCTTTCTTGGTTGGTGGTAAACACGGTAGGTGAACAGTTAAGGTCATATGTGTCTTAGCTGACAGTTTCCCTTGCATTGATCCTGCTTTCCTGATCAGTTGTCAGAACCATCCATCTTAAGCTGGCAGGATCTTTCTTTAAATGTGCAGATCATGATCTGACATTTTATCTAGCTCCCCCACCTATATTAACTTGGAGGGAAGCTGCTCTGGCTTTTTCACAGGCTGAAGTTGGTCATAAGAGGATCCTGGCCCGGGACTTCTGTATATCATTTAGAAGCCTCCATCCCCACCCATAACAGTATGCAGGTGAATGGCCATATGGTGTCAACTTTTTGGAATTAGCAGCTGCTTTCTGCCTGGAACTGATAGAAGGTGAACTAATGAGATGCTGGGAGTCCTAAAAGATAAACCCATCTCGCCTTACCCCGTCACTGGACCAAGTTGGAAAGTAAATCAACAGCATAATTATCCCAGAAAACCCGATGTTGATCTTATTCCACCCCCTTCTGGTCACTTTAGCTGGTGACTTTTGATTTTGTTTCGAATAAGTAGAATAAGATTTGACGATTTCAGATATGTGGTGTGTAAGTCCAATAAGGGATGGATCAATAATGTTAAGTTTAAAAAAAAACTACTCATTATTTATAACTTTGAAAAGATTGTAAATTATGTGTAAATTAGAAAAGAAACTCTTTATCCAGGTTGTTGATTATATATGAGTAAAGAATATGTAATCAATGGAAATCTTCCTCCAAAATGGCTATAGTGACATTAATTTGAATATAACTATGATCATCATCCTTTTTAGAATATGCAATTACTAACTGACAAATATCTGCTTTATGCATGGGTTCCACTTGTATCAGTTTGTGCCAGCTTTTGACTTGTTGGGAAGGACATCAGTTAATTGATATTGTAGAATTCATTGGAATACTTTGTCTCCATTTATTTTACGATTGTGTTGTTGATTTGCTAATACTTGTATGTTTTTTCTCTAATCTCAAGTGTTTGTTTAACTTTATTTCTGATATGGGGTGCGAATGCTTTGTTCTGTCTCTTAAAATTACTCGCATGCAGTTTTATTCCTGCAGTTATGGTGGTATACTTGTCACATAGCTCTGGCAAAGACAACATTTGAAAGAGAACTGCAATGTAGCTGTAGGGCACTATAGCAGGCCCAGCATGGGGGACTATTACATTTCAAGTCCCTATTGCCACCATCACTGCAACAGTACACTAATAGCACACGCAGATAGCAGAAACATCCATCAGAAACTGACAAAACTGACACCAATATTCTCAGATTGGCATCATATCTGTTTAAAATCTTGTGGTGTGATTGCTAATAAAAATCCTTTGGAGGTCGATAGGAAAATTATGTCTGCAGAAGACTGAATCAAAGCAAATTCATAATGAAATAATATGAACCAGCAGAAAAAGTCAGAGAGTAAATTGCTTGAGATTCCCTTTTTTTTGCAAGCATAATTCAATCCATGCTTATAATGATGAGATTGGATTCTGATGAAAATAAAACATTATAATTCAGTTTTCAGAAACTGTCTTCACTATGTTTGACTGCTGATGTATTTTGCATAACTTGATATTTAAATTTTCATACTTAACTAATGAATACAGCAATTCTCATGTAATTTCTATATCAAGTATTTCTGACTATAGTTTTAGACTGGAGATTTACTTTTTTTTCTGTTCTTAAATCTCTTGCACCTATTGTTCTTTGTCACAAACAACTTAGTCATTTTATATCTAATAATTATTAGACTATTGCTCTTCCATTCATTCAATTAATTTTTTTTATTCAGTAGGTAGAGAAGAAAATCACATCACGTTTTTATCAATATGGTCAAAAGATTAATTACAAAGTCAAGTGCAGATATTGTTGCTTTTGAGTTCAAGTGAAGGAGTAGCATGTTGTATGTGCAGATACTGGCTTGAACCCAAAATAGCAAAATGGCATCCATCACTAAGGACCCTAATCATCTGGGACATACCTTCTTCTTGTTAGTATCATCGGGGAGGAGGTAAAGGAGACTGAAGACCCACATTCAGCTTCTTCCCCTCCGTCATCAGATTTCTGAACAGTTCATGAACACTACCTTGGTATTCCTCTTTTTGATTTGATTTGATTTCTTTATTAGTCACATGTACATCAAAACACACAGTAAAATGCATCTTTGCATAGAATGTTCTGGGAACAGGCCACAAGTGTCGCCATGCTTCCAGCACCAACATAGCATGCCCACAACTTCCTAACCCTTACGTCTTTGGAATGTGGGAGGAAACCGGAGCACCCAGAGGAAACCCATGCAGTCACCGGGAGAACATACAAACTCCTTAAAGACAGTGGTGGGAATTGAACCCGGGTCGCTGGTGCTGTGATAGTGTTACGCTAACCATGACACTACCGAGCATTATTTATTTATTTTTGTAACTTTTAGTAATTTTTATGTCTTGCACTGCACTGCTGCCACAAAACAACAAGTTTCACGACATATGTCAATGATAATAAATTTGATTCCGATTCAACAGCTTTCATTATCATATTTTTAAAATTACCTTTTTGCAAGATAAGTCCCCTGTTTTTCAAAATGATGTCACAGAATCAGCTTGAGAAAGCAGGTGGATCCTCAGTTTAAGATTTAATCCAAAGCAATGCAACTGCAACAATGCAGCAATCCTTCAGAACTGCACTGGAATGTCAGTCGAGAATTTTGTGCTCAAGTCTCTCGATAAGGAATTTAACCCAGAGCTGTGTGTGCTAATAACAGAATCAAAGCAGAAAACAATCTTAAATATATATTCCAGCTGGTTTCTTTTAAGCTGATTCAGATTTATGATTCCTTTGAATTGCTCATTTTTGCAGCGATGTATGACACTCTTGATGCCATGGGGAGCTGAGAGAGGGCAAGGTGATAGGTTGGGGAAATTTTAAGCTAACAACTAAAGAAATGAGAAAAGTGTGTGAAACAGCAGTCATAAGGTTGGGGGTGGGGAAAGAGTGTGAGAGAACAGTTGTGAGGATGGGGAGATGAGGCTGGACATGTGGGTGGGGAGAGAATGTGAGGTGACACAAAGGTAGGCAAGTAATTTGTGAAGAAGGCATAAGGAGCCTACCAAAGTATATTGATATGGGTGGTGAGTGGACAAAAATATGGGAAATTGAGTACGATGTGGGATAATGTGAAATGAAAAGGAAAATAATAAAGAAGCATTGTATCTAAATGCAGTCCCTCGACTGCAGAGTTCAGAGATATAGAAGGATCCAGTGCATGATTTGTAGAAGGCTAGTATGTAGTTACTGCAATCAATTAGGAAATCTATCAGAATATAATTGTTTATTGTGAACTGAATTGAATACAAAATTCAGGAGGTTATCCTTCCATTATCTAGGGCATTAATGATATACATCTGGAGTACTATGTATAATATTAGCCTCCTTATCAAAGGAGGCTATCCAACATGAAAATGTGTTGGAACCAGTTTAGAGGTTTACTAGACTGATACCTGGAATGTGTAGGTTGTCGTGAGGAAAAATGGGTTAGTTTTGTATTCTCTGGAGTGAGAGAGAGTTGATTGAAGTATACATAGTCCTGAGGGGTCTTGACAAGATGTATATGGAGAGGATGTTTCCATTGGTAGAAGAATCTAGAACTAGGGGTCACTCTTTTAAAAAAACATAAAGGGGTCACCCATTTAACAATCAGATGAGGCCATATTATTTCTCTTTGAGGGTCATGAGTCATTGGAACTGTGCTTCCACTGTCCTTTGAGGATAAGAGTCTTTGAATACCTTTTAAGGCAGAGATTGATAAATTCTTATGACTAAGGGGATGAAAGGTTACTGCAAGTAGGTGGAAATATGGAGTTGAGGTTAAAATCAGATCAGCTGTGATTTCATGAAAAAACTGGGACAAAGCTGAGAGGTCTGGTACATCATCTTGTTCATATGTTCTTGTGATGACCCTGGAGATGGGGGAATTGAGAGTGTAAGGCAACATTCTTCCTAACCCTGATCTTGTAAGGGTTGGGAAGCATGCAAGGTGACAGCTGGAGTGGTAGGGGAGTTGCACAGGTGACAATTCATCTGACATCTTAAACCTAGCCTGTAGACTCACAGGAGTCTGCAAAACATTGCCTGAAAACTATGTAACATTCCTTTTAGTTGGACAGTGCCCTGCCACCTGTCCCTCATAGAACATTTCATCCAGAAGAACAATTTTGATCACTAATCAGTCAGGCAGTGATTGGTACAAAATGTCATGAAACCCCAGCAGGAAAAGATGCTGATGGATCTTTTCCTTTCCAATGAGATGAATAAAGCTGCTGGGCTGAGTTGCATTTAGCTCCATGGGCTTGTCAGAGTTATTTGCCTCATCATTCAAACTTACAAACCAGCACCAGGACCTTGCTTGGCTGGTGGTGACAAGGGTCTTCCTTGTCAGATTCATCATGTACAGCCAGTGCCTCAGCAACACCCTTGTTGCCCTTGAGGTTGATATGGTGGGGAAGTGTTTACCATCCATCTTCTGTAGTGTCTGTTTCCCAAGATGATCTGGAATGGGATGCTGTGGTGTTTAATGAGGTTCAGCTGGCACAGTTGCCAGAACACAGGACTTCCCAGGGAGGCAAATGAACAAAATCATCGACTGTTGCTGGAAGATTGTCAATTCAATGTAAGATGCACCTTGGTTTGCCTGAAACTTAGTGGTCTTACTGTATGAGCTGTCCACAACTGAGTGTGGCAGTCTGGAGCAAAAAAGGTGAAACTTGATGTTATTGCTACCAAGATTGTATTTGGAGAAACGGCCAGAGTGTAGGGTCCTCCCACGCTGGACACTATGGGACTGGACCCTGTGTAAAAACAAAAATAACACTCTCAAACTTATCATTGATGAAGTATTTGGGAAAGAACATAAAGTAATTAATGTGAGTAAATGTAATGATACGCTAAGTAGAGTGAATGAAGACCCAAAACAAAATAAAACTGCTGGAGGAGCTCAACAGTTTGAGCAGTATCTGTAGGGAAAAAGGAATTGTCAAAGTTTCAGGTCAAGACCCTGCATCAGGACTGAGAATGGAAAGGCAAGATGGCCAGTATAAAGACATGAGGGAGAGGGGCGAGATGGGCCAGTAGGTGTTAGGTGGCACAAGGAGGGGCGAGGGATGTTGGGCAGAGGAGCTGCTGGTGGAAGGGGAGGGTTGGAATTGGGAGACAGGCAGGGTGGAAGCAGACAAGGGGGGATAAGAAGGCAAATGGAGCCAGGTGGGGCGAAGGGGACGGTAAGGTGGAGACAGATGCTGGAAGGTGATAAGTGGGTAGGCTACCAGTGCTGGAATCTGATAACTAAGGAAGGTGATAATGGGAGCCATCAAGGGAGAGATGGACAAATGAGACCAGTTGGGGCAGGGGAGCTGGTGGGTGAAGTGTGTGGGTGGTGGGCAGATGGAACTGGGACGGTGTTGAGAATGGGTAACAGGTGGTTGGAGGGGAGGTGTATGTGACAAAGAACAAAAATGGGATGACTAGAAGTGGATTGTAAGGAGAGAGAGAGGCGGGGGGGGGGGGGAACATGGGAGATAAGGGTTACCTGAAATTGGAAAATTCAATGTTTATACATTAGATTGTAGATTACCCAGGCGGAATACGAGGTGCTGTTCTTCTATTTTGCGTTGGGCCTCACCCTGGTAGTGAAGATGGCTGAGAACAGACAGGTTGTTGGTGGGGATGGTAAGGAGAGATGAAAAGGCATGCAGTTGGGAGCTTGGGCTGGCCAGTGGGGACATGTATAATGTCGAATGAAGTATATTTTTCGAAATTAATATTAGGCCAAGATAAGGATATTTTGAAAAAGGTGGTAAATATGAATGTTCACTTGAGTTGTGTTGTGACTCTCTCCTGAGATTTTGAGCAAGCGCAGTGGTGCTTGTTTTATGAACAGCTGAGAATTTGCTGAAGTCTGTCATTATTTGGAAGGCACTGGTGAAAGGGATGCCAATTTACATTATTCATGATGAATTGTTTAGTGTTTTTAGCAGGAGACAATTTCCTCCTTTATTTAATTGAGTTGTCAGGATTTTTTTTTACCATATCAAATGTGATTTGATGTAAACATCCTTTTTGCTTCTATTAAACTGACAGGTTTGATTTGTTGAGCAGAAGGAAGCATTACCAGCAGAATGTAATTGTTTTCATAAAACAGAAAAACTGTTGGAAGTGCATGAGTTTGGAATTAGCAGGTGTTGGCAAAAGACTTATGCAGGCTGTTTGACTTGCACCTTGACATGACAAGTCCTAAAGAGTGATCAGTATCTGTGAGCAAGGCATATAGCTTATGATATTTTAGGTCTGTACTCTTCAGCATATGGATGTCTGAGCACAGAGAGTTAGACATTTTTACTTGCAGTTTACAAATTTTGTATCTGGAGACTACTTAATTTTTGGATTAAACTCATGAGGAATTATATGAAAAAAACCTTCTTGTTTAAGAGTAGCAGTGGTTGGCCCTGCTCCCTCACAGCTCCAGGGATCTGGGTACAATCTTAACCTGGGTGCTGTCTGTGCAAGTTTATACTTTCTACCTGTGATAACATGGGTTTCCTCCAGGTGCTCTGGTTTCCTCCCATATTCCAAAGACATGCTGGTATGTTAATTGGCAATTAAATTGCTCCTTGCTGTTGGTAAAGGACAAATTAATTTAAGGAAGTTGGTGGGTGCATAGGAGAAATGTTGCAGGGAGATGGGAATGGGAGAAGATTGGACTGATGGGATTGTTCGGCTTGGAGCCAGGATGAGGCAAATAGCCTTATTCTGTGTCATTATGTTTATTTATTTTCTTCTCTTTACCAATATTCTCTTTTTCCCTCCAGAGTGAGAAAAGTTTGGGTTGGCACCATTGGTAATGTGAACATTTGAGGCCTTTATTATATTGAATGTAAAGTGATCAAGTTTTTCCATGAATTGCTGGCAGATTACCTCATGCTGTTTTCATTATTCTAGGAGGATCTGGTGCTTTCTAGAGGTGCTTAAAATTGTAGAAATCTGTGTAAAGTGCTTTTTGCTGACTTCTGACATCATCAAAGCCAGTTGCTTGCAGCCATGGATGAGTTAGTTGCAGTCTTCTTGGAATGCAGTTTGACTGGGAGAATAAGCAGATGGTAGCTGGCGCTATCATTTCTCTCTGACCACAAGACTTCTCATTGTCAATGATTCACTGTGTCATTATACCCCCATCCTGTCTTGATGGGATTCTTTGTTATATACAGTCTCTGTATCTGAGTTGGTTGTGGAGATTGTGAATTTGATTTGGTCTGTATTTTCAACTTCATTATGTTTATTCTCCTTTGTACTTCAGTTTTTGGGTATCTTGGTTAAAATTGTTTATTTTTGCGTGGGGGGGGGATGAGTGACAGTTGCATATTTATGGCATTTGCTGTTTATATTTATAAATCAGAAGAGTATACAGTGATGAGCTGAGAAATCTGCAGTCACCTTCACCTCAACAGTGGGCAACCCAAAAATGGGCAGTAATCTCCTCCATGCAGCTAAGTATGCAGAGTGCACCACTTTATGCTCTAATTCGTTACAATTGCACGGTTTGTGTTTTGCCATGTCTGGAAAAAGTGAGGGAAGTGTCAGCATTGTGGTATTTGTTCAGATGGCAAGGGTTAGGGGTCACCTGATCGCCAGCTCCCGGGCCCAGCTGCTTACAGACAGTCCCTGGCCTCTGGATCCTCTTCATGGCTCCACCCCAACCTTCAGCTTTCCCAAGTTCCCACAATGATTTTGAACAATCTGACTGAAGACTAGTGTCATATAAGATTGCGTCATTGCCCCGGTGCTTTTCTTCATCCTTCTCACCAGACTGTTGTAGCTCACATACAAAAAAACTTCCCATGGGAGTGAAGTTTAAAATTTAGAATTAATGAAAATGGTTCAAAATAGAGTAAGTATACTTCAGAACCAAGGTCATACAAACCTCAGCCATTATTCTGTGGTATAGAGAAGGTGTTTGCTTATGGCCCAGCTCAAAGTTATGTTCAATTATTGAAGTATATGAAAGAATGGGCCTTGCACTTCACATCTGCAGAGCCAAGGTCCTTGCATTGCCCTCTGATGGCTCACAATACTGAGACACTGGAAGATTTGGACCACTTCCCATATCTTGGCAGTCACCCCTTGTTGAAGGCAGACATCAATGATGAAATTCACCAGTGATTTTAATGTGCCAGCACAGCCTTTGGTTGATTGAGGAAAGGGGTATTTGAGGATCAAGACCTCATGATCTACTGGGCAGCAGTGATCCCTGCCCTCCCCTATGCTTCTGCTCTTCCTACAGGGTGCTCATTGCAATCCACATAGCTGTTTTGAGTACTATTGAATTTAACTCTATTTAGAATGTCACAAAACACTTGACAACAACTATATTAATTTTGAGTGTGTTCAATATAATCACATCGAAAAACAAGGTAGAGGATAGCTTGTGTTAGCCTTAGTGCTAGCTGGGATACTTTGGGATACAGTTCATGAACATCACTATTCTCTTGCCTTCATAACTAATTTAATGTGCAAGCTCATGTTGTCAAACTTAGTAGATCATTTGAGCAAAATAATAAAATAATCCAAAATTAACCTGACTTGTTCTTCACTAATATTTAACTGAAGGGCAGCAATCATAGACAGGAAGCCTAACAATACTTTGTCAATGTCATTTGGTTGCAAACTGGTTGAAATCAAATGGCAGATGAAAGACCAAATCTAGAAATTGTGATTTCACTTAACTGGTTTTGCTTTCTGGTGACTCTTACAGCTGCAGAGATTAAGACTCTTGTTTACAAATGCTGCACTGTGGGGGGGAAAAAACCTGTTTTGATTAAAATGTACATGGGGATATTTAGATTTCCACAACTGGAGCAAATCCCAATATTTCACCTTTCATTTGATCTCAGCAAAAGCAGTTTTGTTGAAATAATAAATATGATACAGCACTTGATCTTTGAAGAAAATGAACTGGATAAATGCTTAAATTCTAATTTGTTTCTGTCCTTTCTTGAGATTTACTTTGCTCTATTTAAATTAGCCATTTTATGCAGTCAATTGTTTGCATAACTGCTTATTACTAATTTAGAAGCGATATATTTCCTATTTATTGCTTGTATTAAACATGGAGAAGTGCCTAATTTATCTTTAGTTACAAAAGATTTTTAATACTTAGAAATTGTCCTAACATTAAATTGCACAAAAGGAGCATTAATAGCTAGAGAATTTTGTTTGTCATTTATCTGTTGTCAATATAAAATTTGTTTTTAAGTCAGTAATGCTCTGTTGTATATCAGCTTATACAGCAATATACTGCATGTGGCCATTTCTTCCACTTTGAGGATTTTTTTTGCTGTTGTAGCCCACTGTGGTACTTGTAAAATTGTTGCATCTAAAAGAATATTTTTAAGCCTTCTTCATTGACCTATCACTCTGCATGTGATCCCACTAGTTTTACAAGCTGTCATACTTTCTTGTCTCTTTGTTGCCATAGAAATGTTGGACACTATGGACAAAAAGACATTTTCTGGCAATCAGTGCTACAAAGATCCAAATGGATGGAAACTTGCTGGAAGATGTATTCTCTTCATTTGCATCTTCTTTCAATATCTGGCTCATGTTCAACGTTGCTTGGCCTGTCCAGTGGGAATTGGAGCTATGCAATGTAGTGAATACACAGCAGGGCATTAACAGGGCAGGCAAAATGGAAAATCTCAGTCATTATACAAATAACCTAAAGATACTTCGGTCAATTGGTTTTCATTGTATTGAGGAAGGAGATGGATTGAATATTTAATTCTCTAACTAAATAAAAGGTGAAGGAAAAGGATTTGGATGCCATTAATTGTAGAAATGAAGTCTATTTCACTCAAGGTTATACATGAAACCATGAATATAAAATCCTTGTCATGAAATTCCTTTTTTTTCAAAATTCATTTATGTGGTGGGGATGGCTACCATTTATGGTCTGTTATTTATCCTGAGAAGGTGTAGGGATAACCTCAATGAATCACTGCAGCCCATCTGCTCCGGCAATTCCCATATGCTGTTAAAATGGCTGTTCTGAGATTAAGACCCAGTTACAATGAAGGAACAGCAGTAAATTTGCCAGAACTTGGATAGGCATGTATAAATAAAGTGTCTAGTGAGGCCAAATGTGGGCCCCTATAGATATAGAAATGGAAATTTATTATGGGGAATCAAGAAAAAAAGAAGTTAAAACATTAATTTTGCATCTCTTTTCATGCAGAAAAGCAGGCAGATATCTTTGACTATCAAGGATCTATCAAGAGTGATAAACTGAATGAACTAACTGTTAGTCAAAAAATAATACTAGAAAAGTAGATGAGCTTGGAAGCTGGACATGATGATTTGCATCCCAGAGTTTTGAAAGAGGTGGCTTTAGCGATGGTGGATGCTGGGGTTATCATCTTCCAAAGCGCTGTAAATTCAGGAATTGTTCCTGTAGATTAGAGGGTAGCAAATGTGACTCCTCTATTTAAGAAAGGAGGGAGGGAGAAAACTCATAACTTGTTGGACTAATAAGCGGTAGAGGAAATGCTGGAATCTACAATTAGAGATGTAATAACACAATGGCTTGAAAACAATAATATGATTGACCAGAGACTGTGTGGATTTATGAAATGTAAATAGTGTTAGACTAATATATTAAAACTCTTTGAGAATGTGACTATTAGAATGGGTATGTGGGAACCAGAGGATATGGTGTATTTAGATTTTCAGAAGGTATTTGTTAAATTTGTCACCAAAGTTTGTTACATGGAAATAAGGGCAAGATACTGACATGGATTGAGAATTTGTTGTCAGATGGAAAGCAGAGTGGGAATAAACAAATTGATCTTGGTCATCGGAATTTAGCTAGTGGAGCCACAGAGATAAGTGCTAAGGCCCCAGCTTTTCACAATCTATAACAATAATTTGACTGAGGTAATCAAATGTCATATTACCAAATTTGCTGAATGAGGTGGCATTATGAGTGTGGAGGAGGATCTGAAGAAGCTTCAAGGGGTTATGGACAAGTTAATGAGTGGGTGAGAACATAACAGATGGAATACAATGTGGAAAATCTTTTGTTATTCACTTTGGTGTGCATTAACAGAAAAGTGAATATTTGTTAAATGTTAAGAGACTGGGTAGTACTGATGTTTAAAGAGTTTTGGTTGTACTTGA
The DNA here is from genome assembly GCF_009764475.1 of Pristis pectinata. Lineage (NCBI taxonomy): Eukaryota > Metazoa > Chordata > Chondrichthyes > Rhinopristiformes > Pristidae > Pristis > Pristis pectinata. The sequence goes on from NC_067410.1 coordinate 36,675,478, forward strand.
TTGCAGGTTACAGAAGACCAACAGGCAGTGAGCCTGGTGATTGGGAAAGCCATGATATTATAAAAACTGTATTGAATACAGAGGCATGGAAGACATCACAATTGTATAGGGTCTGGGCGAGAATACATGTGGAGTGGTGTGTCAAATTTTGGTCTCTTTTCCTGCAGATACAGCCTGACCCGTGTATTTCCAGCACTTTCTTTTTTTAGTTCAGATCTCCAGCATCTGCAGTTTTTTTTTGGTTTTCACACGATCATTATCTCGTGCTGAGAGCGGATGAGGATGAATGGCCATGTGGTTCACTTTGTTTTGGATGGTGTCAAACTGCTTGACTGTCAGTGGTGCTAAATTCAACTCATCAAATGTGATTTGGGTCCTGTAGATGGAGAAAGGCCTTGGGGATTTGGGCTTTGATCCACTTTGCATAGAATACCCAGGCATTGGAATGTTCTTCTAAAGACTGTAGACACGGAGCTCAGTTAGGTGTCTGATTATTAACTGCCAAATTTTGATGCTGGAAGAATTCAACAAGATTATTTCTATGTAATATGAAAATTGGACCTCTTGTTTATAGAATCATATAATCATAGAACAGTACAGCACAATACAGGCCCTACAGCCCACAATTTTATGCTGACCTTTTAACCTCGCCTAAGACTATCTAACCCCTTACTCCCACATATCCCTCGATTTTAAATTCCTCCATATGCTTCTCTGTAATCTCTCGAATTATCATGGCAATGATTTGACACTTGTGTGTTGTGTATGTTAGGTTGCTGAAATGATTGCCTGATAACAATCATAGCCATTAAAGTTCAATTTTATAAAGTCCCATGTTTCCTTGTTTACTCATTGCCTTGCCTCACCTCAGCTTAGGAACTGGGCTCTTTGAGCCTAGTTGTAATAGGGTCAGCACTGAACAGCCTTTGTGGCACTCAATGTCTGCGTCAGTGAACAGGTTATTACTGGGTAGTGGTGTTTAATTGCACCATTGATCCCTTCCTTTACTTTGAATGCAATGAGGCTTCCAGAATTAGTAATTTGCTGAAGTGTTGAAGTTGGGTTGAATTTGTATGAAACACTGGTTTAGCCACAACTGTAGTATTGACTTCAACTCTGGTCACCACACTTCAGGAGGGATGTGAGGTAAAGATTTTTCACTTGGAAAGCAGTCATAGTCTGGGATTTAGTGCCTGTAAAATGGAGCAGAGAAAATCAATCAGTGTCTTTGAAAAGGAATTGGGTAGGCATTTGAGAGAGAATGCTTTACAGGACTATGGAAAAGGAGCAGGGGAATGGGTCTGATGGAATGGTTGTACAAGGAGTCACCATACTCTTGATAGACTGAGTGGCCATTTTCTGTGCTGTAATAATTCTATAAATTTATGATGGGCAATAATTTGCTGGATTAGATTTTTTGGGATAGCTAATACCTAGGTGAAATTTCATTTGGGTATGAACTAATTGGATTCTTTCTTTTTCATTGACACCATTTAATCTGTGCCATCAAGAGTGCCATGCAATGCTTTGTGGATGGAGAAAATTGAATACCAAATGTACGAACAAATAATGTGATAGCCAGTAATGCCTTGTGATTTTATTTTTGTCACATTTCAGAGTCCAAGTAAGAAATATGACAACTCAAATGAAACACATTCCTGTTTGCAGTTTGTAACGTACACTCCTGTGGGTTCCCCATGTTGCGTGCAATCAGATGCAGAATGTGCAGGAAACTGGGAGCTCTGGTTTATTCTATGTCCTCCTCATACAGCCCTCATGCACACAGTGATACATACACACTCAGCGTGTCTTGCAATATCACGATTATTGTCATGTACTGCACAGCTGGAGGAGGAAATCGTTCACTTATCCTCAGTTCAGCTAAACAGAAGCAATTACCATAACCACATAGAATAAATTGTTTTGCATCTTTCCCCATAAATCATGGAATAAGTAGATCATATTCATTGGGAATGAACATTTGAAGGAAACAAAAAATTCTTGCACTTTTTAAATATGTTCTTCACTAGTTATTCTTCCCTGGCTATTCACTGAATCGTAGTAAAACACATAACACATTTTCTCATTTTCTTGACCACTTCTATTTCTCCCACTTCCAGCTGAGAACACAATGTGAACCCTTGCACAGAAGAGCAAAGCATTATGGGCACATCTTCTGTTCTGCACAAGATAAAGGAAATTTAATTTTGCTATTAAGATTGCCTTTAATTTTACTAAAGCTGAAATTAATTATACAGGTACCTATTAAAATCCACAAGCTATAACTAACTACACTGAACATTATGATTAACAGTATCATAAAAGGATAATCAACATGTGAAATTTCATGAATAGTCACCAGGCAATAAATAGCTTTGAATCAATGCTCATTGCTGACAATACTCAATTCAATCTTACTGTGAGGTTATTTACATAATTAAATCACTTCCATAAATAACATAACTCCATGAAAGGAAACCTAGGTTAATTGAGAGGGAAGGTGGAGGAACAAGATCCTCATAAAACAACCCAGTCAGTTATCACCTCACAATGTTTGGAAAAACTATAATTTATCCATTGGGGTAATTTCCAACATAACCTGAAGCCAAGAAGGCATGACCAATATTTATACCTTAATCATCAGTGTTATAAAGTTGGTCATTATATGGTCCTTATCACATTGCTATTTGTGTGAAGTTGTGCACAGATTGGCTGCCATGCTTTCTTTGTTGTAAAAGGGACAACAATTTAAGTAGTTCATTGGTGTAGAGTGCATTGTGATATCCTGAGGCCATGAAAGCACAACATGGAAGCAAGTTCTTTTCTTTTTTGTATGTACAGGTATTCCAATTGAACCGATATAATTGTGTAACCTTCAGTAAATGTTTCAACTTCTTCACCTTAGTAGTAACCTACTGGAGGGATTGCACACCCAATTTAAAAACAGCTTGATTTTTATCCCTTTGAAAGTCCTGCAGTAGATGGGTGAATTACTCCACAGATTACTGCTCAAGTTGAAAGAAGTTAAATGTTAGTTCAATAGACAAATTTGCATGGAATTGCAGCAAATTTGGGCTTCCTAAGCAGGTATGTGCAAATTCAGAAATCTAAGCTTCCTGACAACCATTTGTGGTATTTTTTGTGTCTCTGCTCCACTGCAAGATCCCACATGAAGCTGAAACTTCCCTGAAGTTTCTCCAGAAGAAGTACTATCAACTTATTTCAGAGGCCTTCTTTATTGAGAATTTAGCTGTGAATAAGTTTTCTCAATAGCTTTGTGGACTTAACTTGTTCTCTCCATAGGACTTGACCTCGTTGCTGACGGTAGAGATGATCCAGAAAATTTTTTGTGGGGAGGGTAAAACAAAAATTAAAATTAATCTGGAGATATTATGGAAGGCTCAGTGCTTATCAGAATGTTAAATCTATGTTGATTTATTACTTTAGAGTTATTTGGCTAACGTTGGACTGAAACATTATCTGCTACCTTAAGTGAACATAAAAAATCTAGTAGATCTAAAAATAGTAGGTCTAATTTGAAGACAATCAGCAAAGTCTTCCCCAGTGACATGACCAAGATTTATTCCTTGACAATATCATTTAAAGGTATTCTCTGGCATTATTTCATCACTGTGCGATGCTTTAATGTTTGGTCATTCACTCTGCATTCCCTGCAGTATGACAGTAACTGCTTGAAGAGTACTTCTGCGGCTGTCAAGTTGTCAAGAGATCCTGAATGGAAATGTAAAACTCTGTATGTTTTCCTTTATCCTCCACTTAACACATTATATTAGTAAGGATGTTTTTAATGAACGATTGAAATGAGACTGACAATAAGCAGCCTTGATCTGGTCAGAACAGCATGACACAAGGTAGTGTGGCTGACTACCACAAAAAAAATACAAAGGGTTCAGTCTTATTTTTGTTGATGATATAAAATGGGTTGGCTTCAAGGTGGCACACTGCTTTGCTTAATGCATAAATGCATCTTTCCTGTACCCATTAGCATAAACTGTTCAGCAAAGAATGTAACTCTCCACAAATTCATCATTTTTTTGTAAGCACACTGTGCTTTACATGGTCTGATATTACTGCACTAAGGAGCAATGTTCATTAAATTCACCTTGGACATCAAATATGTCCTGCAGATGACATTTGTATATGTTTGTACTCTTGAGTCCACACTCCAGGTTGACTCCTTTGCTGGAGTGTGTGAAATATGGGCCTTGCGTGAAACAGAGCCATAGTGTGATACAGCATGGAAATAGGCCCTTCAGCCCACTGTCCACATTGACCATTGAGCATCCACTTACACCAATCCTATCCTAACCCATTTTATTCTTTCCACATTCCCATCAACTCCACCCACCTCAAGGTTCTACAGTTCACCTACACCCTTTGGGCAATTTACAATGGCATGTATTTGGGATGTGGGAGGAAACCCACACAGTCACAAAGTGCAAATGCCACACAGGCAGGATCGGAGGTCAAGACAGAACTCTATTCACAGCTGCTGTGAGGCTGCAGCTCTACCAGCTGTGCCACTGTGCTGCCCCTCTGAAAGACAGAAGGTCATATACCAACCGTTTTCCCCCTGTACATGATGCCACTGCCAGACAATCAAGATCTACTGTGAGTCCAGGGAAAAGTGGATCACTTTCTAAGACTTCTCAGGAGCCATCTTGCAACAAAAGTAGATTTTAATGATGAAATTCACTACTGCGTGTAATGCACTTGTTCAATTTGAGGCCAACTGAAAGCAAGTGTTCTATGACCAAGATTTCTGACACCAATCTCACGTTCCACAGTGCAACAGAGATCCCTACCTTTTGGTACACTTTGAAGTCATGGACAACATGGAGAATACACAACAAAGCACAATAAAAATACCATCAATACCAATTCGATGAACTCTTAATTAATTGACAGGATGATCAATGCCATTGTCTCCAAGGTCAACATCTGCAGCATTGAGGTTCTGATCATGCTCAGCCAACTTTGGTACTAGACAAGCAAACAGTAATGAGACCACATTGTTTGCTTGTCTAGTACCAAACTTCCAAAACAATATTTTATTCTGAGATATTTGCAGGAGGACAGAGAAAGTGTTTCAAGGACATTACATCCTCACTGGGGTGTAGGATTCCTTGCCATACAACCAATCAAAATAGTGCAAGAGCACCTTGTGTTTCAACAATGAGAGCACATGAAGGCCGTGTACAAACAGCAGAAAAGGTGCGCAAAATCACAATCAAATCATCTATCTGCCTTGTCGAGCATCTCCTGCCCCATCAGTCTCTGAATCCTGATCTTCAATCAGCTCAGCAAACAGAATTGAAGTGGAAACAAGTCAGCCTCAGCTCTGAAGGACTGCTTGAAAAGTTGACAACTGCTATGTTGTGGAATTCAGTTTTAAAAGTTAACGTTTGACGTCAGCAATGCGAATTGAATCACATTTGCTGAAAGTATTTGGTACTTAATGTTTTTCTCTTTCATTATGCTGATTAGTCTGAGTAAATTGCATTGAATTTTGCAGGGAAATAGGAGGAATGCTTAAGGGAGAAAGAAAAAAATGGATCCAAATTAGCTTCAAATGGAAAGAGATTGCCTGGTCTTTTCAATTCTCTCTGGTATTTTAAACAAGACAAAAGGTAGACATTCTGTGTAGGAATGGTATTTTTAATTACTCCTTCAGAAAATGGGTTTATTTCATAGGAGAGCATTTTGGACAATGCAGTAATAGTTTGACCAGAATAGCTGTTTAAAAATCCAGATATTCTCCTCACTGAAACTGCTAAGCTGACACCTACAGCTATCAAGATCATTTGGTTATAGTAATCATTTGGGGACCTGAATAGATTGATTATTATAATTCAATTCCACTGTAATAAAATTAAATGTGAGAACAATTTTATGGAGAAACACTCATTACACCAGCTAACAACATATATCAGTTGACTGCTTATTTAGTGTTGATAGAACCATTTCATTCATGTTTATTTCTTTATTGTCATACTGACCAACTGCAGATAAACAGACTCTGCTATTCCCAAACAAAATAATATCATAAACCATCTGAAGTTTCTGCATGTTGTGATCAGTGTTTATCTTTAAAATCATTTGAAGTTGAAACTAAAAAGAGCCAAATTTAAATTGTACTGAATTGGCATTAATGTTTCCAATATATTAGTAATCAGCACTTGTTATTTGTATGGTTTATACCAAGAACAATTTGCATTTATCATAACCTTTCAGAATGAGAGTCATCTGTAGGTACTTTACAGAGGCGTAATCAGAAAGAAAAATGCTTGATGAGCATAGGATGGAAACAAAGAAAGGAAAAGTAGTAAAAGATAATTCAAAAAGATATGTCTGAAGAAGTTCTTAAAAGATATGTAGAAACAGATACAATTGCCAAAGCATGGGGTCTAGCCTAAAAGCATAGTTATCAATGGTGAGATGAAAAGTGGGAAAATGCACAAGGGAACAGAAATATTGCTGCCAATTCTAGGAAAATGTAGTATACATTAATGAGGTGATAGTTGAATTGTATCACTAAACTATGTAGGGCTTCCTAGTAAAGTTAGTTATCATGTTGAAAGATGAAAAATTGAAATATTTATTGATGGAAATGAAACAGGTACAATGCATGGTGTGTTTAGTACATGGGTTGCGAGTCCTTCAACTTAGTATGTGTTTAGTCACTAGTAGTATAAATATTTAATCAGACTTGTAACTATGACATAATTGGCACTAAAAAATGTGCCTGTACTGGGAGAGATATAAATTAGAGCCCATATATCCTAGCGGGTTTGTAACTGTAAATCTTGTGATACTTTTAATTATCTTTTAAATATTTCGTGCATAATCTCAAGTTCAATCATTCTGTGCTGTTAATTTTAATATGGTGATTAATATAAACCTTGGTTTAGAAATCAACCTGCAAAATATGATACGGCTAATTCTTATTCCTTGAGAATGAGCTAGCAGTTCATTCTCTTGCAGATAAGTATCAGTTTAATTTATTTGTGATTTCATCTGCATTTTTCCAATAATGCAGTTGTCAACATTCTCAATTTCATGTCATGTTTTCATGCTTAATATCTACCATTCAGTAATCTTTATGCATTCAGGCTAATTTCAAAGCAAAATCTTCACATAAATTGCTTCATAGAATCACATATTTTTTGTTAAATAAAAATAGCTGGCTATTCAATTGATGAACAATGGACTTCTAAAAGCCAAATGTAAAATCACTTTGTGGTGTTCTCCAGCTTTCAAGTCTGCAACAAATCATCTTATTACTGAATTAAAAGTAGTTTATGTATCAAATCTAACATCCATGCAGTGCAGGGAGACATTGAAAATGATCCAATCTATGGACACCCCACTAAGCCAATGGGGTCATATTTAAATATGGAGATTAAACTCCAAAATATAATTTTCTGTTATTCTGAGGCTTGAACATGGGGATCTCCAAATATGAAGCAGTCCATTCCTGCTTGCAGCAAGACCTAGACAACATTTAGGCACAGGCTGATAAGTAACATCAAATCACAAAAGTATTATGCAATGACCACTTCCAACAAGAGAGAGTCTAACTACCTACCTTTGATATTTAGTGCAGAGCCAAGAAGATTGTGGTAACAGGGTGGGGGGGGGGGGGGTGGCAGTAGGGGGAAGGGGATTGACTGGAAAGATAAATGGACCTGTCCCATCAATACTGCAAGAGAATCCTGCAGTTAGTGATTCACTCCTGACTTGACAAAATTATGGCATCATCTACAAGGAAAAAGCCAGCAGTGCGATGGAATTCTGTTCACTTGCCTAAATGACTGAAGCTCCAACAATACTCTGGCAGTTTGAAACTACCCAGGACAAAGTCACATGCTTGTTTGGAACTAAATTTGCCATGCAAAATATTCATTCCCCTTGTCACTGGTGCATTGTATCTGCAGTGTACACCAGCTACAAGAAATGGGAGTTACTTGCCTAATCTATTCTGACAGCAACTCTCAAATTTGTGAAGTTAGTCACCAAGGAGAATGAGATCAGCTGGCACATGGGGGCACCATCACCTCCATGCATTATCCAATATGGAAATATATTCCCGTGCCTTTATTGCATCTGGATTTAAATCCTGAAATTCCCTACTCGACAGCAGAATGGGAGCAGAATGGGGTGGCACGGTAGCGTAGCGTTTAGCGCGACGCTATTACAGTGCCAGCGATCGGGGTTCGATTCCCGTCGCTGTCTGTAAGGAGTTTGTATGTTCTCCCGTGTCTACGTGGGTTTCCTCCAGGTGCTCTGGTTTCCTCCCACATTCCAAAGATGTACGGATAGGTTAATTTGGGTTTAAAATGGGTGGCGCGGACTCAGCAGTTGAAGAAGGTGGTTTACCAACAACTCCTCAAGTAACTAACAAGCTTTTGTAATGCTGGTTTATGCCAGTTTTGAGCTGTCAGCTCAGCTGAATGACTGCTCTGTTCAGAGAGGACAAATTGTAATCTTCAGGTGATGCTTTAGAGGGGCTAATGTCATGAATGGCATGCAACAGTTTCATCAGCTCTGTACTATTTAAAGCTAGCCTGTACCTCTTGGGTAAGGCCATAAGATATAGGAGCAGAATTAGGCCACTCGACCTATCGAGTCTGCTCCAACGTTCGATCATGGCTGATTTATTTTTCTCTCTCAACCCAATTTTTCTGCCTTCTCCCCGTAACCTTTGACGCCCTTACTAATCAAGAACCTATTAACCTCCACTTTAAATATACCCAATGACTTGGCCTCCACAGTCGTCTGTGACAATGAATTCCAGAGATTCTCCACCCTCTGGCTAAAGAAATTCCTCTTCTTCTCTATTCTATAGGGAAGTCCTTCAATTCTGAGGCTGTGCCCTCTGATCCTAGACTCTCCCACTACTGGAAATATCCTCTCCATGTCCAACCTATCCAGGCCTTTCAATGTTCAGTAGGTTTCAATGACATCCCCCCTCATCCTTCTAAACTCCAGCTCCAGTAAGAACATGCCCAGAGCCATCAATGCTCCTCATACATTAACCCTTTCATTCCTGGGATCATTCTTGCAAACCTCCTCTGACCCTCTCCAATACCAGCTCATCCATCCTTAGATATGGAGTCTAAAACTGCTCACAATACTCCAAAAGTGATCTGACCAATGCCGTATAAAGCCACAGCATTGCATCCTTGCTCTTATATTCTAGTCCTCTTGAAATGAATGCTAACATGGCATTTGCCTACCTTACTACCAACTCAACTTGCAAGTCAACCTTTAGGGAATCCTGCACCAGGACTCCGAAGTCCCTTTGCACCTCTGATTTCTGAATTCTCTCCCTGTTTAGAAAATAGTCTGCACCTTTATTCTTTCTACCGAAGTGCATGACCATACACTTCCCTACACTGTATTCCATCTGCCACTTCTTTGCCCATTCTCCCAACCTGTCCAAGTCATTCTGCAGACTCCCTGCTTCGTCAACACTACCTGCCCCTCCACCTATCTCTGTATCATCTGAAATTTGGCCACAAAGCCCTTAATTCCATCATCCAGATCATTAACATATGGTGCAAAAAGTAGCAGACTCAACACCGACCCCTGTGGAACACCACTAATCACCGGCAGCCAAGCAGAAAAGGCCCCCTTTATTCCCACACTTTGCCTTCTGCCAGTCAGCCAATCTTCTATCCATGCTAGTACCTTTTCCTGTAATACCATGGGCTCCTATCTAGTTTAGCAGCCTCATGTTCTGCACCTTGTCAAAGGCCTTCTGAAAATCCAAGCAGACAACATCCACTGACTCTCCTTTCTCTATCCTGCCTGTTACTTCCTCAAGATATCCCCTTAAGGAAACCATGCTGACTTCGGCCTGGTTTATCATGTGCTTCCAAGTACCTCGAAACTTCAGTCTTAATAATGGACTCTAAAGTCCTACCAACCACTGAAGTCAGGCTAACTGGTCTATAATTTCCTGTCTTTTGCCTCCCTCCCTTCTCAATGAGTGGAGTGACATTTGCGATTTTCCAGTTCTCTGGAACCATTCCTGACTCTAGTGATTCTTGAAAGATCACTACTAATGCCTCCATAATCTCTTCAGGTACCTCTTTCAGAACCCTGGGGTGTAGTCCATCCAGTCAAGGTGACTTAATTGCCTTCAGACCTTTCAGTTTCCCAAGCACCTTCTCCTCAGTAATAGTGACTACACTCACTTCTGTTCCCTGACTCTCTTGAATTTCTGGCATGTTGCTGGTGTCTTCTGCAGTGAAGACTTATGCAAAATTCCACCATTTGTTCCCCATTACTACCTCTCCAGCGTCATTTTCCAGTGGTCCAATATCCACTCTTGCCTCTCTTTTACTCTTTATCTGTCTGAAAAGACTTTTGGTGTCCTCTTTTATATTATTGGCTAGCTTACCTTCATATTTCATCTTTTCTCCCCTTTTTGTTTTCTCAGTTGCCTTCTGCTGGTTTTTAATAGCTTCCCAATCCTCTAGCTTCCCACTAATTTTTGCAATATTGTGTGTCCTCTCTTTTGCTTTTATGCAGTCATTGACTTCCCTTGTCAGCCACGGTTGCCTCATCCTTCGTTTAGAATGCTGCTGTTTCTTTGGGATGAACTGATCCTGCATCCTCCAAATTACTTCCAGAAACTCCTGCCATTGCTGCTGTACCTTCATCCCTGATACAGTCCCCTTCTAATCAACTTTGGCCAGCTCCTCTCTCATGCCTCTGTAGTTACCTTTACTCAACTGTAATACCAATACGTCTGATTTTAGCTTCTACCTCTCAAACTGCAGAGTGAATTCTATGATATTATGATCACTGCCTCCCAAGGGTTCCTTTACCTTAGCTCCCTAATCAAATCTGGTTCATTGCACAACACCAAATACAAAATTGCCTTTTCCTTAGTGGGCTCGACCACAAGCTGCTCTAAAAAGCCACCTCGTAGGCATTCTACAAGTTCCTTCTCTTGGGATCCATTGCCATCCTGATTTTCCCAATCTACCTGCATATTGAAATCCCCCATGACCACCTTAACATTGCCCTTCTTACATGCCTTTTCTATCTCCTGTTGTAACTTGTACCCCACATCCTGGCTACTATTCAGAGGCCTGTATATAACTCCTATCAGGGTCTTTTTACCCTTGCAGTTTCTTAACTCTACCCATCTGGATTCTACATCTTCTGGTCCTCTGTCACTTATTGCTAGGGGTTTGATTTCATTTTTTTTACTAACAGAGCCACACCACCCCCTCTGCCCACCTGCCTGTCTTTTTGATAGGGTGTGTATCCTTGGATGTTTAGCTCCCGGTAACCGCAATGTGGCTGAGCAAGATCTGGCAGACACATAGAATGTAAGTTTGATCTGGGAAATAGTAAAGAGTGGCACAATATGGGAAAGGAGGAACTTAAAGGTTTTTGGAGGCCTTGATGTAGAAGGGGAAAAATTTGGTTAGCATTGTTGCAGATTTAGAAAGGGTGATTCATCTGTAGCCTAAAGAGATTTGATTTGTAAAGGCAAATGAGTTTGCAATTGTGATACAAGTTTTTTTTATGCTTTTCATATTCTGAGTCCTTGGTATGTTTTCTGTGGTTATTTATTATTGCAGTTGTGCTGTTGTGAGACTCCCTATACAGTGTGTAACAATAAAAAGGATTAACTTAACATCAATTGCCATTTGCAGTAGTGTGTTCCAAATTGGTACTGTGCATCAATATTTGAAGTGCAACTGTGTCTAACCCATAACTCTTTGCTCTTAACTGCCTAATCTCAAAGATTTTTTTTTTACCTTTTTGGTTCACATTGATAATCTTCAATAAAATCACACCCTAAACTTCCAACCCTTACTTAAATAATCCTTTATGTTTTAACTCTTGAAATATGAGGATCATTTTGTGGTAAAAGCCAGGAGATGAACTCTGTTCAATGAAAATGGATAGAGCATTCCAGGAGCAGTATCAGGAACTTTGATTCTTTTTTGATTATAAGCAGAATTGAAATTTTTTATAGAGAAATCTTCTATTATTTATAAATAAATCAGATATACTGTATTAAGCTCAAGAAACAAGCTCTTTACAGATGGCTTTGTTTTGCTGCTTCACACACACACATCCACAAACTCCCTGGAAAAATATAAGTAACCAACCTTGCTTGTATTCTCACTGACCAATTCAACGGTGTTTATTTTATGAGGCTGATCTGATGAAGCTCCAACACACGACTGTATGTTTGCTAAACAGCAAAAGCAATGTGTATCAAGAGAGCTAAATGACTACACAACCAAAAGGTGAGATTGAAACTCTGTCATCCTGCCAAATGATGGTGTTGTGAATGATGGTGGATAACTAAACAGCTAAAGATGAAGGAGGAAGGAAATGTTCCAAGAACATCTCATCTTCAATGGTTTTGCACTTGAATTCAAAGACCAAGTGCCAAGTTGATGATTTGTTTCAGATCCACATGAGAACTCCATCATTATAGAAGCTAATCTTGATAGCATGTGGACTGAATCAGAAATGGCTGCGAGCTGTTGGTACAGTAAATGCTATGGAACCTGGCTGTCATGTGGAGACTCGCACTCCAGAATTAGAGATGCCTCCAGCTAAGCTGGTTTGGTAACACCAACATCCACCGATGACTGAAAAATTGACCGCTTGTGTCCTTTTCAGGGCGATGAGACCTGATTCAGTCTGGCTCATTACAGTCTCAGCAGTCTACAGCCAAACATTGATAATGTGATGAATGATGATATTGTTAGTAGTTCAACCAGGCAAAATTCATTCATTATAACCTGTTCACTGATGCTTACTTTGGGGTTTACCAGCACCACTTAGCTCTGGAATGCATAACAGCCTTGGTCCAAAGTGGACCATTTTCCTATTTTTGTACTTATTAAGATCATTCTTATCAAATTTTGTTCTTTGTATCTCTCTGTGCCAGTTTTGGCAATTTTGTGTGCTTTATCTTTTTTGCTTTGTTTTACCTCATAACTATACAGTTTTCTATGGCTGCTATTTTTTGGTTGAATGCAGTAACAGGACTGTAGCCAAGCAAGTAGAGTCAGCTATCAGATTTGGTGACTTTGGTGCTGTTCATGACTGAGGTTGATTGCATGACATAATCTATGCATTTTACACTATCTATAACTAACCTCCACACTGCATATTCTGGAGAAACTACACTGTATTTATGGTGGAAATTGTTTATTTTGCTCCTTAGATTTTATCTCCTTAGTAACTTTGCCGTTTACTGTATAAGAGATCTGTTTTTAAAGAAATTCACCCAGTTTCTGTGAATAATCTCAATAGATTGAAATCAGCCTTATCTAAATCTTAGCTGTTTTGCATTTCTACCTTTATCACACACAGTGAACTCAACCATAAGGGCCTAGGTTTTGTTAGACAATGGCAAAACTGTCAATGGTTGCACATTTGACAGCCACATGATGGTTCTCAGACTCTCTTTCTTGGACAGCTTCCTATTCCCAGGTGAAGTAGTGAGAATTCTGCTGTCTTTCTAACTGTTAGGACCAGTTTATGAAGGTTCTCTCTATCTCATTTACATTCCCCATATTTAGAACATGGTTGTTCACACCAACTCCATTCTGATCATTCACAACTCTCCAAGGTATGACTGAAACCAAAGAAGATGGTCCAAATATTCTTGCCCTACCTTATATTTAGTAAACTCTCTGACCTGCACTCTAACTTTGACAAAGTCATGTCAAAATTCAGAGAAGATAAACATTTATTGTTATCATTTTTGCTTGGAGTAATCCTGCTGTCTGTAATCTTACATTGAAATTCAGTCACATAACATTGTTGTATCTTTTGCTGTGTTATTTATACCTACTTAATTTGTAGTAAGTTCCTGTTATGAACTTGCACAAAGCACAAAAACATGAGACAAAACCTTAAAAACTGGGTCAAGCCTCACCACTTTCCCCTCTGTACCAAATTCCCACACTTACCAAATTCTTGACCTTGCACACTATTTGTGAAGTATTCTAGCACCTAAGTCAACAATATGAGTTATATTAGTGATACCGATACACAAAGAATGAACAAAAGGGCAACAACATGTCAGGCAATAAATTGGAGGTAAGAAAGGCATGTGACTCAAAGCAAATAGTTTATTGCACAGCAAATAAAATCAGTTTACTCGGACAATAAAGTCTAAAAAGCAGAGGAAGTGGAAGCTACCACAAATTCATGCAATAAAAACAAGGTAATTTTTCAGAAATATGTAAAGAGCAGGGAATTATTTCACATAAAACCATTCCTGGTCACATACAACAGTGTTGTTGGTAAACTTGATTGACAGGGAAATTATCTAATCATTTCCGCTCTGGCCATTTGCAGTGTTGTCACATTAGGCAGCCAAAGGAAAGTCAGTATGATGAACTCATCTAATACTATAATCTCCAAACTCTATTGTGTGAAGTCTCTGCGAATATCGACACACTGCTCAGACCTTCGAGCAATATCAAAGTGCTCTTGTGGGCTCCTTGTCCTAAACTCCAAAATAAATCTTTAATGACACAAAAGAAAACAAGGTTAACATTATAGATACAGTATGTTATACTGATATCCAACAATACTGTGCAGAAGTGAGTTTGAAATTTTGCTCCATGAAAAGAAAGCAATTGCTTCTTATCAATTACTTATCATTTTAGATATGTATTCATTTAATATATAAAGGGGCTGGAGGGGTTTGAGATGCAATGCAGGTAACCTAAGGTTGCATCAGACTGAAATGGTTAATCAAAAAATGTCAAGTGTCTTACAATGTTAAAATTTCAGTTGTATACAAAAGCTTCCCATGTTTCTGGCATGTAAGGCTTTTGACTTGCTCATTAGTTGCTATCATCCCTGGAGACTCGATAATGTATTTGTGTAATGCTTTGCAGCATCAAATTTTCTTTAAATGAATGAAATTAATGAACTGAATTCATCGTAACTATAGTTTCCTTGGGATTAAATTTTCCCAGCTGTAAATTCTTGTTAAGTTCCTTAAATTGCATGTCTGCCTCCATTGCTGTGGAACAAATATCTAATTTCAAAGCCACATTACTTGTTAACTCTTTTGTTCAATGCTAGATTAAAGCCAGTTAAAATATCAAAGCTGCCCTTTTACTGACGCGTACATTGCAGTGCTTTCTGATCATTCAGCTTACTCTTCCTCCAGTGTGCAAGATCAAAACTAAGCAATGTAAAACACCACATTTGATAAGCATTTTATTAGTGATGTCCTATAACATGAACTGTTTAGTTGCTTGTAGTTTTGGAAGGCAAGATCATTTAGTGCAGACATCTGAGTGAGCTCGAAGATTTTATACTTGTATCCAGTGTGTTGTTGGATCCCTGTGATCATGCTTCATTTTCCGCCAGCAGTAATGCCATATTCCTCTGTGTGTTAAGATTACTTTGATGTGATAATACCCATTTTGTTAGAACAAAGATGAGATTAAAAAGGCACATAAACTACAGGTTTGCACAAAATAACGTAAAGTAAGATGATTGATGAAATGCACACAGAGATCACTTGGCCATTGGGTTGGTCTCAAACGTATCATGGTGAAATGAGAGATTTCATACTAATCTTCAATCCGATCATCCATTTTTAAAGAAAGAAAAATAAATCTAATTGGAATGCAAACAAATCCTCCTTCTTAGGCAGTCCCTTGGGAGGGAGGATGACTTGCTTCCCCTGTGGTTTTGTGGGTTTTGATGTGACTGATGAGGCCAATATGGGAACCGCAGACTCTTCCACAATTGGGGCAGGAAGGAGGTGCCTGACAGGGCAGGTGGGTAGTTTATAACTGATTTTACAGTGTTATACATTTTCAGGAATTACAAGGTATGAATGAAAGGAAATGAGAGTAATGTTCTTTGTCATGATCGTTGTTATTGAATATCTGCTATATCGTCACTGTAATTAACTTCATTTATACTTGATTTATATTATATTAGATCTTCACTGTATTATGTTGGGAATGATTCATGTCCATGATGCCCTTGTACTGCAAGCTCATAACACCTCTGCAGGAAAATCACACAGAAGGGGCTTAGTCCACTCATGAAGAAGGGGAGAAAATTATATGTCAATCGGCCAATATCATCCTCCAGCCACCACCTGTAGCACGGTGCAAAGGACGCAGGGCAATTTGCTGGTTCACTTTCTTAGCCAATAACTATTTCCTCCTTTTCTGTTAGCCTGGGAAACTGGCCATTTCTTACTTTAAAATGCTTGCATGGTTGGAGCTAACCCAGTAGGCTGTGGTGGTGATGTGATGGTGTAAGAGTCATAGAAATAAAAAAGACAGAATTAAATCCTCAGCAGAAAGAAGCATAAAAAGAAGAAATCACAACAAAATCATAGGATCATTGGACAACTCTGCATAGAAAAAAACCATTGTCATGGTTCCAACTCTATAGCAGGGCTATCCAATCAGAGCCTTCTGCCTTATAAATGCTTTTCTTTTGCACAAAAACAGACTGCTGGTGAAACAGCATCTGTGGAGGCAAAGGCATGGTTGATGTTTTGGGTCAAGACCCTGCATCAGTACTGAAGGTGTAGAGAGAAGATAGCCAGTATAAGGAGGAGAAAGGGAAGTGGTGGCTGATAGGTGGAAACAAATAAGGAAAAAGATGGGCCGATAGAGCCAAGTTGTGGTGGGGGAAGGCAGAGGCTGGAAGGTGATAAGTGGAGCCCGATAAGAGGGGGATGATGGGCAGGTGGAACCAGATGGAAGAAACTGGAGTGGTCTTAATATTGAATTGTTGCAACACCACTGTAAAATTCTTGTCATTTTGAAGAAACAACTGTTTACCTGTAGTTTATGCTTTGTGTTCCTTAACCAGTTTTGCAAATATTTTGCCACTGTTCCTGAAATCCTATGGGCTTTGTTGGTGGGTTGTGATAATTTGTCAAATAACTTTTGTAAGTCTACACAGATAAAGTAAATCACACTAATGATCTGGCTTCAACAAGAATAAAATACTTTGCAGCTCATTTTTATATGACTGCTCCCTAATCTTGTAATTCTGTCCCCATATTTAAAATTCTCACACTCGTGGAAACTAGTCTTAAGATATTAAAATGCAAATGTTAACTAATGTTCTCCCACCATCTGTCCATTTCTATCATTTGGGTTTCTTCATTTCCACTTTGAGTAGACAAGAGCAGAGGACATCAGGGATAGGCAGAGGTTACCCTTTCAACATCAGCCACTTATTGTAAATGGAGGGGATGGTTGTGCAGATAACTGATGTGCTGAAATATTTGACTGGATCTGAAGGAGGATAGGTATTTCCCAGTCACCTAGCACATACAGAAATTGGAGGATAGAGCAGTTGAATGTATGGCTGGAGAGATCGTGCTGGGTGGAAGTCTTTGGATTTCTGAGCCACCTGAACTGTTTATGGGACAGATAAGAACCTGTAGAAATCAGACAGGC
Organism: Pristis pectinata; assembly: GCF_009764475.1. NCBI lineage: Eukaryota > Metazoa > Chordata > Chondrichthyes > Rhinopristiformes > Pristidae > Pristis > Pristis pectinata. Next base: position 36,692,952 of record NC_067410.1, read on the forward strand.
TGCACCTCAGCAGGGCTGGGATCAATATCCTTGGTGAATTGTGAATACGGAGGAATTGTGAATATGAACAAGCCGAGCAAATGGGCAAGAACCTGGCAGGTAAAATATAAGGTGGAAAATGTGAAATTATCTACTTTGCATATATCAGAAAAGCAGAGCATTTCCTAAATGATGAGAGATTGGGTGATATTGATGTTCAAAGGGAACTTGTGCTTGATCACAAGTCAGTAAAGGCCAATATAGAATTATACAGTTTGGTCTCCTTACCCAAGAAAAGATGTACTTGCCAGAGAGGGAGTGCAGTGAAGATTTACCAGACTGGTTCCAGGATTGGTAGGTTTGCCATAAGAGGAGAGACTGAGTAATTTTGGACTGTTTTTAAAGTTTGGAAGAAGAATGAGAGATCTAATCGAAGCATACAAAGTTCTTAATGGCTTTGACAGGCTCGAATTGGGGAGAATGTTTTCCCTGGCTGAGGAGTCCAGAATTGGGAGCATAATTTGAGCATAATAACTAGGCCCTTCAGATCTAAGATGAGTTTGTAATTTGTTATTTTTGACCTTCGAGGACTTGGTCATTACATTTATACAAAGCACATTGATACGGGAATATCTCATTGCCATTTCAGAGAATAGGCTGCAGAGTGACAAAAACTGGGAATTAATGATTCCAGGGTAATTGACGTTTAGGAAGAACAGGCAAAGAGAGGGAGGAAGTGGATCAGCAAAGTTAATAAAGATGTCTTCAGTAGTGAGAAAGAATCTGGGCTGTGAAGAATATGAATCGGTTTTGGAGGAGCTGAAGCAGCAGGGGACAGAAAAGGTTGCTGGGAATTGTTTATAGGCTCCAAATAGTAGCTGCAATGTTGGGCTTGGTATGAATAAGGAAAATAGAGGTCCATGTAAAAGGAGAAATACAGTAATCAGAGGGGATTTTTGTTTACTTACAAACTGGGCAAGTCGGATTGGGACAAATATTGTAAAGGATGAATTCCAAGAATGAATACAAAATGGATTTCCAGATCAGTATATGAAGGAACTGACAAGGGAGTAGACTGTTTTAAATCTTGTACTCTGCAACAAAGAAGGTTTAATTAATAATCTTTTTGTAAAGAGGCCCTTAGGAAAGAGTGACCATAATATGATAGAATTTTACATTTGGTTTGAAGATGATGAAATTAGATCTGAAATTCAATCTAAATGAAAGAAACTGTGAAGAAATTAAGGACAGGTTAGCTGTGGTGTACTCAGAAATCTCGATGATAATATGACAGGAGACAAGCAATGGTTAGCATTTAAAGAAATAATTCATTATTTGCAACAAATGTGTATTCCTTTCAAGCACAAAGACACAACAAGAAATGTAGTCTAACCATGAATTACAGGAGATTTTGAAGGTAGTATTAAACCTAAGGAAAATGATTAAAGTTGCCAGAACAAAAGTAATGAGTCTGAGGATTGGAAGCAGTTAGGAATTTAACAAAGGATGACAAACTGATAAAGGCAGGGAAAATAGATTCAACTAATGAGGAACATAATGCAGTCTGTAAGAGCTTATATAGATTTGTCAAAAGGAAAAGAGTCATGAGGGCAAATTTTGGTCACTTACAGTCAGAGATGGGAGAATTGATAAAGTGGAATAAGTAGATGGCAGAGGAATTAAACCAGTACTTTGTCTGTCTTCACAGAAGATGACACAGCCTCTCACAAATACTGGAGAATCAAGGGTGCAGTACAAATGTGGAAGGAAAAGTAATTATTATTTGTGGGAAAAACCTACTAGAGAAGTTAATGAGCTTGAAAACTGATAACCCTGATGATCTACATCCCAGCATTTGGAACGAATGTTGATTGTGGATGCTCTGGTTTGTAGCCTCCAAAATTTGATTCATTCAGATTGGAGAATAGCAAATGTGAACCTGCTAATTTAAGAAGGAAGTTAAAAAGAAAACTGTAGTCTACATTGACAGTCAATGTTTCGGGCTGAGACCCTTCATCAGGACTGGAAAGGAAGAGGGCAGAAGCCAGAATAAGAAGGTGGGGGCAGGGGACAGGTGAGTTCAGGTGATAGGCGAGTCCAGGTGAGAGGGGGAAGGTAGGTGGGTGGGGGAGGGGGAGAAGGTGTAATAACTTGGGAGGTGAGAGGTAGAAGAGGCAAAGGGCTGAAGAAAGAGGAATCTGGTAGGAGAGGGCAGTGGACCATGGAATAAAGGACGGAGGAGGAGAGGAGATGGGCAGGTCATCAAGGTGGGGGAAGGGAGCCACAGGAATAAGGGAAGACAAAGGAGGGTGGGGGGAAAGAAAAAGGAGGGGTGAGGTTACTGGAAGTTAGAGAAATCGATGTTAAAGCCATCAGGTTGGAGACTCCTAAGGCAGAATATGAGGTGCTGTTCCTCCAACCTGCATCTGGCCTCGACGTGGCAGTAGAGGAGGCCATGGATAGACATGTCGGTATGGGAGTGGGATGTGGAATTGAAGTGGGTGGCCACTGGGAGGTCCTGGCTGTTGCGGCAGATGGTGCGAAGGCGCTCGGTGAAGTGGTCACCCAACCTGCGTGGGCCTCACTGATGTACAGGAGGCCGCACCAGATGCAATAAATGACACCCTTGGACTCACAGGTGAAGCGCTGCCTCACCTGGAAGAATTGTTTGGGACCCTGAATGGTGGTGAGGGAGGAGGTTTAGGGACAGGTATAGCACTTAGTGTGTTGGCAGGCATAAGTTCTGGGGGATTATCAGTGGGGAGCGACAAGTGAACAAGGGAGTCACGGAGAGAGCGGTCCCTGCAAAAAGCAGAGAGAGAGGGTGAGGGGAAGGTGTGCCTGGCAGTAGGATCCTGTTGGAGGTGGCAGAAGTTGCGGAGAATGATGTGTTGGATGTGGAGGCTTATGGGGTGGTAGGTGAGGACAAGGGGAATCCTGTCCCTGTTATGTCGGCAGAGGGAGGGGGTGAGGGCAGACATGCAGGAAGTGGAGGAGATACGGGTAAAGGCAGCATTGATGGTGATGGAAGGGAAACCCCGGTTACTGAAAAAGGAGGACATCTCTGATGTCCTAGAATGGAAAGCCTCATCATGGGAACAGATGTGGCGGAGGCGGAGGAACTGGGAGGAGGGGATGATGTCCTTACAAGTGACAGGGTGGGAAGAGGTGTAGTCAAGGTAACTGTGGGAGTCAGTGGGCTTGTAGAAGATGACTGTGGTTAATCTGTCTCCAGAGATAGAGACAGAGAGATCCAGAAAAGGGACCAAGGTATCAGAGATGGACCAAGTGAACCTGTTTATTTCCCTCCATGGATGCTGCCTGACCTGCTGAGTTCCTCCAGCACTTTTTGTGTATTGCTCCAGATTCCAGCGTCTGCAGAATTTTTTGTGTTTACATTGACAGTTGGGAAAATGCTAGAATCTGTAAGAGGTGATATCAAGACACTTATTAAATAATATGATTGGGAAAATTAATGTGGATTTATGTTAGGAAAGTCATATTTGACTAACATATTGGTGTTCTTTGAGGCTGAAGAGGGGAAACCAGTGTATGTGGTATATTTGGATTTTTAAAGGCTTTTGGTAAAGTCTGATACAGAAGTTTGGTCTACAATGTTAGAACACATGGAATTGGGGGATTATGTACTCATGTGGATTAGAGCTGGTTTACAGATAGGAAAAAAAAGGGAAGCCAGAAAAGATCCTTCTCAGGTTGGTAGTCTATGACCAGTGGGATACAGTAGGCTTAGGTACTTGGACTCAATCCAAACAGTTGCAATCTCTGTTGACAGTTGGCAAGGTGGACCAAAGGTAATGTCTCCAAATTTACTGATGACATGAAACTAAGTGGGAATCTGAGCATTGATGAGGATGCAACAAGGCCTCAAGGGGATATGAACACACTAAATGCAACAACATGATAATAGAATACAATGTGGAAAAGTTGGAGGTTATCCACTTTGGTAGTAAAACCAGAAATGCTGAATATTTTTTAAATGGTAAAAGATAGGGAAATGTCTCTGATCAGAGAGAATTGAGTGTCCTTGTGCATAATTCATTGAAAGCTAACGTATAGGGGAGCATCAAATATAGAAGGCAAATGGTCTGTTGGCTTTGATTGCAAGAGGTTTTGAGCAGAAGAGCAATAAGCCTTATTATAATTATGCAGGGGCCTTGTGAGTTCACACTTCATCTATTGTGTACAATTTTGGTCTCCTTGACTGAAAAATGGCATACTTCAGAGGCAGTGTTGACAAGTTACACCAAACCTGTTCCAGGAACGGTGGGTCTGTTATATGAGAGAGTGAGTAGGTTTGTCCTCGATGCTTCAGAACTATGAGAGGCAACTACTTTGAAAAGTATCAAATTCATTGAGGGCTTGGCAAAGTAGATGCATGGAGAGTTTCCCTTGGATCAGAAATTGGGAAGTAAGTGCCATAATCTCAAATATGCAATATTGGTCATGTAGGACTGAAATATAGAGAAATTTGTTCACTAACACTGTGGAGGGTGTCACGGATAACATTCAAAGCAGTGATGGATAGATTTCTGGATATTAGAGGAATGAAAGGAGATGGGAATAGTCAAGATAATGGTGTTGAGGTTGCTCAGTCATGATCCGTTTATTGTCTTGTGTAGCATGCACAAGCTCAGATACATGCACTTCAGTGGGTCAGGCAAGAAACATAATTGACCATAACATAATCACCTCACGACTCAAGAGCAAGAATGGATGATGGAAATGGGAACATCACTAAGTGGTATGCATCAAAACATTGTGTGTGGTGGAGAAACACACAAAAAGCTGGAGAAACTTGTGTCTCCATACTGCAAGTGCTGCTTGGGTGCATGTAACTGGTGCACCTTGTAGGCTTTATTTCAAAAGCCATTGGACAGTACATGTGACATAGAGATTGGTATTGGTATTGGTTTATTATAGTCATTTGTACCGAGGTACGGTGAAAAGCTTGTCTTACAAACTGATCATACAGGTCAATTCATTACACAGTGCAGTTACATTGAGTTAGTACAGAGTGTATTGATGTAGTACAGGTAAAAACAATAACAGTACAGCGTAGAGTGCCACAGCTACAGAGAAAGTGCAGTGCGACAAGGTAGATTGTGAGGTCATAGTACATCGCATTGTATAAGGGAACCGTTCAATAGTCTTATCACAGGGGGGTAGAAGCTGTCCTTAAGTCTGGTGGTACGTGCCCTCAGGCTCCTGTATCTTCTACCCAATGGAAGAGGAGAGAAGAGAGAATGTCCCGGGTGGGTGGGGTCTTTGATTATGCTGGCTGCTGCACCAAGACAACGAGAGGTAAAGACAAAAGTCCAAGGAGGGGAGGCTGGTGTCTGTCATGCGCTGGGCTGTATCCACAACTCTCTGCAGCTTCTTGCAGTCCTGGGCAGAGCAGTTGCTGTACCAAGCTGTGATATATCCAGATAGGATGCTTTCTATGGTGCATCGGCAAAAGTTGGTGAGAGGCAAAGGGGACAAACCAAATTTCTTTAGCCTCCTGAGGAAGGAGAGGCACTGGTGAGCTTTCTTGGCCATGGCATCTACGTGATTTGACCAGGACAGGCTGCTGGTGATGTTCACTCCCAGGAACTTGAAGCTCTCAACCCTCTCGACCTCAGCACCATTGATGTAGACAGGTGCATGTACACCGCCCCCTTTCCTGAAGTTAATGACCAGCTCTTTTGTTTTGTTGACATTGAGGGAAAGGTTGTTGTCATGACACCATTCCATTAAACTCTCTATCTCCTTCCTGTACTCTGATTCATCGCTGTTTGAGATATGGCCTACAACGGTGGTATCATCTGCAAACTTGTAGATGGAGTTAGAGCAGAATCTGGCCACACAGTCATGAGTGTATAGGGAGTAGAGTAGAGGGCTGAGGATGCAGCCTTGTGGTGCACCAGTGTTGAGAATAATCATGTCGAAGGTATTGCTGCTTATCCTCACTGATTGCGGTCTGTTTGTTAGAAAGTCATGGATCCAGTTACAGAGGGAGGTGTTGAGTCCTAGGTCTCAGAGTTTGGTGACAAGCTTGCTTGGAATTATTGTATTGAAGGCAGAGCTGTAGTCAATAAACAATAGTCTAACGTATGTGCCTTTACTGTTCAGATAGCCATTCCAGGTTCATGATGTACACTTGTGCACAGTTGGAAGGAGTCCATTTTGAGCATGTGGGCATAATGCTCCTGATGCTTGCAATGACATTGTTGGCTATTTGCGTGGAGAATCAATGTGGTAATCAATGAGTACTCACTAAAGGCTGTACATTATGAATGTTATTTTAAATAGAATACATAGTACCCTTATCTTGGCTACTTAGCACCCTATTGATATGCAGGAAAATCTGCACAGATGTGCTTCCACTTTTCATCTTCTGCCTTTCATCCCCACCTGCTGCCCCTCCAAAAATTTTGGTTGATAGTCTGCTTGGTGTCCTGATGAGCAAGTCTGCCCCTGAAGAGGTGCTGGTGGAGTGGTCTCTGGACAGGCCCTTCATAGATTCCTGATCCAGAGAATATTGGCCCAGAACATCACAGACCTTACTTAGGCAAACAGCTTTGATGGTGCAGTTGCTGCTGGCAGTCTTGCTTGTCAACTTCAGTTCCTATCCTATACTACTGACTGCAGTTTGTATTTGCTAGATTTATCCTACCCCCTTTTTTAATCAAGGGTGTAACACTTGACATGGCAGAGTGTTACAGGTAGTGGAGCTGCTGTCTCACAGCTCCAACAAACCAGGTTTGATCCTGACCTCAGGTGCTGTCTGTGTGGAGAAAATGGGATTTGTGTAAATGGGTACTTGATGGTCCGTGCACACTCATTGGGCTGAAGGGCTGATACCATTCACATATCCATGCAACAGTGGAAAATTCTGGTTAGCATCCTTGCTATTTACACTTTTAGATGCTTCACTAGCCCAACTGTCCGAACCAAGTGACTGAAGACTGCCAACCTTTAAAATAACTTCAGTTTGTTTTTTATCCTGTCCATTATCATGACTACTGCCTTGATAGGGTCATCATCTTCAGCTGATTTTGAGCTAAGTTACTACTTAAGTCTCAGCCATGGCTTCAGTCTTTTCCTTCCCTCCCCCTTGCTGCTATTTATACCAACCTACCATTTTATTATTTCTGTGTTTATAAAAGACTTTTGAGCTCCCTTTTATGTTATCAGTATAAGAACATAGGAACATAGAAGTAAAAGCAGAAGTTGGCCATTTGACTCATTGTGCCTGCTCCACAAATCATTTCAGTCATGGTTGATTATCGACCTGAGCACCACTTTCTTGTACTAACCGTATATCTATTCTTTTATCTCTTGTTGGCCCTCTTATTCCCTATTGGTAATCTCCTCTGTACTTTAGACATATAACTTGGTTGTCTACTGTATTATGAATCTTATCTTTGTCATCAGCCTCCTTTCTTGTCACATATCTTATTCCTGTCTTTTGACAATGGACATTGTTCTTCCCCTTCACCATCAGATTTCTGAATGGTCCATGAACACTACCTCATTATTCTTTTTTGTTGCACTATTTGTTTATTTTTGTAACTATAGTAATCTTGTGTCTTGTAACTATAGTAATCTTGTGTACAGCTCTGTACTGCTGCTGCAAAACAAATTTCACCTTGTATAAGTCAGTGAAAATAAATCTGATTCTGATTGTCTCCTTTCAGTGCTGTAATTGTTGCTCTTATTCTCCAACTTGTTGTCAGCAAGATCACAAGACAAAGGAGCAGAAGTAGGCCATTCGGCCCGTCGAGCAGGTTGCTTTGTCCTGTATATAAATCTGCAACATTGTAGGAGATTTATATACAGGATAAAGCAGCCTGCTTGATTGACAACCCATTCATTACTGTAAACATTTACGCCCTCCACTACCAGTCCACCATTGCTGCGGTATGTGCCAATAACAAAATACACGACAATTACTTAGGCTACTCTAATCTCAAAACCTGGAAAGGTAAAGGCAGCAAGAACATGAGTACACCATGACCTGCAGATTTTTTTTCCAGGTCACACACCATCACCACATGGGTTAAAAGTATTTCTGTGTTGAAGTGATCTTGTCACACCCAAACAGTTTTTGTAGTTTACTGACCATTTTGTCTGGAATAGTTTGGGCAATGGTCTGCAAGTTGGGTTATCGTTTATTTTTGAATCTATCTGAATTTCATTTCTATCAAATCGACTGAGATGAAAAATGGGTGGATTTATAACAAAAATGGAATACGTTCTGTCAGTTTACTGTCCCAGTAATGAAATAGAAAATTATTGAACTTTCAGTTTAGTAGCAAAACATTGTTGTAATATTTTATGGAATTGACAGCAAATGTTTGATATAGTCTTGGGCTGTTGCCAACAAGAAGGTGGGAAAATCAGGGAGTGAATCATCAATAGCCAATTTAAATACTACGAGGAACATTGCTGGAGTTTTTTGAGCAAGGCAGGCTGCTTGCAATGTCTCCTGTGCACAATGTGCTGAATTGTGGGGGAAGCAAATCTAGTTTTCAGGGATGCAAACTAGAAATCCATGACCTTCTGGTTATGCAGACCAGTTTCTTTCCTGTTTGATCAATTGTTTTGCAAAATCTCTTCTGTGGCAAAGCCCCCAGCCAACAACAAGCACAATAATCTAAACCTTCATCTTTCATAACAAGGTCCCCAGTGAAATGCTCTCCATTAATAATAAAATAAAATGGGCCTAATGTTATTGCTTGACATCTGTCCATGCTTTTATAACAGTGGTTATTAAATTCTGGTGAATGTAGTGATTTAACATATTCTTTGTGAAAGTGGTCCAGGGTAGGACTTGCCAGCAGTTATCCTAGCAGGATTAGTGTAGCTACAGCAAACCCTTGGCAAAGTGAATTATTTTCCACCAAAACAAACAAAAACCAAAGGAGATCAGCCTGCCAACATGCATAAATTTAGCAACAAAGTCATGTTTGCAAGACCCCAATAAAAACAAGTGGATCGAGAGCATTGTTTAGCTTTTCAATTACTTTATACCACCAGAGACCTTTCAATTGCATTGCTGGGGAAAAAGATCAAGCTTGGATTTATATTGCTCTTATTGCAGTCCTTTATCAAGACAAAGCCTTGATTCATTTATAATGATGGAAAGACACGATAGAACAGTTATTTCCTTCTATGTATTAGAAGCTTTAAGCTGGAGAACATATTAGGTGTGTTTCTCCTACTGAGCAATCTAGTCCTTTGTCCAATTGCTCCTGAGTGGTATGAGCAACACTACCAATGAGCTGCTGTTGGGTGTTACAGCTTTTCAGGATGGTTGTGCAATTATCCTCTGGTAAGAATGTTTTGTGATAGCTAGAGCAGCCACGTCTGCCAACACCTGTCTATGTCTTGGGGAAATGTGACAACACCCTGACAGGAAGAAAGCAACCCATGTCTTATTTTCCCATGCCTCAAGAGCAGTAGCCCCAGTTAATAACAAATGATCTGTGTGAGAGCAGATCTTATGCTGTTTCTGATGTATCTAAAGCTTCCTCTTCCTAGGCATTTCTCTCCTTCATCCAGGCAATTAAAATGTAGCAATAAACTTTTGTAAACTAATAACTAAACCTCATTTGCCATGCTAATGAGAGTAACTGGATCTGTGTTCGATTCCTCTCAACTTTGGAGGTCCATCCGCAACCTGGATGAAAAAGTTTCCAGTTTTGCATATGAAGAAATCCTTCACAGACAAGTACAGTAAAGATTTCATGAAGCTCTTTTGTACATCCATTAAATGCTGCCTAAGTCAGATGCAGAAGGTTATGAATCCTATATACATTGGAAGATAAATGTCCAAACTGCCAGTCTTGCCTGTTTGTTCCTGTTCCTCTCCAATCAACTCCACAATATTCAAATAATCTATGAATGTTACAGTAATAATGCTCCTTCTTCAAACAGTAGTTTCTTCAGACTGTAGTGATAACTCAGGAGCATTTTACTAAAGTTGCTATGATGTAGTACAACTGATTGTCCATAATTATTTGGAAAATACGTTGAGACAAATATTTGCAATAATATCCTTTAATATTTCAATCGTGCCCTATGTCATGTTTCTGTTGTGAAAAGTTCGAATCTGTGTTGATGATTGAAAAGTGATTAAATATAGACAATAGGACTGGTGTTTACCCTGGCAAATTGCGCTAGGTTACATTCTCTATAGACTCCCCTCCCCTCAGCTAGCTTGCCCATCTCAAAACTGTGAAGGCTATTTTAGTGTAGCAACTCCTCTCTCCATACTGGTGTATGGTGACAGCAAATAGGTAGTCCTCACCTAGAAGCCAAAACACTTCTGGAGATGCTAGAAATTGGAGCAATCTAAGTTTAATTTACTAAATATTCAAGAGTGCTATGTATGGTGGCTTAAGTCAATTAAGAACTCAGCTGTTGTGTACTAAACATTAGTCTGTCCATTAAAATCATGTTCTAAAGGATTTGAATGATAAAGCACAGGAGAAAACAACAAATCATTATCTCCCTGAAGAGGCAACTGCTCAGCATTTATATTTTTACCACATTATCTTTATACAAGTCCATGAAAGGATTTATTTCCCCCCAAACTTGGAGCCATAGTTCCTGAAACTCCCTGAGTCAAGATTCTCTAATATGATTTTTGTCTCTCTCATAGGATAGAAAATCCCTTGTAAAGTAAAATCTTAGTGACTGTGTCCATAGCACTCAATGTCTCTTCATCTTCCTAGTTCTCTCCTGTCCTTCAGAAGATTGGTCAAACCATCCTCCTCCAAATAACCTTCTTGTTGATATATTATTAGGACTGTGCTTGCATAATTCCACTCCTATCTTTCTGATTTCATTCAGACACCACCTGTGATTCTTTCTCTTCCAGCTGTCAAATTAGTTGTCTGACATCCAAAATGGAATGTTTTGGATAAATATTAGAAAGGACAAGGCTCTTTGGCTCTTGCCGCACTGATCCTTTCATAGATTCACTTACTTCTCCCAGGTTACCATTTCTGTCCATCTTGATTGTTTGCAATGTTGGCATTGGATTCAAATGTCAGTTATGCTTCTATGTCTATATCTTTTCCATCAGAAAAGCTGCGTATTTTCACCACTAACTCCACTTCTTTAACCCACCTTAGCCAACTATGTGCTGAAATGAAATTCCATAGATTTGCCTCCTCCAAGCTCAATTAGTTCAATGACCTTTAAGCTGGCTTCCTAGCTTCAGGCTTCCCAATTTCAACTCAGAAGCCCATATCCTATGTTGTACCAAGTCTTGGTCACAAGTCATTCCTGTTTTTACTGGTGTACACCAACTCTTTTCCCCGGTCCTTAAAATATAGAATTCTCATCTGTACCTATTGAATTTCCTCCAGCTCAGGTTGATCACCTATCAGCCTCAGCCCAGGCAGCCTCCTTTCCATTGCATGCTCACTCCACTCCCCACCTCCTGCCTCTCCCATTCTCCTGTCCCACCCGCTCTCTTTAGTTTTCCAGGCCTGACCCGAAATCAACATCTGATCTTTTTTGGCCGAGTCTCTTTATATAGATCATGTTTAAGTGGTGTACTTTGAGATAACTTGCTTATGTGTAAAGTACAGCATAAATGCAAATAACCACTGTTATTACTTTATCTAGGAATAAAGTATGTAAATATATTGATGTGCTGATAATTTCAAATTTACTTCCATAAATTCTAATAGTGATTATTGTTTTCTTTCTCTAAAGAGTTCATATTGAGTTCATTTTTCTTTCATGACAGCAGTCCTTTGTGATTCTGTTTTAATGAATTTTGGATCTGTCTCTCACCCAATCTTATTAAGCTGCAAACATTTCTAAAATTTGCAAGCCCAGCCCCCACTGCAATCAGCACAAGTAGATATGCACTGTGGATAATTGGGGCTGTGGCTTTATTGGACATTCTAAATTATTCTGTCATGTAGCATATAAATGAACACACGTTTCCATGGCAGATTCTAATTAAACCTGGGTTTATGTAGTTAGTACTATTGTATTGTACTGATATTTGCCTGTTAGAAATAGCAAGTAGCGGAACTGTTCCATCAAAAGTGGAACAAGTAACATGACGTACAACTGAGTAAAATTGTTTGTACCAAATTATAAAATATACAGTTTAATCAGACTGTTTAATAATAGTGCCTCTAATTGCTGAGCCATGCAATGGTGTCCTCACTGCTAGTGCGATGTTCATGTAGTCCAATGTTGAACTTAGCTCGAGGTTAGTCATTAAAAGTATATGCCATAATTTGTGTCATGCTGCAGCTACAATTTGGGTTGCTGCAAAAACCCCAGTTGGTGCAGTTGGCTGTGCACAGAGTTTTTTCTGTCTTAATAAGCAAGGTTTACTAATGGTGTGGTGGGCAGAACCTGTTCGGTGTTGATGTCAAACACCATCCCTTGCATGACATGATCTCTAACATGTAGTTTAGACTACAGTGTGTGCTGTGATGGTGGATGAGCAGCTGATGGAAATTAACCTTTCATCATGCAGTGTGTGGCTTCTTCACCAGCTTGTTAGTTGCACGAATTTGAAAAATGTTATACAGGACTGGGGGATATGTCAGAGGGATTGGTTGGAGAGTTCCCTGTACTGTACATATCATTGAATTTATTTATAAATCAACACATTTCAGTGAATTGCAACTAATTCTAGATACGTGTACAGTTCTCTGCTGCATGGAAGATGACATCCTTAGAGCTGAGGTTCTTATGTTCCAGCAGGTAGTTGTCATCCAGTTTTGTGAGAAAAATACAAGCCTGGAATCCACAGGAAATTCCTTCAGTGAAATTAAATTTTTGTGACTGGGTTTTTGGCAGATCATTGATACAGAATTTGTTCTGTTCAGGTACTTATGGAAGTTATCCATGACTTGAGTTATTTTACTGCTTTTTCAACTGTTTATGATAGTTTCATGCCTGGTTTTGTGTCAAATTCATGTAAGTGAACTGTCCTTTCTGGCTCAACCTTGAGCCATTGGCCATATGCTCAGCTCCTCATCAGTGCTGGTGCGTGCAGGTAAATACCGGCAGAAGCTGCCTCACTAAAATTTGGGTGGAGAGCCCACGTCTGGCAGTGGTCTCCAATTTTCAGAAAATTTCCAGGACTGGGATGTACAGCAGATATTGTAAGATGAGATAAATTTCTGTGGCTATTTTTGAGGCAGGCAATCAGTGCACGAAAGTCCTACAGAGTACTAAGTCCAATCTCTGAGGCAGGTAGTAGGCCTGTCTTCTCCAAGCAGTTTACTTCTTCCCCATACACATTCTGAACAATTTGTTGAAGGTGAATAGTAGAACAGTGCCAGCCACCCTTGTCAGTCAGGCTCTTGAAATCTTGCAAGCAAATTGGCGTACAAATGGTGTAATACTGTGAGCTCAAGAAACTCTGTCCTACAGAGTCATAGCGAGAAACAGCAAGGAAACAGGCCCTTCAGACCATCAAGTATACCATTAGTCACTCATTTATACTAATCTAATATTAATCCCTTTTTAAAAAATTCTCCCACATTCTCATCAAATTCCCCAATATTCTACCATTCACCTACACACCAGGGGCAATTTACAGTGGTTAATTAAAATTATCCACCTGCACTTCTTTGGGATGTGGGAAGATACCAGAGCACACGGCGGAAACCCACCTGGTTATAGGGAGAATGTGCAAACTCTACACACACAGTACCTGTGGTCAGGATGGAACCTTGCAACCATTGTCAGACATGAGCGTTTTATTGAGACAGTTTCTGCCTATATCCACCTGCACACATGAGCAGTGTCTGGGAGCTGAACATTATAGCCAATGACCAGAGATTGAGCTGCAAAGCACAACCTGTTTACATGAGTCTGACTGTGAGATCTTGAGGATCTTTTGAAAAATGCAAGTACTCAGTCATGTACTTGCACCCTCTTGGTACCACACTCAGCACTGAACTTTTCTCAGCAGCTTTCAGCATTCGCTTGTTTAGAGGGAAAAAAATCAACAGAACTCTTTTTACATTGGTCAAACTTGAAGCAGCCTCTTACTGAGAACCAGGTAACTGAAATGAAAGCTAAATAAACACTGGGAGGCAAGAATCCCATGAACCACAGCACTACAGAAAATGTGACCTGACATTCACATGCACCAATATTTAACAGCTTATTTTAGCTTAACACTAAACAATACAAAATAAAATTAACCAGACAGCAAATTACAAAGCGTGTATGTGTTTACCATTTGGAACTTTTCCTTAGTGTTATATTAAAAGCTTTTACAAATTAACATTTAAATTAAGAAGTCATATTATGCTAAATAATTAGAGATGTGTAATGTTACTGTTTATATCAATCAGTACAGTTGCACAATAACATGACCTTGTTAGTGAAATTTAAATGATGTGCTTCCAGCAGTAAGTTTATCCAGCAGGCAAATTGACAGATCATTAATTTCCCCCCAAACCTAAGGGCTAAAACATGGCTTTAATGTTGTGGCAAGTGACTTAATGAATGAAGGAAAAAAAGCTAATGACTAACACTATTCTACTATGAGATCACAAACAGTAGAAATAAGTTGGACATTTAGTACTTGGACATGATGCAGAGTTAAATGAAATAAAGGAAAATCAAAAACCTGCTGTTACTAGCAATCTGAAATAAAATGAAATAATTATCAGGGCCATGGCAAAGCTCAAATTTGTGATGGTAGTCTTAGAAGGGTGTGCATTAGAAGTGATGAGAAATAGATGTTAAGGCTGCACTTGACTTCAAGAGGGAACCAAAGTGACAAGATAAGGAACATATCAGTCATAAAATTAAGAAAATAGTGGTGTGTGTACTGTGTGATCCCTGTGGTGAATTTTGTACAGTTGGAGACCTTGTAGCATTTAAGTTGCATCTAAAACATGAGTATCATAAATAATTCTACTGGAAAGACTCTTGGGAGATTCTTAATTGTTTAACGGGACTATCAAAGCTTGCAATTGTAATTAACAGGAATATTCCCTGATGGTACAAGGTAGTGAAAGAGCTTTTAATTTGATTAAAGAAAAGATGCTTCAGAAACTGGTGATTTGTACAGAAAAAACACTTTATCATGACTGCTATACTGCACAAGTTGCTTTTAAGCTTCATAGGCTCATCATTGACATTAGAAATATCAGAATCAGATTTATTATCACTGACATATGACGTGAAATTTGTTGTTTTGCGGCAGCAGTACAGTGAAAAACAAAAATGTATAAATTACAAATAATAGCGCAAAATATGGAATAATGAAGTAGTGTTCATGGATCGTTCAGAAATCTGATGGCAGAGGGGAAGAAGCTGTTCCTGAATCATAGAGTCTGGGACTTCAGGCTACTGTGCCTCCTCCCTGATGGTAGTAATGAGAAGAGGGCATATCCTGGATGATGAGAGTCTTTAATGATGGATGCCACCTGCTTGAGGCACTGCCTCTTGAAAATATCCTCAGTGGTGAGGAGGGTTGTGCCCATGATGGAGCTGGCTGAGTCTATAACTCTGAAGCCTCTTGCAATCCTGTGCGTTGGAGGTTCCATACCAGGCTGTGATGCAACCAGTCAGAATGCTTTCCAGTGTACATATAGAAATTTGTAAGACTCTTTGATAACATACCAAATCTCCTCAAACTCCTAACGAAGTAGAGCCACTGGCGTGCCTTCTTCATGATTGCATCAATGTGTTGGACCCAGGATAGATCCTCTGAGATAAGATATCTTTATTTGTCACATGTACATCGAAACACACAATGAAAGGCGTCTTTTGCGTAGAGTGTTCTGGTCGCAGCCCGCAAGTGTTGCCATGCTTCTGGCACCAACATGCCCACAACTTCCTCACCTGTATGTCCTTTGGAATGTGGGAGGAAACCGGAGCACCCGGAGGAAACTCACGCATACACACGGGGAGAACATACAAACTCCTTTCAGACAGTGGCTGGAATTGAACCCGGGTCACTGGCACTGTAATAGCTTTACGCTAACCGCTACACTACTGTGCCTGTCCAGGAACTTGAAGCTGCTCACCCTTTCCACCACTGACCCCGCAATGAGAACACACACTAGTGTGTTCTCCCAACTTCCCCTTCCTGAAGTCTACAATCAATTCCTTGGTCTGGCTGACATTGAGAGTGAGGTTGTTGTTGTGACACCACTCAACCAGCTGGTCTGTCTCACTCCTGTATGGCTCCTCATTGCCATCTGAGATTCTACCAACAACAGTGGTGTCATCTGCAAATTTATAGATGGTGTTGTAGCTGTGCTTAGCCACACAGTCATGAGTGTGGAGAGAGTTGAGTAGTGGGTTAAGCACGCATCCTTGAGGTGCACCTGTGTTAATTGTCAGCGAGGAGGAGATGTTATTACCAATCCGCACTGACTGTGGTCTCCCAATAAGGAAGTCAAGGATCCAGTTGCAGGGTGGGGTGCAGAGGCCCAGGTTTTTAAGCTTGGTTATTAGTACTGAGAGAATGATGGTGTTGAATGTCAAGGTGTAATCGATAAACAGTAGCCTGACTTATGTCTTGCAGTTGTCTAGGTGCTTCAAAGCAGAGTGGAGAGCCAGTGAGAATGCATCTGCTATAGACCTGTTGTGTCGGTAGGTGAACCGCAGCTGGTCCAGGTCCCTGCTCAAGCAGGGGTTAATTTTAGCCAGAACCAACCTCTCGAAGCAGTTCATCACAGCAGATGTGAGTGCTACTGGGTGATAGTCTTTGAGGCTGCTCACTCTGCTCTTCTTGGGCTCTGGAATGATTGCTGCCCTTTTGAAGCAGGTGGGAACCACAGACAGCAGCAGTGAGAGGTTGAAGGTGTTGTTGAGTACTCCAGCCAGTTGGTTGGCACAGGTTTTCAATACCCAGCCAGGTACACCATCAGGTCCTGACACTTTGCGAGGGTTTGCCCTCTAGAAAGATGTTTGGACATCAGCCTCCGAGACAGAAATCACAGTGTCATCAGATGCTGTGGGAATTTGCACAGGTGTAGTGTTATTCTCCCTTTCACAGTGTGCATAAAAGGCATTGAGCTCACCGGAGAGTGAAGCATCACTGCCATTTATGCTGTTAAGGTTTCGCCTTATAGGAAGTAATGGCATGCAAACCCTGCCACAGGTGTCGTGCATCCGATTGCATCTATAGCTTCACTCAGAATTGCTTTTACACTCTCATGATGGCCTTCTGTAGCTCATACCTGGACTTCTTGTAGGATTCTGCATCACTGGTCTTGAGCACCACAGACCTAGCCCTCAGCAGACTGCAAATCTCTTGGTTCATTCAGGGTTTCTGGTTTAGGAAAACTCAGTATGTTCTTGAAGGTATGCACTCATCCACACCGGTCTTGATGATGACTGTGGCATATTCATTAAGATCTGAAGATGGATCCCTGAATATAGTCCAGTCCACCCATTCAAAACAGTCCTATAAATGCTCCTCCACCTCCCTTGACCATACCTTCGCAGTCCTCACCACTGGTGCTGTGGTCCTCAGTCTCTGCCTACATGTCAGGAGTAGAAGTACAGCCAGGTGATCAGACTTGCCAAAGTGCGGGTGAGGGATGGTACGGTAAGTGTTCTTGTTGATGGTGTAACGGTGATCGAGTGTGTTGGCTCCTCTAGTTCTGCAGCTGACATGTTGGTGGTAGTTGGTCAGAGACTTCTTCAAGCTAGCTTGGTTGAAGACCCCCACCCCTCCCCCCCCCCCCCCCCCCCCCCCCCCATTATGATTAGGAAGGCACCAGGGTGTACTGTCTCGTGACTGTTGATCATGGTGCTCAGCTTCACAGTGCCAGCTTGTCGTTTGCCAGGGGTGGATGTACACTGCTACCAGGATGACAGCGGAGAACTCCGTTGGCAGGTAGAATGGGCAACAATTGACCGCCAGAAGTTCCAGGTTGGGGAAACACGACTGAGACAGAATTGCCATGTCTGTGCACCACAGGGAGTTAATCTCGAAGCAAACGCTGCTGCCTCTGCCTTTACCTGATGCCGCCGGCTGTTCCATGCAGTGGATGGCGATGCCCTCGGGCTGGAGCGCTGTCCCCAGAGTGCTGGGAGTGAGCCATGTTCCTGCAAAGCAGAGTACACAACAGTCCCTGATGTCCTTCTGATACTGCAGTCTTGCTCTGAGGTCTATTTTCCAGAGACTGTGCATCAGCCAGGGGGATGGTGGCGGTGAGGTGGGGGTGGTGGGGGGGGGTGGGGGAGGGAGGAGGTGGTGATAGGGCTTAGGGTCCCGTGCTTCAGTTTCACCTGGCAGCCGCATTTTCTGAAACAATGGAGACTTCCCCTGAGCTTGCAGCTGCTGCACTCACTCCCTGGGTGGTCTGTAGTCCCGAGTCTGCTGGTTCTTAAGACTGCTTGTTCGTTTAAATGGGTTTTATATATATATATATATACACGCACACACACGCGCATGCACACACACACACACGCACACACACACACACACACATATATATATACACGCGCGCACACACACACACACACATATATATATATACACGCGCACACACACACACATATATATATATATACACGCGCACACACACACACATATATATATATATACACGCGCACACACACACATATATAAATTATATACATATATATAAATAATAAATTTGTTATATATTGTATTTTTAGTTTGTATATCACACATATCTGTTTATTTATCCTAATGGAATGAATGATGCCTTAATTGTGGCTATATATTTGCATTAAAGTTGTATGTGTCACAATTGTTTGCTTATTAATAATCTCATGACTAAATTTGCTGCATTTTGAATATGTGCACCACCAGTTTTTTTTTCCAGTCCTCTCAGTGTCAATTTGCTTCCAATTTTAATCATTAACACACTTTTCTTAGCGTGACCAGGATCATCCATTTTATTGGGTCAGCTGGATATTGCATGCATGTGCCACAATAATGCAGAATTTCAGTTGGTGAGATCAATTCTTGTGCAATGCCAATTTCATGTTAGTCTTGCTGAAATGGGTTGTGATGTTTCACCAAACAACATGTCTTCATCATGAATATGTAACCTGTTACAATCAAGGCCAGCATAACAGTTGTCTGCTACATCTCTGTGCTTGCTTCCTGTGACTTAAGTGTAAGCACATCAAGAGCCCTTTGGATATCCATATTTCCCATCTCACCATTTTAAAAAAAATTCTTGGCGTTTCTCCTTTTTCTATTGAAGTGAAAATGATCGAAGAAGTTCTCATACTTCATACATACTAAGGTGGTCTGTTTTGCCTTTCTGTTGACCAACATTTGGGAGATAAGGGAGATCCTCTGACATCCTGGCTCTTGGCTCCAGTTGAAGTTCCAATAGACAAGCAGAGTATTCTCATAACAACAACCACAGAAATAGAAAAAGATAGTGGAGACTGCCATTAGGGCCCTGGAAGAAAAATGATAGAGAGCAAGGGAAGCAAGGCCATTGAATGCATAGCTGCCAGTAATGAAAAGAAAAACATCAGGGATCAGAGTCAGATTCATTATCACTGACATATGTCGTGAAATTTGTTGTTCTATGGCAGCAGTACAGTGCAAGACATAAAAATTACTTCAAGTTACAAAAATAATTAGTGCGAAAGAGAAATAATGGGTCATGGACCTTTCAGAAATCTGATGGCGGAAGGAAAAAAGCTGTTCCTAAAACTTTGAGTGTGGCTTTTCAGGCTCCTGTATCTCCTCCCTGATGGTAGTAACATGAAGAGAGCATGTGCCTAGATGGTGAGGGCCCTTAATGATGTATGCTACCTTTTTGAGGCATCTCCTCTTGAAGATGTCCTCGACGGCAGGGACGGTTGTGCCTGTGATGGAGCTGGCTGAGTCTACAACCCTATGTGTAAGGATATGTAGGAGGCCAGAAATGAAGGAGGTTGAGATTTGGGAACATTGCAAAGCTGAAGGTAGAAATAAAAATTGGGAAGAATGAGGCCATGGACCATCTTGCAAACTAAAATGATAAATTTTAAATCATATCTTAAGATTGTATAATATGTGCAACACATTTCTAAGTATATTAGAAATTGGTAATTGTTGTCTTTATTTCTTTCTTTAATGCTGGAAGCACACAGTAGTTCATTCCTGTCTTCAACTCAAAACATTAATTTTGCTTTTCCTTTCTCAGTTGCTAACCAACTTGCTGAGCGTTTCCAACATTTTCTTTTTTTATTTCAGGTTTCTAGCATCTGCAGTTTCTTGATTTTAGTTGGTGAGAGCCAGTTCACAGCACTATCAAAAACACTTTCCATCACTCTGCTAATGAGAGTAGACTGATTCAATGGTTATGAGTCAGATTGGATTTCACTCGCTTTGATGGACAAATCCAATCCACATTGCAGGAGTTGTGATGGAACTTTGATTGGAACCACAGCTGATCCTGGAGCACATGTTCAGGACTATAGCCAGAATATTGTCTTATTCCATAGCCTTTAATATATCCAGTGCTCACACTCATTTCTTTACATAACGTAAAATGAATCAAACTGGCTTCTGAGTGGTCATAATCTCAGGAGAAAGCTTAGATGGATCATTCAGTCATCACTTCTTGCTGAATATTGAATTTTTTGATATGAATCGCACTTTAGTCACATAAATACACCTGTCATAGGAATGCAAGTTTTAGAACAAGCCTAAGATTCTTGATATTTGAGCTGAATGACTCAACACAGTAACAAGATTAAGCGATTCTCTCCATTGTTTTATAACAATAAAACTGTACTGTCTTGCAGGAGCCATTCAATATAATGATTCATGCAATAGGTCAGAAAGTTATCAATTACATGTGCATTAATGTGCATCTTGTAGGGCATCTAAGTTCTGAGCTACAAAGCAACTAATTATTTTGTGTGTGCTCAAGGTCAGTGAAGACATCCCCAAAACCCATCTCCAACAACTGTGCCAACAGCCTCACATATTGCCCCATGCAAACCCTCCCATTCCTCAGCTGACAATCGCTATCAATCACGATGACCTTTCAACAGAACCGGGAACATTTAAACAGTAATAAATTTTAAGATGCAGGCAATGAGGGGGTTAGGGAAGAAAGAACAAAAGAGACGTTCTTTAATGGGGTGATAGGCCTACTGCCCTGCCTTCCACCTTGTCCTGAAATAATTCCTAACTATGATTCAGTGTGTTGGTTTGGATGATCTGTGTTCAAGCAGACACAAGTGATCAGTAACAAAAGAAACATAAGGTGACAACTTTGGTGTAATGGGCAATTTTGTTTTAATTTATATTTACTTAGTCATGATGTGATCGTTATCGATAGGACAACATTTAATTATCATTCCTAATTGTTCCTGTGAAGCTGGTGAGGTGCATCTTGTTGATCGTCACATTGCCTGTGATATTGATAATCCCATAGTGCTGTTAGCTGCAGGCTGTTGGCCCAGCAACAAGAGTGAAGTGCGAGTATATTTCTAAGTCAGAATGGCGTGCGACCAGGATGCAAATTTGCAGGTGGTGGTGGCCCTATTCAATTATTACCTTTGCCTTTCAAGATCATAGAGTTTTCAGGTTCTCCAGAGGTTGTCAAAAGTTCTTTGGCAAGTTGATTCAATGCATTTTGTAGAAGGTACCAACTGCTCCCATAGTGGACAGAGTGAAGATGCAATGAGGTGCCAATCAACTGGGCTGCTTTCATCTGAATGATGCTGAGTGTTGCTGGAGCTGCACTCATCCAGGCAATTGGAGAGTTTTGCTTTGCACGTCTGATTTGTAGCTTTCAGATGGTGAAAGAGATTCGGGAGTCACAGGGTGGTCCCTTACTGAAACTTACCCAGCCTCTGGCATGCTTGTGCATTAATGGCAATTGTGGATTTGTTCTAGGTGAGTCTCTGAGGTCTATGGTGATTTCTAAGATGTCTTTATGTGCGCAGATGATTACTTGGTTTGTTTTACTATATGAAACACAACCTGTTTTTGTTGTGATCAGAATATATCTTGGAAACTGTTTTGTGGTGTACCTGAGCCAAACTTTCCCAAGGTCAGCAATTAATCCAAAGGTGGCAAAGAGAGGGATGTTAGAGATAGAGCAACAATAAAGCCATGTGTCAGAGAATGCAACAGAATTGGGACTATGGTTGGAAGTTCTATTTTAATTTGAGGACTAATGCAGGAAAAGTGGTTTTGTTGTTTCTGGTAATCTGAGGAAACTGGTAAATTTTGAATGAATAAATTGTTTGAAGATAGTTTATGTACCTTTGTTTATATTTGGTGTTCCCCTTGGGGGTGAAAAAACTCATTTAAATTTGTGCACATTCTTCTCGTGACTTTAGACATCTGTTAAAATTCATCCACATTGGTTTAAGGCTGGAGTCACATATGGGCCTGAGTAGTTAAGGAGAGCAAGTATCTTTCCCTAAAAGACTTTGTGATTCAATTGGACTCTTAGTGCAAGCTGTCAACCTAACCACCTTTTTAATATCACTTTTTTTAAACCTGAATTTAAACATTTAAATTGGCTTGGTGGGACTTGAACTTTAACCATGGGTAATATCAGTTCAACACTTCCATGCATCTTGATGAAAGTCAAGAGAAGCAGCATTATGGGAGGTTAATTTGATATTGCTTATTTCAAGCTGTAGTACAAATTTAAAATGGTTGCCCTTTCTCTGGAGTACTGGATTAGTCCAGGAACCATGAAACATAAATGTATAAATCGTGCCATGTTGTGTGCTACTCAGTGCCTCACCCAGGTGTAAATATTTGTCTCTCTATGCATCTGCATACAAAGTGCAGATTCACAGATGTTACTCTTCATCACTTTCATTTTGTCTTTCTTAGAATGGTTTATTGCTCCATCTGCATGTATCACAATGCCTGGGCATGTGTGTGTGTTCCTGCTAGACTGCAATTGACTTCATATTTTTAATAATTTTGACATCTATTGTTTTCTCTTAATATTTCTCTTAATATTCTACAAAGAGAATGTGAATTTCCACATACTCAGGGTATGTGCAAATTTGCATTCTCTTTTTATATCAGTCTTACTTTCTCTGTACATATTTGTTTCTCCTGTGCTATGTTTCTTTGGATTTCTTTGGATTTTAATGATGCTTTACATAGATTATTTGAATCTCAGTTACTGTCCTCACCATAAGAACATGTATTCAATGAGGCAGCAACATCCAAATGGACACTGTTGAAGTGAATGAAAATTTTCTATGTGGGAAATAGATGAAAAATGTACTATTGATGGATGAGACAAATGAAGAAGTAATATATAAAATAATTGGAATTATACCAATTATGTACATAGACACTGGAAGTGTTCTGACCCAAAAAGCTTGGAACTTGCATGTAAGTACTAGCAATTCAGTGGCAAACTATTGGCATTTATCTCCATATTCTTCAGCAGGTTTGGGCCTTCAGCACATCCATATTTGCACATGGAAGCTTTGAACTTGCTGATGGATTCCTGCTGTTGAATTGACTGCTGTGTTTCACTACTGGATTCCCTCACATGGAGTCCAATAGAAGAGAATGAACCAGCTGGAGTTCCCCATCATTTCATTTCTTTTCACATTCTGCACTGATTTGAAACTAGACATAGAATTTATGGGCCCACTCATTGAAATGAAAACTTTATGGCTGCAAGGAGGAAAGTTAAGAATATGGTAAACTGCATTTAAAAAATGTCAAGGTTATTCAGAAATACTAAAAAAAAACTTGACAGCTTTGTTAGATGGCTTTGTGTATCAAAGGTCTTCCTTGCAATTTTGTGGGTTAGACTTGTTCTGACACACATGACCCAATTATGGCAAGTGCAGCCTGATATCGCACAATGTCTCAGCTGTTGGGTCCAGAAGGATTTTCTTTATGGAAGTAATTGTGAGACCACTGCATGACAAAATCTGAGCTATTAGTTCTCATGTAATTTAAACAGGAATTGGCTAAATCGCCTTTTATTGATTTGCAGCTTCAGATACAGTGATTGTACATTTGTAGCTCCTTAAAGAAAGCCCAATGAAGCAATAGATTTTCCCAGATGATTTTTAAAATTGATCAAAATGTACTTGCAAGTCCAGTCTGTCACTAAATGTCATTATTCTAAGTTTAAGCAATAAATACAGCAATTATTTACAAACTTAAACTATTTGCTTCACTGAAAAATATGCCTGCATGTGAAAAGGTACTGACGAGAAGGAATGGCAGGTTATCAATTAGATGCAGATCTCAACATGGAAACAATTTTCTTGTCAACACAATTATAATCTCTTCTACCATATGAATGGAAGAATCATTAACATTATTTCTAAACTGAAGTAATTACATTTTAAAAGCTGAAGCTTTCTCTGAGGATATTGAAAATTTATAACTTACAGTACAAGATCTTTTACATCTTGGGTTGGTTTGTGCCGACCTGACCCTGCTGCTGTGAATTGGCACCTGTGATCCCCATGTGGCTGCATCAACTGAAGCTGGATGCGGAGGGCCTATTTCATTGCCCATCCATATTCTTGAGATCTGAATGGCAAGTAGGCCTCGGGTGATGATATGCAGAGACTCCACACCTCAATTGCTCCTGATTGGAAGACAAAGCTAGGGGTGGTGCTTAGACCTCTGTCAGAGTTGTCATTGAAGTCAACAGTTATTCAATATTGAGACATTGAGATGTTCAAAAAAAGTAAAGCTAATAAAATTCATAAAACATTAAAAAAAAACGAAACAAAAAAAGAACCCCGATTGAAATCAGTGGGTTTTGAATCCTATGCCAGGTCTGATCCACTGTCGGATCCAAGTGGCCTTCTTCCCCCCCAGCTGAATGTTGGAGAACTCCATTGGGACGGGGCTCTATTGTTAAATTCCATGAGGAGTTTAGTGACAGATACATTGACAAATCCAGCCCCACAAATCACTAAGTCCTGAACTTGCAGATGGTTCTATTTGCCCCCACACCCCCCCCCCACCTTTTGAGATATATTTTGTGATGCTATTGCAGATAATTTAACCTTTTTTAATAAGAGGATACAACGTGAAACAGGTTGTAATTCTTTAGTTATAAGCACATCTATTATTAATTTTAAACTCATGTCATTAAAGGATATTTGTGCATTTTCTAGTTTTTGAAACTTACATAAATTTCAGTCAAAATTAAATAAACACATACTCTGATTCTAATTTTCTTGTACATTATGAACTAAGGAAAACTATTTCAGCTGCTTTTTTGCTATTTCATCCCTTTAGGTTGGTTGAAGTGACAGATGTGTAAATGGACTTATCACATCTGCTACAAGACCACATACTGTGCAATGTAATTCTGATAGTTTGATTTTTATAGGCATCTTAAATTTGCTCAGTGGTGCAAAATAAAATGACTAATTTCTGTATTTACTTAAATTGATAATTCAGCATGACAGCTGGTAAATCGCAGACTTGTAGTAGACACTGAGTTCATTTTGCTGAGGAATGAAAACTTGTAAATGATTACCACACTCTTATTTTGTGTAAAGAAGTCAAATTATTATTCCCCACTCTGTATTTTGCTTTCATAGCATGTGCAAACATACACTTGTTTAATGTAATGTTATTCATATTTTTACAAACATTATTAGTGACATAGATACACTATAATATTCTTCACACACTTCTTTCCATAAAGATCAAATGTCTAACAGATTGGAAAAAAATTCTTACCATAAATTCACTGTACAGTTTTATTCTGGACATTACATCTATAATGATAGCTTATTGCAATGAGTATATTTCTTCTCAGAGCTACATTATAATCAAAACATTGGATTATGCTGCCAAATTCATTAAATATTTTATGAATATAAATGCCCCAAATAGGCAATCATCAATGTAATTCTTATTTAGTACAGATTTATGGCTTTACTTTGTAAAGAAGTATCAATTTTGTTTGGAATGTTAACACAATATATATTCAAATTTTGTTTCATTGTTTTGGCTCACTTGCTAGATTTTTTAAGCAATTGTATTGAGGATAGAGCAACAGAAAATAAAAATACATTAAGAGGGTGGTGCTGAAATTTGTTCCTTTAACACACATGGAATGTTCTCAGAATTGGACAAGTCACTGCAAGAGATATTGAGCAGGGTACTTGCATTTAGCTCAGGAAACAAGGGATTTTCACATGTTCATTAACAACCATTCAGTCATGTTTCAATGAAAGCTTAAGGATCCCTACTGTTGGTCATGGTCATGGGATTCTTCAAGGTAAACTACCTGTCTTCAAGGTAAACCTTTTGCCCAGAAAAGTTCAGAAGCTGAGTTAAAGTGCATGTATGACTACATCACATTTTTTGAATATGCAACAGGTGAATTTCTGCTGCAACATCTCTCATTGCTTCAAGTTTGTAGTGGACATTTTATAACATTTATTCAGTGTGGTCACATGTTAAAAGTACCCCATTTCTATGTGGATTGATGCTGCAGTTCCATTTTAACATTGCACTAGTGCTGAACTAGTAGCGCAAGTTTGGAGACAAGGCCCAACTTGACTCCATGCTATGGCCGACTGACTTTCTGGGAGAGCATAGTTTGGCGGATAAATCCATTGAGGATAAATCCAGTCTGGTGTATTTTATACAGTTCTCAGGTAGTCCATTGGAATCTCTGAATATTTTTTTAATCTTTCAGTTTTGATGAAAGATCATTGCCCTGAAATATAAATCGAGAAATTCCTTTCTTACTTTTCACTGGTGCAAAAACAGCAATGTATGGTGCAGTAATGCTGTTGTCAGAAGTTCCACAAAAATTAAAATTTTCAATCTGATGGTTCCAAACACAATTACCCTATGTACATGCGCAATACCATCAAAGTCTTTTCAGCTAATGGAAACGCTGCTGCATTAATACCAGCTCTGATGGGAGAGGGAAGGAAGAGTTCTCCCAGTGTCTGAGAGAGGGACCTGGATGGGCTTGTAGGGTAAGTTACATGTTCTCTTTGCAAGGGGCAACTGTCAGGAGATTGCTAGGGATGTCTTTGTCAATAGCCATACTATATGAGTCAAATCTACAAAATTCTGGACTTCAGAGGAGTCTGCAATGATTGCAAAGCCCTGTGCTCACTTTGTTTGTGCTAGTGAGCTGGAGGAAAAATAGATCAAGTTACCTTTGTTTGAGCTTGGTGCACCAGTCAGCAATGAATTCTTGAGATGGGTTGTTGAATTTTCTTTCAGTTCCTAAAAGTCCTGGAAATGTTTACAACTTTCTGATATTCTATATTGGTTCAGGCGGCCATGCTGTAGAGGCAGTTTTGAGGACTTCACACATAAAATTGACTTGGCTTGATGTGTCAACACATCCTGAATAACCAACAAGCTTTCTAATGAACTTGTAAAACAGGCTGTGAGCTGAAGGATTCGCTGGAGGATCTGGTTCCTTTCTTGGCTGTCCACAGAGAAATAGTAATAATGGCTCTACCAAGATTGCTATTTCTAGATTTGTTGCCAAAAGCCTTTGGAAATATTACTGTTCATATCATTTGCTGGAATGAACATGTGAGATGCTGAAGGAACTTGGCACAACTTGCGAGAATGAAATCCATTCATCAGTCTTCAAAATACTGATAAACCCAGAACATTTCCCATCAAGCACCTTTATTTGATTATGGTTAAACATCAAACGTCATGACATTTCCTCGATGATTATGGGCTGGTTCATTTATTCAATTAATTCCACAAACAAACAGGGTAAAGATGGTACAACCAAAAGAGTAGTTGGGAATGGAAGAGAGGGAGAATTGAATTTGGTGTGTGGTGAAAAATTATAGTGTAACCTGATATATTTATCACATGAAATGTTGCTTAATTGCAGGTCTGTGATATATTGAATTCTACCAGGATGAATGTGAAGCTGATACATATACTGTATATGACAGTAAAGTTTGAATTGAGTTCTTCACTACTCAAGGCCAGGTGGTCTGGAGACTTCTCAAGCAAGATTTGCTGCCTATGGAAGTGGTCATGTAAACAAGAGTGGAGAACAAAGAGGTGTGGACACAACAGATAATGGTCAGCGGTGTTTGCCATTTAAAGGACGTGTTGTTAGCTTTGAAGACACTTGATTCAGGAAGGTGTGATGTGGTCAGTCACCAGAGGACATTCATTACTAGATAATTGGCAGACTGACCAACAAGCTGGCCATGAGTATGCGGGGTTAAGTGTGTAACTTGGTGGGTGAGGGTATCAGAGGTTGTAGTGACAGCCATTACATTAAGTAATTGTAAACTCTCAAATTCACGTAACGGTAGATTATCATTCAATGAGAAATTCTGATTTATCATCACTTATTACAACTCTGAATTGGACTCTTGAATAGCCGGTGGTGGTCTGTTGTTGCTAATTATCAGCAGATGAATGGCTGAAGGAAAAATAGATCAAGTTGTCTTTGTCTGAGTTTGGTGCACCAATCAGCAACAAATTCTTGAAATGTGGACTGGAATGAACCTGGCACCAGGAAGCTGAAAGTGACAGTGACCATAACCTCAATTGGTAATATGGTCCAGGCATGTGTGTGAGCTGAGAGATCACAGGAGATCAAAGATCTCTTGCTGAGACTTAGACATTGCTCCTCAAAGAAATTGCACTCAAAGTGTGGGTCACTGTAACTCACGATAAATATTATCATGGGTGCAATCCTTCTATATTGGTAAATTGGTTTATTATTGTGACATGTACTGAAGTACAGTGAAAAACCTGCCTTGCAAACCATTCATACAGATCAACTCATTACAACAGTACAGAATAAAGTGTTACAGTTACAGAGAAAATGTAGTGCAGGTAGACAATAAGGTAAAAGGTCATAACGAGGTAGATTGTGAGGTCAAAAGTCCATTTTATTGTACTAGGGGACCGTTCAATAGCCTTATAACATCAGGATAGAAGCTGTCCTTGAGCCTGGTGGTATGTATTTTCAAGCTTTTGTATCTTCTGCCTGATGGGAGGGGGGAGGTGAGAATGTCCAGAGTGGGTGGGGTCTTTGATTATGCTGGCTGCTTTACCAAGACATTGAGAAGTATACACAGATTCCATGGAGGGAAGCCTGGTTTCCGTGACGTGCTGATCTGTGTCCACAACTCTCTGCAGTTTCTTGTGGTCGTGGGCAGAACAGTTGCCATACCAAGCTGTGGTGCATCCAGATAGGATGCTTTCTATGGTGCTTCGATAAAAATTGGCGAGGGTCAAAGGGGACATGCCAGATTTCTTTAGCCTCCTGTGGAAGTAGAGGTGCAGGTGAGCTTTCTTGGTTATGGTGTCTATGTAGTGGATGAGCACAGGCTATTGGTGATGTTCACTCTGAGGAACTTGAAGCTCTCAACCGTCTTGACCTCAGCACCGTTGATGTAAACAGGAACATGTTCACTGCGCCCCCTTCCTGAAGTCAATGACCGGCTCTTTTGTTTTGATGACATCGAGGGAAAGGTTGTTGTCATGACACCATGTCACTAAGCTGTCTATCTCCTTCCTGTACTCTGGCTCACCGTTATTTGAGATACAGTATGGACCACTAAAATTAAATTTTAAATTTTATTTACAGTGTGGTAACAGGCCCTTTCGGTCCAACGAGTCCACGCCGCCCATTTTAAACACAAATTAACCTACCTGTACGCCTTTGCAATGTGGGAGGAAATCGGAGCACCCGGAGGAAACCCACGCAGACACGGGAGAACGTACAAACTCCTTACAGACAGCGATGGGAATCAAACCCCGATCGCTGGTGCTGTAATAACATCGTACTAACCGTTACGCTACCGTGCCACCCAAACATCTGCAAACTTGTAAATGGAGTTAGAGCAGACTCTGGCCACGGGGTCGTTAGTGTATAGGGAGTAGAGTGGGGGGCTGAGGATGCAGCCTTATTGGCCACCAGTGTTGAGAATAATTGTGGTGGATGTGTTGCAGCCTATCGTTACTGATTGCAGTCTGTTGGTCAGGAAGTCAAGGATCCAGTTTTAAAGGGAGGTGTTGAGTCCTGGGTCCAGGAGTTTGGAGGTGAGTTTGCTTGGGATTATAGTATTGAAAGCGGAGCTGTAGTCAATAAATAATTGTCTAACATAGGTGTCTTTACTGTCCAGATGCTCCAGAGATGAGTATAGGGCAAGGGAGATGGCATCCCTCTTTCGGCAGTAGGTGAATTGCAGTGGGTTGAGGTTGTCTGGGAGGCTGGAGTTGATGCGTGCCATGACCAGCCTCTCGAAGCACTTCATGATGGTGGATGTCAGATCCACTGAGCAGTAGTCATTAAGGTATGTTACCTTGTTTTTGGTCTTCTTAAAGCAGGGGAACCTCAGATTGAAGCAGGGAGAGGTTCAAAATGTCTGCAAATACCCCCACCGGCTGATCTGCACAGGATCTAAGGACACAGCCAGGGACACCATCCAGGCCAGATGCTTTCCAGGGGTTCACTCTCCAGAAGACTGATCTTCAATCTGTCTGCAACAGCGACTGTGGGTTCGGGTGCATTGGAGGCTTTCAGGGTGGGTGGTGACATGCCAATCCCCTTCTGTTCAAAATGTGCATAGAGTGCGTTAGGCTCATCAGGAAGGGATGTGCTGTTGTCGGCGATGCTCCCCGACTTCATTTTGTGGCCTGTTATAGCATGTAAGCCCTGCCACAATTGACGGCTGGTCTGGGACTTGATTTTGGATTGGTATTGTCTCTTGGTATCCCTGATAGCTTTACGGAGGTCGTAACTTGATTTCTTGTATAGGTCAGGGTCACCTGATTTGAATGCCGTAGTCCTAGACTTCATTAGGGAATGGTTCTCCCAGTTCATGCATGGTTTCCGGTTTGGGAACACCCGAATTGTCCTCTTTGGTACACAGTCCTCAACACACTTATTGATAATGTCCATGATGGTGGTGATATACTCATCCAGGCTGGCTGCTGAGCCTTTGAACATGGACCAGTTTACCAACTCAAGGCAGTCACATAGAAGATCATCTATCTCCTCAGACTGGCACTGTATGACGTTCAGTACTGGATCCTCCCGTTTCAGCCTTTGTTTGTATGCAGGGAGAAGGAGCACAGCCTGGTGGTCTAATTTACCAAAGTGAGGGTGGGAGGGTGGCTTGATAGGCATCTGTGATGGTTGTGTAGCAAAGGTCAACAGTGTTCGGGCCCCTGGTGGGACAGGAGACATGCTGGTAGTATTTTGGTGACATGCTCTTGAAGTTGGCCTGGTTGAAGTCATCGGCAATTATGAAGAGGGCCTCGGGGTATCCTGTTTCAAGGCTGTTGACCACGGACTAGAGCTCATTGAGTGCAGGCTTCATGTCCGCCTGGGGTGGGATATAGACTGTTGTCAGGATAGCTAGTATGGGCGACATTTCACTGTTAGATATTCCAAGCTGGGTGAGCAGGAATTCGTCAGGACCGTTACGTCCAGGCACCACGAGGTGTTGATTAGGAAGCAGACCCCTTCACCTCTAACTTTGCCCGAGGATGCTTTACAGTCCATCTGGTGAATTGAGAAGCCCTCAGGTTGTACGGTGAAGCAGGTGTAAGCCACATTTTAGTGAGACATAGCACACAGGAGTCTCTCTTTGGTAGGTCAGTCTTGTTCTTAGTTCATCAATTCTTGTTCTCAGTTCATCAATTCTTGTTCTCAATGGCCTGGACAATAGCTGGCAGTATGCTGGGGAGGGGGAACTTGAACCCATACTGTTTCAGTCTCACCTGCAGCCCAGCCCACTTACCATGCTTCCAAGGTAAGTGGCTGCGTCTGGTTGGTCCTGGAAGACCTGGTGTGATTTCATCTGGACTGGAAGGTAAGTGATTTCTTCTGGGCAGACCTGGAAGACCTGAAGTGGATTTAGCTGGTCTGTGAGCTAAGTTGTTGTTGTTCCCATACAGGTCTGAAAGTCCTGAGAAGGAGTGGGCTGCCCCAGCAGGTAAGTAGGGGCACCTAGGGGAGCCTCAGTGTTGGGACTTGGCCCTGGGTGCTTTTTAGGGTTGGGCTTCTGACTTGGAGGGTGCCCCAGTGTCGGGTGCACCTGCAGGTTGAGTGTTCAGTCAGGTCGGGCCTCGAGGTTCGGTCCCTGCTACCTCCGTGGGTCAGGCCTCGTGTCAGGTCGGGCTTCGGCACTTGGCCCCTACTGCCTCTGTGGGTCAGGTCTCCAGGTACGTCGGGCCTTGGGGGTCGGTGTTGGGTGCTCCTGCTGTTCAGGTCTTCAGTCCGGTAGGTCCTCGGTGCCAGTCTCTGCTCCGGATTCTCCAGTGCAGTCCGGGAGCCAGGTCTCGATGGCGGGGGCACTTGTCAGGTTGGCTCTTCACCCTGTGCAGGCTTCCACATGGACAGGCCTGTTCTAGGCCTTGCCGGTCATTTCCATGTGTGTCCTAAAGTCGGGTCAGTAGATTGGTTGCTCCTGGAGGTCAGAACATCACCAGACCTGTAAGTATCTCTGCTCAGGTGGTCGCTGTGGCTATTTGTGATGTCCATCAACCCCTGTGGTTCATCTCCTTGCCATACAGCAAATAAGTATGAGGTGTAAATGTTCCCATTGGAAATTAGTTGAATGGTTAACAAGCGTTGTGCAATCGTCCATTGCTATTTTAGCAGAGACGTTAACTTATTTAAAATACTACAACTGGTGGTAGTTTCTGACTTTCAGACATGACTGCATATTGTATACGTTTTATCATTTTCTAAACCTGTTGTTTGCAGAGTTGTGGCAGAATCATTTGATAGTTAAGGAATGTGAAAATGAATAATTAAACAAGATTTAGGTATGGCAGATTCCTTGTGGTGTTTACAGGGATGCGTCATCTATTGAAACAATTTCTGATGCATACACAATTCACTTCTCATGGGGTGCAGGAAGGTCTCTGTTTTGTTGAGTTAGAAAGTGGGAAAGTTTAGTTTTTTTTTCTTACTCGTCCATTATAAACATGGGTCAGCTGATTGAAGATAATTTTCTTCAGGCTTCGGAGGCAGGAATTGCCACAGTTCATTTGTAGATTCAGTGAATCAGGATTATTTTCAGAAATGGAACCCCCAGTTCCATTTCATGAATGCTTATTGATAAAATGAAACATGATATATATACTGTATATTTCATATCATATATCTCATGTACATATCACACACACACACACACACACACACACACACACACACACACACACACACACACACGTGACTGACTCTCTCCAAAGAATACTGAATTTGAACCTGCATTCCCATTGGATTTTAAATGAAATTAGTGTCAATTGACCAATGTTACATCACAGGGAAAAGAATAATAACAGTGGTATAATGTTTATTCATTTTTCTGTATGGTAATTCCAAAGGCTGCATTTGGAAAAATATTAACTAACATGACTGAACATACAGTAATTGCTTGTTTGCCATTATTGCAATTCCAAGTTGTACTCATATCTCCTTGATCAGCTTCTGATATGATCAAATATTTTTATTTGAATAGTAATGTTATAAATATTTTAGTTGTAATCAAAATGTTCTAACATTTGGTGGTTCTGGATCTGTGTATGTTGTCTAAACCTTTGGAAATTTGATTAATTCCATAATTCATTTGGCAATTACAATGAAGAACAAAATATCTAATCTTGTTTTGCTTCTTAATTAAGCAGCGTAACTTTAACAGTTATATAAAAATCAATGAATGAAGTGTGAAGCACCATAGCAGAGTAAAGACTTCTTTTGTGTATAGACTTATGGCAGTTTTATAATTGTTCCCGAACATATTGAATTTATCATTTAATCTAAATGCATTATTTTTAAGTTGTAAATACCCTGTTAATTGATTTTTAAGAATGTGCACATCATTTAAACAAATTGTTTGATGAATTAATTGGAAATTGCTTTAAAGCCAATTTTTTAATTAATTTGTGATGTTCATTGGCTCATTTATTTGTTAAGATTTCAGAAGGAGTTTTTGTAGAATATTAAACACTGAAGGCTTAAAAATGGCTGGTGCTCATTATCAGCATAACCAATATTGTCTATGATTATTTTAGCAGAGATAGTAACAAATTAAAAATACTATAACTAACAGTAGTTTCTCAATTAAAAACATGATGTACATTTTATCTGTTCCTGGATCTACTATTTGCAATTCCATGTCAGAATTGTTTAAAAGTGTAGATTTGTGAACATGAATAATAAAATTTAAGAGCCCCAGGCTATTTGTGCTGTATACAGAGATGTGCATTGGTGAAGTACAGAGAAATTGAACGGGACTTTAGAGTTTGCACATATAATTCAGATTGTAGGAAGGAGACACGAGAATGAAATGCTGGAATCTCGAGCAACAGCCTGCAGGTGGAACTCAGCTGGTTGAGCAGCATCAGCAATTCATCCAAGAGGAATTGTTGGCATTTTGAGTTGAAACCCTGCATCAGGATTAACGGTTGACAGGGGGAGTAGTGAGACAGAGGCCGGTGGGTGATTATTGGCCAGTGGTCCCATTCCTTATTCCAGCACTGGTGGCCTTATGTTTCTGCTTATCACCCTCCTAGCTATCACCAACTTCACTCTCCCCTCCCTCCCACCTGACCTTTTTTGGTCTGCCTCCATCTATTATCCACCTGCCTCTGTCTTCCAATTCGACCTCTCCCCTTTCCCTACTTGGCTCGATCTGCCCACCTTCCTTTTCACCCCTCCTCGGTCCACCAATCACCCAGTGGCCCCTGTCTCACCACTCCCACACTCCTCTTTATGACTGGCTATCATCCCTCTCCATTCCTTGGTCCTGACGCAGAGTTTCGGCCTGAAACATCGTCCATTCCTCTCCCCCCACTGATGCTGTTCCAACCACTGAGTTCCTCAGATTCAGATTGATTATCACTGACATGACATGAAACCTGTTGTTTTGCGGCAGCAGTACAGTGTAAAGACAAAAATCTATAAGTTACAAAAACTACTAAATAGTGCAAAAAAAAAAGGAATAATGAGGTAGTTTCCAGCATCTGCAGTCTCTCTGTTATCTCCAATTGTCGTTGTGACATCAATTGCCTCTCCTTTTCCACTCCCCTCACCCCCTCTGAATGCACAGCATTCCAGTCACTTTGCACCAATCCCAACCTGGTCATCAAACCCACAGATAAGGGAGGTGTCATTGTATTCTGGTGGACTGAGCACTACCTTGCAGAGGCCCAATGGCAGCTCTCGGATGCCTCCTCATACCTGGGCCATGACGAACCATCTCCTGCACTGCCATGGACCTCATCACATCAGGAGATATCCCTTCCATAGACTCCAGCCTAATAGTGCACCAACCCCACTTTGCCTGCTTCTATCTCTTACCCAAGATCCACAAACACGACTGTCCTGGTAGTCCCATTGTTTCTGCCTTCTCTTGCCCCACTGAACTTATCTCCTCATACCTGGGCTCTATTCTATCTTCCCTTGTTCAGTCCCTTCCCACCTGCCTTTGGGACACCTTTCATGCCCTCCACCATTTTGACAACTTCTGATTCTCCAGCCCCCACCGCATCACCTTCACTCTGGATTTACGGTCTTTATACATCTCAGTCCCTATCAGGAAGGTCTTAAAGCTCTCCACTTCTTTCTGCAACAAAGATCTAACCAATTCCTCTCCACCAACACCCTCATCTACCTGGTTGAACTTGTTATTACCCTGAACAACTTCTCTTTTGACTCCTCACTTTCTACAAATCAAAGGTGTAGCCATGGTCACCCATATGGGCCCTAGCTACATGCCTGTCTTTGCATTAGTCCCTGTTCCAAACCTTTTCCAGTACCACTCCCCAACTCTTTCTCCGTAACATTGATGATTGCATTGGTGCTGCTTCCTGCACCTGTGCAAAACTCGTCAATTTTATCAACTTCATTTAATAACTTCTCCCCCACTCTCAAATTCACATGGAATATTTCTGACACTTCTCTTCCTTTTCTGGATCTCTCTGTCTTTATCTCAGGAAACGTACTATCTGCTGACATTTACTATAAAGTCAGTGACTCCCACAGCTACTTCTTCCCACCCTGTCTCCTGTAAGAATTCCATCCTTTTCTCCCAGTTTCTCCATCTCTACCGTATCTGCTCTCAAGATGAGGTCTTCCATTCCAGGACATCTAAACGTGGCTGCCCTTCTACTGTGGTTGATGGAGCCCCTGTCACATTTTCTCTGTCTCTTGGACTTCTGCTCTCACCCCATCTCCTTCCAAACAGAACAAAGATAAAGTTCTCCTCGTCCTCACCTTTCATTGCACTAACCTCTGCATACTAGCACATCATCCTTTCTCATCTATGCCAGCTGCAATTAAATCCCACCACTAGCCACATCTCCTTCCCATCCCTTTCTGCTTTCCAAAGGGACAACTCACTCTGTGACTCTATGGTCGGCTCATCCCTCCCCACCCACCCTTTTCTTACACTTCCCTCATCGCCCTCCAGGGACCTAAACAGTTCTTCCAAGTGAGGCAAAGATTCATATGCATCTTGTCCACTTCATTTGGTTCTCCCAATGCAGTCTCCTCTACATCAGTGAGACCTAGGACAGACTAACTGCAGACCAAATGCGTTCTGTCTGCAATGGCGATCCTGAGCTCCCAATTACAGGCCATTTCAACTCCCATTCCCATTCCCACACTGACTTGTCCATCCTTGGCTTTCTCCACTGCCAGGGTGAGGCTCAACACAAACTGGAGGAACAACACCTCACATTCTGCCTCGGTGGTCTATAACCCAAAACTACAAACACTGAATTTTTTAAATTTCTAGTAACCCTCACCTGCAGTGTGTTCTCCCCATCACTTCCTTCTGATTCTCCTCTAGTCCTCCCATTTTTGTTCCCTTTCCCATATCCCTCATCCTCCTCCAGCCCCTACCACACAACTTTGTCCCCCTCCCCCTCATAGTTCTGCCCACCCACTACCCACATACTTCACCCACTGGCTCACGGCTCCCCCACCTAGTTATGGTTTAATCTGCCCTTCTCTCTGCCTTGATGGTCTCCAACATGACGTCATGAACATCGGTTTCTCTAACTTCTGGTAACCACTCCCCTCTGTCCCTTCCATCTTTTTTTTCCTGATCCCACTGGCCCCCATTACCCCATCTGTTTCCCCTCTCTTACCCTCTCCATCTGCCCATCACCCACATATTCCTCCCACAGCTTCCCCTCCCTACCTCCTTCCCTTTATTCCATAGTCCACTGTCCTCTCCTATCAGATTCCATCTTCTTCAGGCCTTTGTCACTTCAAACTATTACCTTCCAGCTTCCTACATCATTCCCACTCTCCACCCTCCCTTACCTGCTTTCCCCCTCCCACCCCCCACTGGATCCACCTATCACCCGCCAGCTCTTGCTCCACCTCTTCCCCAACCTTTTTATACTGGCTATCTCCCCTCTTTCTTTTCAGTCCTGATGAAGGGTCCCGATTCAAAAAGTCGACTGTCTATTTCTCTCCATGAAGGTTGCCTGATCCACTGAGTTCCTCCAGCTCCTTTGTATGTTGCTGCAGATTTCCAGCTTCTACAGTCTCTTCTGTCTTCTCTCCCCAAATGGCTTCCATTATCACTAGCCTTACTCATCAGATTCTAGAACTGGTAGCCTTTGTGTTTCTATTTGTCACACTCCTAGCCATCCCCACTTTCATCCTCCCCTAGTTTAAGTTGATATTCTGGAACCAATGGCCATCAGAAGATAATGTTTTCCTATGGGGCCTTTGACCTTTAAATGCATATGCAGCCTGTTATCAGTTTACTGCTTATTTGTCCAACACACAGCATATAATATGGACCAAATGAATTACAATGGTCAATAATGACAATAGAATTTTTTTTTGGCAGTTTTGACATTAATGGATGCATGCCAACAAATATCATACTAAAATATTAATACGCTGATTTCTTCAATCTTGTTGCATGCGGATGTCAAAATTAAATAAACAGTTTGAAACTCTACAGATTGTGTAGCGTCACACAAATGATGAACATGAGACACTTAATACTGAAAGGATTGTTGAAAAAGGAGAAACTAAGACAAAAAGCAAACCCTCCAGGATTTGACCTCATGCAGGCAACATGTCCTAAGGCAAAAGATGTGATGAGAAATTACTGATAAGAGCAAATGCAATTTCGGAGCTGAGGAGATCAGCAGAGGACAACCAAAATGGGACATGTGACCTGAGATTGCACAAATGATAAAGTGGCCTGAATTGCTAAATCTAGATAGGAAATGACTTCTTCCCTCATCTCCCCACCCAGAAGAAAAAAGCAACTGCCCTTGTGGAACTTTCACTCGTTTCTTATTAAGTTTCCCTTCTTTTGTTTTGTTTTGATTATGGAAAAATGATTACAAAATTATTCCTTCAACAGCAATGACCACAAGATTACAACCTAAAATTAGTATTTGATTGCTTGCAATGTTTTGCCAAAAATAGTGTTTCCTTATACATTGGTGGACCTTAAAGTGTGGCATCTCACAGTCAACATCATTGGTTAAACTTTATCCAGCATAAAGCTGAACAATTTTTTTTGCATTGGAATTTGCTGTAAGATTGAAATGGTGACTGTGGTAAATGCAGTTGAGACCTTAGTGAATAATAGGATTTAACAATAGATCTCTCAAACCAGTGAGATTTGAGGTTTGAGAAAGGAAATGAAGAACAAGGAGAAGAAGGTAGATTGGATTTAATTCTCAAGCAGAAAAAGGAAATAAAATAAAGCAAAGCAATGATTTATAGAAAAAAGAGAGTGAGCAAGAGAGAAGAAAAACACAAAGGAAAATTGGGAAGAAATAACATTTTAAATTTAGCATTTTTAAAATCTCTAACAACCTGCAGGATTGTGGTAGAACAGTTAAAATTGTTCCCTTTCTGGGTCAGAATTATTGACTGACATTACATTAACATTTATCACACCATTAAAGGGGTGCTTAAACTGTTAAATTCCAGGCTAACAGTCTGTCGCAAGTTTAATGGGTAATCTATATGCAAATACAGAAAGTTCTTAAAATGATGGGAAGGCTCAGGATGAGGTGCGTTTTTGCAAAGCAAACTGCAGAAGGATGTAAATTATCCAACAACTTCTGGATATTTGCAATTTCAGGTGTATCACATAATCCTTTGAATTTGCTGATAAATTAACACATTAATAAGACTGTGCATCATTAATGTGATGTTATTCTCCTGAAAGATTCAGATCGTTACCTTACTTAGCAATCTTTTTGAAAATGAACTTATCATTTTGGACACATGGACGTGTATTTAATTCTTGTTCTGTGCAAGCTTCTTTTTTTTCTTTTATGTGATATCTAATCATGGTAGTGCAGTGGCTATGCTTCTGGTCTAGTAATGCAGAGGCCTAGACGAATGATTCATAAATTGCAAGTCTGGATTCACAGTGGTAGTTTAAGTATTTGAAATTAATTTAAATCTGGAGATAATCCAAGTGACCATGAAACTGCTTTAACCCCACTTGATCACCAATGCACTTTATTGAAGAAAATTTACCAAAGAGAAAAGCCTGCCACCACTTTCGCGTGACATCCAGGAAGGTTTTGTAACACACACAGTGCTGCAGGAGTTCAGTGGGTCAGGCAGCATCTGTGGAGGGAAATAGACAGTCGACATTTTGGGTCGAGACCCTTGATTTGGTCTGAAAAAAAGAGGGCAGATAGACAATATAATAAAGTGGAGGGGAGGGGTGGAGCAAGAGCTGGTAAGTGATAGGTGGATCCAGGTGAGAGGGGTGATAGGCAGATGAGGGAGGGGGAAGAGGGGGAATGATGTCAGAAGCTGGGAGGTGATAGGTGGAAGTGACAAAGGGATGGAGATGATGGAATCTGATAGGAGAGGAAGGTGGAGCCTGGAATAAAGGGAAGGAGGTGGGGAGGGGAACCAGTGGGAGGTGTGTGCGGGTGAAGGGTGGAGGAGAGGAAAGAGGGTGATGGGGGCTGGTTGATCAGGAGGAGAGAGAAAAGAAAAATGGAGGGGGTGGGACAAACGGGGAGTGGTACTCTCCTCCCTTCAGCAAGAAGCACATTGATATTGCTTCTTTGTTAAAGTGTAGCAGTGTTCAAAGAACCCTGGAAGGAATAGTGTGACAGGTGTTGAATGAATTGCTGCTGAAAAATCAGTTGCCACCAGACATGGTTGTGTTGGTAGGCATTCCTCTTGGAATACAGGGTGTTTGGGGAAAAATGCAGAGCAGAACAGGACATTCCATTTGGGTGAGAAGAGCTGTCAACCAGTGAAAATACCTGCCCAGTTGTTCAGAGAGAATTTCCCCTACCTGAATGTCAGTGAGAAAAAATCTTTGAAATGTCCAGGCTTCAATAATGACATGTTCCTTAAAGTATGCAATCTCAGGACAGAACAATGGATTACATGACCACTGGCTGCAAAGGAGACCTTTGACCTTTGCAACTGAAGATATTTGTAAATTATGACAATTTGCAATGTAATGTTCTGTAAGCAAAGTCACAAAGGTCTTTCATTCTTTCATGCCAGAGACTACCAGGTGAAGTAGAGCATATGCCTTTGCAAGGATTGTTGGTTCTCCTTGATTCTGTGGAACTGTCTAAACAAAGGAAGGTATTCCCATGGTGCAAGGTATCAGATTATATGAATATTATTTTGCATTGTTACATATCAACCCTGCCAATAGAAATAGATAAATTCCTCTATCCAGCTAGTGTGTCTTCATACTGTAACAGTCCATTCTTTAAATTTCATTTGAGCCACAGTGGCAAACCAAATGGTAACAACTGGGTAACTGTTGCAATCAGTTGATGATGTATCTCAAGCCCATTGTTCATCCATGTGCAAGTATCCATGCATATGGTTGTCAGAGTGTGATAGGCTGCCACACTGGCTCAATAAAAGCATCTGCTTGACAATAATGCAAAAATAAAAGCCAACACAAGACAAACATTCCAGTCTAAATTTATAAATGAAATCATCCCTTTTGTATACTAAGGTAAACTAATTATTCTTGTGCATTCTTGTAGTGCTTGTCTTCTGAGTATCCTTGACTATCATGGTACTCCCACATGATGTGA
The DNA here is from genome assembly GCF_009764475.1 of Pristis pectinata. Lineage (NCBI taxonomy): Eukaryota > Metazoa > Chordata > Chondrichthyes > Rhinopristiformes > Pristidae > Pristis > Pristis pectinata. Next base: position 36,733,915 of record NC_067410.1, read on the forward strand.
TCTCATGTTTATAATGTGGCTGGAGGAAGGTCACAGATTTTCAGTGGGGGATGCTTGACAAGTGTGAGCAGATTTGAGCTGAGAAGGCCTGGCCATGCTCATGGGTGGGCTGACAGGCAACAGGCATTGGGGAAGTGGGTGGATGAGTATTTTCATCCGAGAGAGCATCTTTGAACTCCACAGAGCCAGCATCACCACCCTGGCACAGAGACAGGGACAAAGCCTTCACAATCCTAATCTGTTGAAGGATGGATTTTGGAATAATGAGAATAATAGCCAGAAAAGCAACAGTCTAACTTGCAAACCAACAAGGTGAATACCTTAAACCACTTTGACTGTCCAGAGCGGCTCATTGGTTGGCTTTTGTGTGTGCTGGTCCTGAATTTATGACTTGGCCATAACACACTGCATCATGGTTGACTCTACAAGTTTACAAACTATGTTGGCCTGTAATTCTATGATTGAAAATATGGGCCCCCAGCTCTGTAGAACCCTGTTATCAAGATTGTGCTAGATTCCTCCATGTTCCTTGAAACTCCATGCAGGCTTTCTGGCTGGCTTCCCAAGCCTCATGGTTATGCATTCTCATTAAGTGATTTCTGTAAACTGTCTTGTAAGGTCCAATTCCAAGTCATCTGTGTCAGAATCTATGAATCTGCTTGCTATTTGGCAACCTTCAGTAACTTTGCCCTTTTGTTGTTAAAACATGGTAATAAGATGTAATCATTGACCTTGACCACTCAAATTAACTCCTCTTGACATTCTGTTCAGATACTTGCAACAAAAGTCCAAGTATTGACCTCCGGGGTACTTACTGACACTGCATTTCGCACATAAGCCTCGATGGGCCCCAAATCTCTCGTGGATGCAGAATACTTCTACTTTGCAGCTCCACCACCAAGGCCTGAAGTATAGCATTTGAAAAATATGTGCCATTCTTCGGATTCCCAGACCAGATTCATGTGCAACTTCCAGCCTTGTTTTACATAATATAAAACCATTTTAGTTACACTGATATGGTGCTTCTGTTGCTTGCAAGATGATTATTTATTTATCCTCGCGCAATGTCACTGAAAAAAAATTTCTAACCTTCTAAGTAAACTGAAATTCTTTCATCTCAGACAAATTATTTATTCCAGCACATCACCCTTTGAAAAGGTATGTTAGTCAGTCCGATCAGTAAACATAGTTATTGTTTCTGTATCAAAATCCATCTTGAGTCAATTCATCTTATTCCAGGTCTCATTGATGATTTATGTTATGAGCATTTTTATTGGCATTTGTATCAGATTTTCATAATTCCTATATTAAATCATGTCATAGAATACTTCCTAAATCAATATCTGAGATGCGCTTTCAATTTGCCACCATCCAAGTATATAATTTATTCAGCCTGGAAGCTTATAAACATATCTTTTCCCAAAGCTTATTCCTTCTAAAATGTGTTTATATATTTTCAAGGTATGTTTTGATAATTTTGCCAAATCTATAATTACATATGATTTTTGAATGAATAATACTTAGAGGAAATTGGTGAATTAGCATAAGTCATTCACACTGGAACTTGATATGAAGTGCAAGCCTATTTATGATGTTTACTGTTACATTTTCCTTAGTTTAATTGATGATCTGACTTACTTGCTTGCAGTCAGGTATTCAAATCCTCATGTACAAGTGCGCTTTTGTACTGATTCTGAATTGAGTTATGGGCTGTAGTCAGTAAAATATTGAAATGAACCTGACAAAACATTGATTTTGTCCATGTATAAAATGCTAATTTATGCATACAACTTAACTGCAAAATGGGTTTTACGAAAATATGAGTGTGGCAAGGCCAGCATATTTTGCCCATTTGACTATTGCTTTTTGAAAAATGGTTGTGAGCCTTCATCTTAAATTAGTACAGTTCATATAGTGAAGGTCGTCCTGTAGAGCTATTGGTCATGATGAGAAGAGACTCGTCATTTTCCATGTTGGAATGGTGGGTGACTGGAAAAGGAAACTGGTATTGATGGTGTTCTTAACCATTTGCTGCCCTTGTCCTTCTTAATGGGGGAGTTTATTGGTTTAGAAAAGGCAATTGTTGAAGAGTCATATGGCACAGAAACAGGCCCTTCAGGCCACTACGTCCATGCTGACCATCAGGTACCTGTTTACTAGCACTTAGTCCATAGCCTTCTATGTATTGGCAATTCAAGTGCTCAACTAGATATTTCTTAAATGTAATGAGAGCACCTGCCTTCACCAGTGTGCATTTCAGCTTCCAGCCATTCTCTGGGTGAAAAAGTTTTTCTTCCAATCCCCTGTAAACCTTTTACCCTTTCCCTCAACCTATGCCCTCTAGTTTTAGATACAAAAGATTTGGTGACTTGCTGCAGTTTAGTTGAAATACAGTGAAAGTTATTATCCAGAATGTGTCAAACTTGTCTGAGGGCTGGTTGATCAAATATCCTAGTTAATCAAGAATTGGCCTAGGGGCTCCCTTTGTGCAAACCCTCTGTTGGCCTAATCTTTTTTAGTGATCCCTTACACCATCCTCTCCTCACCACACACCCTAATGCAACTCAGTGACAACATTCTGAGGCAATATTGAACTCCTCTCTCTGTACCGTCCACTGATAATCTCTTCAAATCTTCTTCTAACCTAATCCTCTATTACTGTTATGATCCTCATGCCATCTAACCCTCAATTGTCTCTGAGCTCCTGACACTCAATCCCTTTCCCCAGCACAATCCTCTTGAGCCTCCTTGCTAGTCTGTTTCACACAATCCTCTCTATTCCATACCTCAGTCAAAATCCGATCTTATCACCCTGATCATCTCTATAATGCCACTTCCCCATGTTTCCCCAATATGCTCCATCTCCAATGTGCAGGCCAACTAGTTTCCTGTATGCATTTGTAGGAATTACAGAAGGCCATTGTTCATATTGTCATATTGCACATGTCACCTTGGCTTTATTTGAAAAGAACGTTGTTTCCAGTTGCGGGTCTCAAAAAAAATGTCTGCTCTGTGCATGACAACACCTAAGCACATTTTTAAAGGCACAGTACAGTTCCTAGACATTTATCTGTCAATTTATTTCCTGATACTCAGCACATTCTAACTGGAGATTACAATTACTGGCTTAAGTAGCAGTTTTCAGCTATTTAAGACATTTCATGAGTTTTTCAAATAGGTGACAATTTGGGGAAAAACTGGAAGAAACATTTTCAAAACAGGCAAATGTCTGAAATATATTTTCCAGCTTTGAAAGAGACTATTGGAATATAATGCTTGCATCGATTAGTTCCTGTCCCTTAACCTTTCCTTTACCTGCATAGAAACATGGTCCAGCAGTAAATGCAATATCCTGGTGTCTGTGTGTTCTGCCTTGCTTCCGAAATTAATTAATTTTGGAACTATATTTCAGTAGAAGGATATAACATACAGTTGCTATAATATGTAGTTCACTCAGTGAAGAATTTTGAGGCAATCCATATTTCTTTCAAATTCATCTACCATGTTTCTATCATGATCTCTGGCTAGGCATTCCAGTTACAACAGCCTTTGGCTTGTAAAGTCCTAATCTTTATTCCTTTAGTAAACAAAATAGATTTAATCCAGTTGATGTAGCAATTCACCAACATTTGGAAAAAAACCTTGTCTTATTTTAGTAATGAAATTGTTTGGGTGGAGATGAGGGATAACAGCTTAGGTACAAGTTTTTTTAATGCTTCTTAACCATTGCTACATTTTTTGGACTATCAGTTAGGACTTTTATCAAAGATTATACAGTGATCTGAATAATGATAATGAATGACCTATATAGACAGCTAATGAAATTGGCAGAAGTTATCTTGTTGCTGAGTTCATGGAGTGCATTGAAGACGGTTCTTGTGAAAAAATATATTGTGGATCCAATCAGGGAATAAGCAATGTTAGTTCATGTGTGGTGAGACTGGTTCAATGAGCGAGAATAGAAAAGTAATAAACAAGTTATTTTCAAGCTGGCAAACTGTAACTATAATTCAAGGTCAGGTCTAGGCCTGAGCCATTTAGGATCTTCATTGATGACTTAAATTAAGGGATGAAGTGTATTTTATCCGAGTCCACCGAAAATAGAAAGACGGGTGGGAAAGTAAGTTGTGAGAAGGAGTTAAAGAATCTGTGAATGGATGGAGACAGGAGAAGTGAGTGTGATAAAGAATCTCTAAAGGAAGGTATTATTGGGAAATACAGGGTTGTCCATTTTGGTAGGAAAAATGGAGTGACAGTAATATTGAATAGTGCTGGCTGTTGCACTTTAGTGTTCAGAGTGATCTGGGTGTCCTGATGCAAAAAACAGCAATTCAGCTTGCAGGCATTGCAAGGTATCAAGTAGGTTGGCTTTTCTTGCAAGTGGAGTGGTTTCAAAACTAAGCAAGCTTTGCTATAACTACCTCAGTACTTTGTGATTACTCCTGGAATACCACATACAGTTTTGATCTCCTTATTTGCGGAGAGATACATTTGCCATCGAGGCAGTTTGGATAAGGTTGACCAGATTAATTTCAGGTATTAAGTCTGCATACGGAAAAGGAGGGGACCAGAAAGATGCTGTAAGCTTCAAGGAAGGAGACGTCTGGTTGTGGTAGATAGAGAGGGGTTTCCCTGCTGTCTGTAATGGGAAAAGTCATTACTGAGGCCCTCCTCAAAGGCTTCCTCACAAATGACCGAGGAGCTGCCCCCAAATTGCAGTGTGGATTCACTCCAACTAGAGGCACAGTGGAGATGAATTCCACTGCGTGGCAACTCGAAGAAAAATGCAAGGAGAAACTTTACCCACTTTCCGTAGCATTCTCTGTCCTCACTAAACCTTTTGATTCCATACACTAGGAGAGATCATTGAGTATGCTCCCAAATTTAGCTGCCCACTGAAATTCATCTCCATTTTACATCTGCCTTGTTGGTGAATGTCCTTTTAAGACATAGCACAGTAGTGTGTGTGTGGCGTGATTACGACAGCAACAAGAGATAGGGATGTGATGATGTTTTTGGAGCAGTCAGTCAGAGAAGAGAAGGAGAGAGAGGGGAGAGAGAGGCACCAGCCTGCTGGTCTCTGTATCAATGGATGAAAAACAATAACTGTGTCTGTCACTACAATCCACGTATGGATTTTTTGGAATAATCCAGTGGAGTCCACTTTGTTGTTAACCTGTAGAAGGAAACAGGTATTTGTGTGGACGGCCACGTTTCGAATGCCTTTTAGGGTGGCAGATACTTCGGAACAAAGGAAGGGAGATCATCAGTGATTGAGGTGTCGTATGGGTTCCATCGTGGAACATTTTGATTTCGTAATTACTCTCTATTTTCTCTCTACATTTCCTCTTCAGTCAATGGTGGTTTTGCAGAAGCCTTTGTTCATGTTTTACCCTAAAGCTTGCTGAACTGAACTTTGAGAACTATTCCTGGACTTGGAATTTGGGAATTTGCCACACACACACTTCGAGTTTAGCTTTTGGGGTTAATGTTTGATATCTAACATTTTTACTTTTTACATTCTAACATTTTTACTTTTATTTTTCTTATTATCATAAGTAGTTATTAATAAAATAGTTTTTAACACTTATACATGACTCGGTGTGTTTCTTTTGTTGCTGGTGCATGACAAATCTTTCTCATCAAATACTACCAATAAACTTCCTATGGGAAGTATCAAACAACAGTGACTAACTTCAGAACCAAGGTCCTCCAAATCCGAGGAGTTGAGCTACAAAATTCAAATGACGCTTGTGTTTGCATGCACTCAGAAGCCGAGCTTCAAGCTGACATTGACTCATTCACTGAAGCATATGAGAGGATGGTTCTTAAACTCAACATCTGCAAGTCAAAATCTATCAACTGTCCCCATTCCATCACAATGCCTTTTAACAGTAAAGGTGAAACTCTGGAAAATGAGGACCACTTTAAATCTCAGGAGCCACCTCTTGGCAAAGACATTGATGATGAAATTCACCACTGCCTTCAACACACCGATACAGATTTTGGTCGACTGAGGAAAAGGGTATTTGAAGATCAAGACCTCAGACCTGGTATAAAACGTAACCCTGCCCTGCTGCATGCTTTTGAGACCTGCACTACCCCAAGCGCCTCAAGGCACTGAGAAAGTGTTATCAATGCTGTTGCTGAAAAGTCATCCAAATTCATTAGAAAGGCAAGTGAACCAATATCAGTATCCTTTCCCAAGACACCATCCTCAGCACTGAAGCCCTAGTTAAACTCAGTGGGCCACATTGGGCATGCCTGATACCAAACTGTTCTGGGAAGAGATTACCAGGTGAACAGAGGAAAAATAAATTCAAGGATGTGCTCAAAGCTTTGTTGAAGAAATAGAACATCCCAACAACTCTGAGAAATTCCTTACACAAGTGTGCTCAAGGTGGAGAAGGAACACTTGAGGTGGCATTGAGAACCTCCAGTACATACATAAGGAGCATAAGAAGCCCATAATAAGCAGTGAAAGGAGCACATCACCTTACAAGAGAGGATGTTTTCTTTGTTGGGGTCATGTAGGAGAAAGGGACATAGTCTCAATATAAGGGAGCAACAATTTGTACTTTGTGATCCAACCAAATTTGGCAATGAATAGCTCAACCATGGTTATAGAGTCATAAAGTCAAACAGCATAGAATTAGGTCCTTTGGCCCATCGAGTGTGTGTCAAGAACCCATTTGCACTAACCACATTTTAAATTTTAAATTTTATTTACAGCATGGTAACAGGCCCTTCCGGTCCAATGAGTCCACGCCGCCCATTGTAAACCCAAATTAACCTACCTGTATGTCTTTGAAATGTGGGAGGAAACCAGAGCACCCAGAGGAAACCCATGCAGACACGGGAGAACGCACAAACTCCTTACAGACAGCAATGGGAATTGAACCCCGATCGCTGCTGCTGTAATAGCGTCGCGCTAACTGCTACGCTACCATGCCGCCCTTTTGATTCTCTCCATGTTCTTCTCACTGCCCTCCAGGTTCTATCTCTCACCTATATACTATGAGAAATATCCAAAGGCCAATTAACCTATCAAACTGTATGTCTTCAGGATGTGGGAGAAAAAATAGAGAGCCTGGGGAAACCCACACATATAGCACTGGAGGTCAGGACCGAATCTGTGACACTGGACCTGTGATTTGGCAGCTCTACCAGCTGTGCCAATGTGCTGCTCCATTTGTGCAAACTATTTGTGTTGCCTTCAGCTTTTAGGATTACGTCACTTAACCTTAAGAGACCAGAGGTGAAGCTATAATGGAAACCCAGATGTCCAAGAGTTGGGAATATAAAAATGACATTAACTGCTTATGGAGAGAGATTTTCTAGGTGGCTGGAGGAAGAATTGTGGTTGAGCAGAGGAAGAGAGTTATGGATGGAGAAGGATGTAAGAATATGCAGTGAGATTGTGGGGCCGTAAGGTTGATCCCAGTGTTAGGGATCTGAACGAGAAGGAAAGGCAGGAGAAGGCTTTGTGTTTCAGTTCAGCTAGAACGTTTTGAGAATTGCTTTAACAAGAGATGTACAAAATAGTTAAAGGAGTGAAAAGATAAATCTATATTTGATTGCATGGCTGGAACAGAGAGGCAGAGTTTCAGACTCATAAAAGGTATATTTAGAATTGACACTAAGCATCACTAAATTAAGTTTTAAAACAGATTATGGAATGATTAGTAGCTCTAATAATGCTATGATGGACTGCTTTGCTGGTGACCCAGATTTTTAATTACAACCTCTGTCATTTGAATTTGATTTCCACTTTGACCGCTCACTGGAGTCACTCTTGGGAATTGAAATTCCAAGCAAGGACTGAGCCAAGTATTACTTCTGTCACTTCTATGGAGCATCATTGCTGTAGATGCCTTCTCTCCCAGCTTCAGGCAAATCCCACTTTGACCAAAGCACAGTAGAAATGAGGAAAATATTTTTTTTCTAAAAATATCCATGGCCTTCCCTTTATCTCAATAGAGACTAATGGTTTGGTATTTCGCAAATTCTTGTTATTAACTATCATTTTACTTAACATTAAAGGAAATAATGTTGTTAAATATCATTTTATTTAAAATTAAAGGAAATAATTTTTAATGCAACAATTTATTTAAAAATAAGTTCTTTAACATTGCAATACAATAAGTTCTGCAAGATTTATTTGGTGAAACATTATTATCAAGTTATGCCAATTTCCAAGCAATGGCATTCCTCAATATCAGCCTCCCTACTGGAGAGAAGAAAAGATGACAAACAGCCAGGATTATCTCAAACCATCACCTATATACTTGTGTTGATTTTATCAAGATGGTATTCAGTGGGTCTATGGAGAGATGGGGCAACCATTAACACATTTTATTGAGGCTCCCACCACGCAATTGGGCAGCTAATTTCAATTTTTCAAATGCTGCCAACTTGGGACAAAGCAGAATCCCGGCAGAGCGGGATAAGCCTTCTCTGCAACTAAAGGCTTCACACAACACTGCCACTCTCAGCCTCTTTTGCCCTCTCCCTGCCATTTGCTACTGATGCCAAACCCCACCAGCCTTAACCCTGATGTACCCTGAACTTTACCTCGTTATTGATCTGGCTCCCCTTCAATTCTGACGCCATTCCTAAGCAGGGACCTTATCTTTCCTCCCTCATCCTCCCTGGAATTGTCCTAAGGATATTCAACCTCCTGCTACTGGTTTTCCATTTAGTTTGGTCAGGTAGCTTACACCCTGTTACTCTGCTTTCATCTGGGCTGGAAGTATTGAATTTGAATACAAAAAAAAACTATGTGGGATGAAATTGGGCTCTGATGCTTCACTTTGACACATGTTCACTCATGTGTATACCATGGATGTTGGTGTTCCAATTTTATGTTATGTCTGAGCCACAGTAAATAAGATTGTCTCAGGAGCTTCCATGTACAATGTAGATGTGTTTCCCCTTGCTCTGGAGACTTCTCTAGCAACAGTCTGTGAAACTATTGCCCAGGAGTATTTTTCTACAATGTCACCCAGCCAGTGAGTGTCTGCATTGGGAACAGGTAGTTACAGGTGGAAATTTGAGATTATCTGGAAAAATGTGTATGTCACATCATTGGCTGGAATTTGAGAAAGAATACCAAAAAAAAGGAGAAACAGAAATCTGTAGTTATTTTGTTCATTTGACACATTTTTGCCTCATTGCTGCTCAGCCATTGCTTAAAGTGTCAAAGCAGAGTTTCAGTATTTTAAAAAAAACTCCCACCCATGTGGCAGCCATAGTTCACCTTCTCCTCGAGGTGTGGACCGCCTGGTAGATAGACCCACACAATATTTGGACCCATGTTAGTCTGTGCACCCAATGAACAATGGTGATTTTGCAGAAATTATTTAAGAGGAGAAGTTACTCATATTTAACAGACAGCCCTCAGTGGTATGAATGGATGCTGGTTAAATTTTGCAACTACTTTCCAATTTTACTCGTCTCTCCCTCTATTCCTCCCCTTTTCCTATTTGACATTATTTTGTCCTCCAGAAGTTTGTGGGTGGCCAATATTCAAGCAGTTATGAAAATGCTAATTATGTTAATGCCAAGTATATTAATTTAGTGGGCTAAAAATCTCACCTTTAGCATACAGATTTCAACTACCCATAGAGTGAAAAAAATGTTCAAGTCCCCTCCAAATATTTTCCCCTTAACTTAACCCCAGAGACTCCTCTGCTATAGGGTTATCATCACATACCCTGTCTTTGCCCCTCCTAATTTTCCATATCCCATTCAGGTTCCCCCTCAGCCTCTCCTCAGAGCTTAAATGGTCTATCCCAGGTAACATTCTGGTGAGTCTCCTCTGCACCTCCTTCCTGTGACCAGTGTTGTGACCAGTATAGTACACAGTACTTCAGATGAGGCCAAACAAATGTTTTCTTTCATTGTATCAAAACCTCCCTGTCATTGTATTCTATGTCTTGGATAATGAAGACAAATATCTCATATGCCTTTTTAACCACTTTATCTACTTCTGTTACTGCCTCCAAATATCCTTGGATATGTATACCAATTCTCCCACTGTTCATCAGCACTTCCGAGGGTCCTACCATTCATCGTGGATATCCTGGCCTCATTAGTCCTCCCAAATTGCATCACCTCACATTTCACAGGATCGTTGCAACTTTACAAAGCACTGGTTGGGCAGCACTTGAAGTATTGTGTGGAGTTCTGGTTGGCAGATTATGGGAAGGATGTGATTGCACTAGAGGGAGTGCAAAGGAGATTCACCACGATGTTGCCTGGGTTGGAGGACTTTAGTTATGGGGAAAGATTGGATAGGATGGGCTTATTTTCCCTGGAATGAAGGAGATTGAGGGGTGATATGATAGGAATATATAAGATTATGAGAAGCTTAGAAGAGTTGATAGTCAAAATCTTTTTCACTTAGTAGGTGTATCAAAAACAAAAGGGCATAGGTTTAAGGTGAGAGGAAGGAGATATAAAAGGGATCTGAGGGATAAGTTTATTTTTTACACAGAATGTTTGATACCTGGAATGCACTGTCAGAGGAGCTGGTGGAATTAGATACAATTGCTATGATTAAGAGGCAGCTAGACAGTCACTCAAACAGGCACGTCATAGAATGTAAGCAAATGGAATGAGTGTGGATGGGCAAAGAGGTTGGTGTGGATGTGTTGGGCCAAAGGGTCTGTTTCCATGCTGCATGACTCCAAATTCCATCTGCCATTGCCCTGCCTATCTTGCCCATTGATCACTAGTTATTATTAATCTTTTTAATAATTTTCAAATTAATACAAAATTGTAGCGGTTGCTACCGCGGAATAAAACAAGACTCTACTCGGAGGATTGCCAAACAGAACTGGTTTATTTTCCCGCCTTGTGCGGGCCCTTTAAGGGAGAAAAACTCCCGCCCAAAAAAAACCGGCAATGACGTAAGTCCTACGTCATCAGGACTTTCCCGCGCGCGGGTTCTCCCCGTCGCTCGGAAAGACGAGGCCCGCCGCCATCTTGGGCCTCGTCGCTCCGACGTCGCGCGACCCGACTGCCGAGCCGGTTCGCCCGACTAGACGGTGAGTCACCACACAACCCCCCCCAGAACCGGCGAGACAGTCCCCAAGGTCCGTGGGCTGTGCCAGCTGCCACTTAGGGGGGTGGCCTCTGCGTCGTGGCGTGGCAACCTCGACAGGCTGTTGCAGATCTAAATGGGCCGGTTTGAGGCGGTCCGCCGTGAAAACCTGTTCCCTGCCTCCAATGTCCAAAATAAAAGTGGATCCGTTATTCCGTATGACTCGGAACGGTCCCTCATATGGTCGTTGCAATGGCGCCCGAGGTGTGCCCCTGCGAACGAAAACAAACTTACAGTCCCGTAGTTCCTTGGGCTGGCAGGATGGGGCTTGACCGTGCCATGAGGTGGGAATCGGGGCCAAGGCGCCGAGCCTCTCGCGCAGTCTTTGTAGAACTGCTGGGGGTTGTTCCCCTTGGTCCCGAAGGGCAGGTATGAAATCCCCGGGGACAACTAGTGGCGCCCCGTATACAAGCTCAGCTGACGAAGTGCGGAGGTCTTCTTTGGGGGCAGTGCGTATGCCGAGCAGGACCCAAGGCAGCTCGTCAACCCAGTTAGGACCCTTCAGGCGGGCCATCAAGGCCGATTTGAGATGGTGGTGAAAACGTTCCACCAACCCGTTTGATTGAGGATGGTAGGCCGTGGTGGTGTGCAGCTGCGTCCCTAGCAGGTTCGCTAATGCAGCCCAGAGACTGGAAGTGAATTGGGTGCCTCTGTCTGAAGTGATGTGGGCCGGAACGCCAAAACGTGAGACCCAAGTTGTGAGCAGCGCTCGGGCGCAGGAATCAGTTGAGATGTCAGTCAGGGGGGTTGCCTCAGGCCACCTCGTGAACCGGTCCACGATGGTAAGGAGGTACCGGGCTCCTCTTGAAACCGGCAGAGGGCCCACGAGGTTGACGTGTATGTGGTCGAACCTCCTACGGGTAGGCTCGAACTGCTGTGGTGGGACCTTGGTGTGTCGCTGGATTTTTGACGTCTGGCAGTGCAGACAAGTCCTGGCCCACTCACTGACCTGTTTGCGCAGGCCATGCCAGACAAACTTGCTGGCGACCAGTCGGACAGTAGATCTGATGGATGGGTGCGCCAACCCATGTACCGAGTCAAAAACGCGTCTCCGCCAGGCTGCAGGGACAATAGGGCGGGGCTGACCAGTCGCAAGGTCGCAAAGTAGGGTCCGCTGACCTGGACCAACCAAGAAATCTCGGAGCTGCAGACCCGAGACTGCGGTTCTGTAGCTGGGCAGTTCGTCGTCGGCTTGCTGTGCGTCAGCCAGGGCCGTGTAGTCGACACCCAAGGATAGGTTGTGGATGGTTGGTCTGGAAAGTGCACCAGCAACGACATTATCCTTTCCGGAGACATGTTGGATGTCAGTTGTGAACTCGGAAATGTAGGATAAATGTCTCTGCTGACGAGCTGACCAGGGATCGGAGACTTTGGAGAAGGCAAAGGACAGAGGCTTATGATCGGTGAAAGCGGTGAAAGGCCTGCCTTCTAGAAAGTATCGGAAATGCCGGACCGCCAGATACAGCGCTAGAAGTTCCCGATCAAAAGCGCTGTACTTCAGTTCGGGCGGTCTAAGGTGTTTGCTGAAAAATGCCAAGGGTTGCCAGCGGCCTTCGAGCAGCTGTTCCAGTACCCCACCCACCGCGGTGTTGGACGCGTCTACCGTGAGGGCAGTCGGGACGTCAGTCCTAGGGTGTACCAGCATCGTGGCGTCTGCCAGGGCGTCTTTGGCCTTAACGAAAGCAGCCGCAGCCTCGTCAGTCCAGGTGATGTCCTTGCCCTTACCAGCCAGCAGCGAGAACAGAGGGCGCATGATACGGGCTGCTGCAGGGATGAAACGATGGTAAAAGTTGACCATCCCAAGGAATTCCTGTAGGCCTTTGACTGTGTCGGGGCGGGCAAAACGGCGGATAGCATCCACCTTGGCGGGTAGGGGTGTTGCCCCGTCGCTGGTGATTTTGTGGCCGAGGAAATCGATAGAGTCAAGTCCGAATTGGCACTTGGACGGGTTAATCGTGAGGCCGAAATCGCGGAGGCGGGAATACAGCTGGCGGAGGTGGGAAAGGTGTTCCTGGCGGTTACGGCTGGCGATCAGTATGTCGTCCAAGTAAATGAACACGAAGTCCAGGTCTCGGCCTACCGCGTCCATCAGCCGCTGGAAGGTCTGCGCGGCGTTCTTAAGGCCGAACGGCATCCGAAGGAATTCGAACAGGCCGAATGGGGTGATAATCGCAGTTTTGGGGACGTCATCCGGATGGACCGGGATTTGGTGGTATCCCCTAACGAGGTCCACTTTGGAAAAGATGTGGGCCCCGTGTAAGTTCGCTGCGAAGTCCTGGATGTGAGGGATGGGATAGCGGTCCGGGGTGGTGGCGTCAGTCAGCCTGCGGTAGTCGCCGCAGGGCCTCCACCCTCCGGTGGCTTTGGGGACCATGTGCAGGGGGGAGGCCCAGGGGCTGTCTGACCTGCGAACAATCCCCAGCTCCTCCATGTGATGGAACTCTTCCTTTGCCAGGCGGAGCTTGTCTGGAGGTAATCGTCGTGCTCGGGCATGAAGGGGTGGCCCTGTGGTAATGATGTGGTGTCGTACCCCATGTGTGGGCCGAGAATTTGTAAACGAAGGTGCCAAAATCGATGGGAATTCGGCTAGGAGCTTGGCGAAATCGTCGCCAGAAAGGGTAATGGAGTCCAGGCGCGGGGCTGGTGGGCTGATTTCTCCCAGGGGATAGGTCCGGAGAGTGCTAGAGTGGACTAACCGCTTCCTTCGCAGGTCGACTAACAGGTTGTGGGCCCGAAGGAAATCGGCGCCTAGGAGTGGTCGGGCGACGGTGGCAAGGGTAAAGGTCCAGGTAAAACTGCTGCCGCCAAAGTGTAATTGAAGCGTACGGGTGCCGAAAGACCGTATCGTTGTACCGTTGGCGGCATTGAGTAGAGGACCTGGTGGCCTGTCACGAGTGTCGCGGCCTGTCGGGGGCAAAATACTGACCTCCGCTCCAGTATCAACGAGGAAACGCCGTCCAGATTTCTTGTCCTGAACGAAGAGGAGGCTCTGTCGGCGGCCAGCCGCCGTAGCCATCAGCGGCGGCTGGCCCTGGCGTTTCCCTGAAACTTGCAGGGTGGGCGGCATCGACGGGCCTCCGCACCCCACCTCTGATGGTAGAAGCACAGCTGGTCACCCGTGTCGTCGTCTGCGTTCCTGGGGCGTGGCTGCTCGGTTGCTGGGGCCGGGCGAGGCAGGTGTTGGGCTCGCGGCCTGGTGATTTGACTGACGGACGAACCGCTCTCGCGCTTGGCCCTCCACAGGACATCTGCCCGGGCGGCCACCTCACGGGGGTTGCTGAAGTCGGCGTCAGCTAACAACAAGTGAATGTCATCGGGGAGCTGTTCGAGGAAGGCCTGTTCGAACATCAGGCATGGCTTGTGTCCCTCGGCCAATGCCAGCATCTCATTCATTAGGGCGGATGGGGATCTGTCCCCCAGGCCGTCCAGATGAAGCAGGCGGGCGGCGCGCTCACGACGGGAGAGGCCAAAGGTCCGGATCAAAAGATCTTTGAAAGCCGGGTACTTATCTTCCTCCGGAGGCGACTGGATGAAGTCTCCAACCTGGGCGGCTGTCTCCTGGTCCAGAGAGCTAACCACATGGTAGTACTTCGTGGAGTCGGAGGTGATCTGCCGAAGGTGGAATTGCGCTTCAGCCTGGTCAAACCAGACGCTGGGCCGAAGGGTCCAAAAGGTGGGCAGCTTGAGGGCCACTGCGTTGGCTGCTGCGCTGTCGTCCATTTCGCGGGTCCAAAAGCCGTTTGGACCGTCGGGGTCACCAATGTAGCGGTTGCTACCGCGGAATAAAACAAGACTCTACTCGGAGGATTGCCAAACAGAACTGGTTTATTTTCCCGCCTTGTGCGGGCCCTTTAAGGGAGAAAAACTCCCGCCCAAAAAAAACCAGCAATGACGTAAGTCCTACGTCATCAGGACTTTCCCGCGCGCGGGTTCTCCCCGTCGCTCGGAAAGACGAGGCCCGCCGCCATCTTGGGCCTCGTCGCTCCGACGCCGCGCGACCCGACTGCCGAGCCGGTTCGCCCGACTAGACGGTGAGTCGCCACAAAATAATACATAAAACATCGGTAATTATACACGTAATACAAGGAGATCAGGAGGACAATCATGACATATATAGTCATAAAGAATAAAAAAAGATATATTCTAAGCCCCACAGTTTCTTAGTAAATGAATATATTACAAAAAAATCAAAACAAGAAAGAAAAAGGTTTATTATATTAAAAAAAAACTCAAATTGGGAAAAAAAAGTTATAAGTAATAAAACAAAACAAACTAGAAATAAATTTCAGAAGAAAAAAAAACTGGACTGACATTTCTCGATGAACAAAGAGCATTATTATGTCGTCATCTTCGCTCCTCTAAGTTCAAAGATTATTGAAAAGGGGATCTATATCATACGAAAATATTGAATGAATGGACTCCAAACTTCCTCAAATTTAAGCGAAGAATCAACAGTTCCACTCCTAATTTTTTCTAAGTTTAAATATGACATAGTTTGAGAAAACCATTGAAAAGTAGTGGGAGGTATTGGATCCTTCCATTTAAACAAAATGGATCGCTTGGCCATTAATGTAACAAAGGCGATCATATGACAAGCAGCAGCAGATAAGTGGCCAGGTTCCATCATTGGTAGCCATGTCTCCGTGGGTAAAAGTATCTGGAGTTCTCTTTTCCATTCATTCTTAATTTTATCAAATGTCTCTGGATGTATTTTCATAATTAGATCATAAATTATTGCTATCAAGCCCTCCTGATAGGGATTTAAGTCTAAAATTTTTTCTGTAATTTCAATTTTATATGGAGTCAGAAAAGAAAGCATAGTAACTGTTAAAAAATTTCTAATCTGTAAGTATCGAAAGAAGTGTGATCTAGGCAAATTGTATATATTAGACAACTGTTCGAAAGATAAAAAGCAGTTATCAATGAATAAATCATGGAAACATGTTATTCCCTTCATTTTCCATAAAGAAAAAGCTGAGTTGATTCTGGATGGTTGAAAGAAATAATTAGATTGAATGGGCCTTGATAAGTTAAATGTATTCAATCCAAAGGATTTATGGAATTGAAACCATATTCATATTGTATGTTTAACTATTGGGTTAGTCATATGTTTACTCAATTTAGTAAGTGCAAATGGGAATGGGGCTCCTGAAATAGAAACTAATGAAAATCCTTGCACTGATTCATACTCAAGGTATACCCATTTGGGACATTGAATTACATTTAAATCTTGTGCCCCAAAAATTGAATATCTGATATTAATTGCCCAGTAATATAATCTAAGATTAGACAAAGCCATGCCACCATCCTTTTTTAATTTTTGTAAATATTTCTTACTTAATCTTGGGTTTTTATTCTGCCATATATATGAAAGAATTTTTGAATCAGTAGTGTCAAAAAAGGATTTTGGGATGAAAGTTGGAATCGCCTGAAATAGATATAAAAATTTTGGTAAAATGTTCATCTTAACCGCATTAATTTGGCCTATCAATGATAGAGATAATGGGGACCATTTCATAAATAATTGTTTAACGTGATCAATAAAGGTAACAAGTTAACTTTAAACAGGTCCTTATGCTTCTTGGTAATTTTAACCAGAAAAAACACTAAACTGAGCAAGCAGTGATAATACTGCAGGGATGGATTCCTCCGGGTTAGAAATATAAAGTAACAAGTCATCTGCATATAGAGATACCTCATGAATCCCCTGTCCACGAGTGATACCAAATATATTAAAAGAATTCCGAAGGGCAATTGCCAAGGGTTCCAAAGCAATGTCAAATAATAAAGGACTTCAAGGGCAATCCTGTCTAGTACCTTGAAAAATCCTGAACAAAGGGGATCTCTGATTATTAGTAGGTATTGAAGCCATAGGTGTATGATAAATCAATTTGATCGCAGATATAAAATTGGGACTAAAATTAAATTTTTCAAGTATATTAAATAAATATTCCCATTCGACCTCTATCAAACGCCTTTTCAGCATCTAATGAAATTACACATTCTGGAATTTGAGATGAGGGGGTATATATAATATTCATTAACCTCCTAACGTTAACATGCAAATAACGATTCTGGATAAATCCTGTCTGGTCATCAGAGATAATTTGTGGAAGAACCTTTTCCAATCTAGAAGCCAACATTTTGGAAAATATTTTGGAATCCACACTTAATACAGAAATGTGTCTATAAGATGTACATTCAGTGGGATCTTTATTCTTTTTAAGAATTAAAGAGATAGTAGCTTCATAAAAGGATTGTGGTAGTTTACCCACTGATAGGGCATCTTTAAAAATTTTTCCTAACCAGGGAGAAGGAAGATCAGAAAAAGATTTTAAAAATTCGACTGTATACCCATCAGGACTGGCTGTTTTACCCGAATTCATTGAAAAAATTGCTTTCTTCATTTCTTCCTCCGAAATGGGTGCATCTAATATTGAACGTTCATTACATGATAATTTCAGAATCTTCAGGTCCCTTAAAAATTCATGCATTAACGTAGAATCGTCAGGGAATTCTGATTGGTATAAAGAAGTATAAAATTCTTGAAAAAATTTATTACTTTGTTCATGGTCCATCGTGTAGTTACCATCTAAATTACGAATTTTAATAATCTGACATATAGTTGAAGCAGCTTTCAGTTGATTTGCAAGCAATCTACCAGATTTGTCACCATGTATTTAAAACTGACTTCTGGTTTTAAGTAATTGATTTTCGATTGGAGATGTTAATAGTAAACTATGTTGTAATTGAAGTTCTGTTCTCTTTTTATAGAGCTCCAAATTGGGAGCATCAGAATATTTTTTATCAATTTCTTTAATCTTATCAGCTAATATACGTATTTCATTATTAGTTCATTTTTTTCAATCCAGCAGAATATGAAATAATTTGACCGTGGATGTATGCTTTTAAAGTATCCCATATTATCCCACTGGAAATTTCTTCAGTAAAATTAGTTATAAAGAAAAATGAAATCTGTTCTTTAATAAATTGGACAAAGTCTAAATCTTGCAATAGAGAAGGATTGAATCACCATTGTAAAGTTTTTAAAAATCAGTATGATCAACATTAGGTGCATAGACATTAACCAATACAACTTTTTTATTATGAAGTAGGCCAGTAATTAATAAAAATCTACCATCGGGTCTGAAATTATCTCATGATGAACTAATGAAACTGAGGAGTCTATGAAAATAGAGACTCCTTTCACCTTTGCTTATGAATTAGAGTGGAACTTTTGATCCCTCCAAAATCTAAAAAAGCACTGATTATCCTCTCTCCTCATATGTGTCTCCTGCTCAAAAATAATCTGAGCGCTCAGTCTATGAAAAACTTTAAATACATTGTTGCGCTTAATTGGATTATTTAAACCGTTGGTATTCCAGGAAACAAAATTAATCATCTTATCCATTTTAATAGACTAAAAACATATGGTATGTAAAGGGTTAACCTTACTATACAGGAGGATCATTAACAGGAAGAGGAGCCGGATATGACAAGAATTCAGACATATTTGTAGTTCATCAGTCCAGAGGAAAAAAACTAAACTAAAAACACCCCCCACCCACAAAAGCCCGAAAACTGGCCAATAGGCAGCCAGAAAGCTACCTACTAATTTGAATTCCCCCAACTCCATTGGTGGCAGATTTCCAAAACTGAAAAGAATGTAAATCACCTTTTGTAGTCAAAACAAAGAATCGAGAAAACCCAAAACAAATTTACCGAACTATAAGCAAACTTGTTAAAAAAATTTAAACAAAAGCAAAGGATATTAACAATCTACATTTAAAAAATACAGTTTTATAATTATTTCAAAAAAATGATCAATCATTGTCAAGTTCTTGATTATTATTAAAACCAAGCATTAAAAAATATTAAACTAAAAGAGATAATAGAAAAAGGAAAAGAGGAATCATTAAGTATGATAGGTGTCCATATTCCAAAACCAAGCAGGAGAACGTTAACCAAAGAGAAAAAAAATCTCCAAAATTAGGAAGAGTCAAATCTGAAATTAATTATTACTTAATAGACCAAATAAGTATTAAATCGAGGAAGAACACATTTCTTAACCCTCTAAAATTGAAGGCCAGTCCATGAGAAAATCTTTAGCATCCTTGACAGAGTTAAACCAAGTACGAGATTTATCGGGTAATGTAATTCTCAGCCGTGCTGTAAGTAATAATGCTGGATGGTAATTGCTTTGATAAAGACGCGACATAAACTGGTTTATAACTCAGTCTCTCTTTAATAATTTCTGGAGTATAATCTTCAACCAAACGAAACTTCCACTGTTTATATTGAATCATTTCATGATGACGAGCAATTGGAATTAAGTTTTCTTTCATACTCACGTAATGAAATCTCAATACTACTGACTGTGGTTTTTGCTCTGGTGGAAGCTTCGGTCTTATTGCTCGATGAGCACGATCAAGAATAGGCAGAGCAGAAAACACTTCAGAGCCAAACACATCGACCAGAAGTTTAGAAAAGTATTCAATGGGGTTGCCAGTTTCAGCATTCTCTGGAAGTCCGATGATTCTTACATTCGTTCTCCTACTGTGGCTCTCTAAATCAATAATCCTCTGTTTTTGCTGTTCCAGCTTTTGTTTGATTGTAATAAAGTCTTTTTCAAGTGAGTTCAGTCTGGAATCTCTCTTTTTACCAGCTTGATCCAGCTCAGCAATTAATTGCTGCTGTTTAGCATTTTCCTGAATGAGTGTATTTTACTGTCTTCCATTTCCTTTAAAAGTGTTTCCAAATCGGCAAATCTTCGATCCAGCTTTTTATCCAGTTTAGAAGTAGCTTCCAAAGTAGGTTGAGGGTCTCCATTATTCTTGCCATTAGCTCCAGCTTTGGATCTGGTATTCATTTTGACAGTTAAAAATCAAAATTAATCTTGTAACAGTATTATAAAGTCTTATTATAGGGCATTACATGAAAGTTAGGTGGAGCAGAGCCAATATATGTATCACTCCATGAAGCGCCACCAATAGACCTCCATGGATCACTATTGTTCTGCAGCCAAAGGCTATTCTTCTCATGAACAGCAACACTAATTTTCTTGTTATCTACAAACTTATGAACTATGCCTCCCACATTCACATCTGAATCCTTAATGTATGTTGTAACAGCAAGAGTCCCAACACCTATCCCTGCAATACACCTCTAGTTGCAGTCTTCCAGTCAAAAAACACTTGGTGGTCACCCAAACCAATTTCAGATCCAATTTGCCAACTTGCCCTGGATCTCATTGGCTCTTACCTTTAGGATCATCTCCCATGTGAGACCTTGACTATATTGACTACATCAACCACGCTACCCTTATTGGCACAGTTTGTTACCTCTTTGAAATTTTTCAGCAAATTAGTTAGGACAAAGTCGTGCTCATGTCTTTGTTTAATCCCTGCCTCTCCAAGTCCAGATTGCTCTTGTCCCTCAGAACTTTTTCTCAGTAATATCCCTGATATTACCCGAATAACACTGATATAAGATTCAACAGCCTGTAATTAGCTGGCTTATTCCAGCAACCCTTCTTGAATAAAGGTTCCACGATTGCCTACCTCCAGTCATCTGATACATCTACACCGACCAAAGAAGATTTGAAAATTTCTGTTAGCGCCCATGCAATTTCTTCCTTTTTTCCCTTAGAAGTCTGGGATACATCTCATCAGACCTCAGTGACTTATCCTCCAATAATTCAGCTAAGACATCTCATACTTGCTCCTTTTCAATGGTAATTTGTTCTAGATTTCTTTGTCCATTAGTCTTGCCCCCAAATTTTCCTGAAAATCCCTGAGCCATCTAGAACCTTACTTCTGGCCATCTATCCTCTCTAGATCTATTCATCACCAACTTCCAATGTGATACTTGGCACCTCAATTTTTCTATTCTACTTACTCACTCTAATCTACCCTACCTTGAGATTGTTGAATTCTCCAATGTTGTCAAAACTGCTGACAAGAGTGGCACTGTTGTTGTTTAACAAACTCATCTCTATCTTGTAGAGGCTACATCTTTGCACATGCTAGAAAGATGCCTAATACCTAGTTGAGATCCCGTTTGCCAAACTAGGTTGCCCTGATCATAGTCCATTGCCATCTTCTCATCCCCAATTATGCCACAAATCATTTTACCACCCCAAATTTTTTCACCAGCTCAAATCCTTGTCCTGATATTCTGCTTGTAGTTCTTTCTAATGTCTTGGCTTCCTTCTGCTGCTTGGTTCTCACCATCAAGAAGGTCAACACTAGCGTTGAAATTCAAATTGCCTTCATCATCAAGGTCCAAAATGGCTAGAAAGTGTTTGCAGCTTTCTAACCTTGTGTAACTTGAGGCCTAAGGCCCAATGTTGTAAACCCAATTGGTCTTTTTGTCCCAGAGCACTTGCGGCATCCTGTTTGTGTCCATCCATTGCATGAACTGATTTTTGACCAACTTATCAAAGCTGCATCTTGAAAATACAGTGTACAATCAAAGTAGATATTTCAGAAGTGTGTGTGCATGTATGGATATATTATGCAATATTCCTTGGATTTTCATTTTTAAAAAGTGATACATTTTGTCAGATCTTTCTCCTGAACTACTATGAATTAATATTTCTGGAGATTTCTTTGTAAACAAATAAGAAATGAAAATAACTCTTTGATTAGACCAGGAGCATGACAGTGCAGCAAATGTGTTAACATACTGTATAAACATTGGCTTTGTTTTCACCCTCTGGAAACTTCAAAATAGCCACTTATGCAAACCGATGCTATACATATCCCAGAAAACCCATTCCTCAAATGTGGTTTGTGACAGAAAATATTGTGAAGAGTTTTGCAGGTCTGAAGCTTTGCAATATATCATTGTTATAGAAGACTCCATGAGCACAAGCAATCTCACAAATTAAATTAATAATACTTATCTTTGCGAGAAGCAATTTTGCAGGATTGCCAACATTGTCAGACTGCCATTTTATGTATTGAGAGTGCATGACCCAATGCAATGTACTTGTGCACATTCCAAATGCATCTTTTGTTGTAATTCATCGGTGTGTACTTCAGTTACTTGTCCTTTGAACCATGTGATTTAAGGGCATTTTCCAGATTAAGTGAGGCACATTGAACTCAAGAGAGCAGCTCGTGTTTAGCAACTAACTTGAAAGAAGCTGAACCATTGATGGATGAATAATTAGTCCTAGGAATGGATTAGAACAATTTAAAAAAATCATAGCAGCAAACACTCCCAGTTTTCAACCTCTGGAACTTCAATTTAAACCTAGTTGAAGGATAGAACAGATGGTTTGAAATGAAATAAATTTAGGAGTCTCATGCTGCCTTTGCATAGCCAAGTTCATTAAGTAAAGATGCTTTTTTAATTATTTAGAGCTCTTGATAACATGCAACATACATTACTTAGGTTACAGACATCCATGTCCTGTGATAATAGCAAAGAACAATGCCTTTGCAATATTAGTCCCTTGCAGTAGTTAAAAAATACCGATTTGTGACTTCTGTTCAAGGATGACTATGCTTAAATTTGGTATCAAATGAGTTCGGATTCCAGGAGGTATTTGAGGAAGCCATCAAAAATGCTTCTCAGCACATGAAAAGAGAACAACACCAACATATTTGCTTCACATATAAACAGTAATTGCAGGTAATGTTCATCGAGTTAGGCAGCACCTGCGGAGAGAAAAACGTGGTTAATTATTCATAGTGATAATCTTTCATTAGGACTAGGAAAATCTAGAAGTGAAGCAAGTTATAAGTTGTAGAGAAAATGAGGAGGGACTGAATTTGAGGAGCTATATAGATGACGTGATAATGTCATTCATATCATAGTTATAGTCCCTGGTAGAAATTGGTGCTTCAGGGATACAAAAAGATCTTTGAACAAATGCTCATTTTTAAATTCTTTGAACTGAATACTTGAAGGGTTAATCACTGGATTGTTTGTTCTTTTGTTGCATTCTTTTGTACTAATTTTACCAAATTTTTATAGTGTTACAATTCATTCAATTTAAAGTAATGGTCATCTTTGATCAAAAATTTAACAGATATTGATCAGAAGCGTACATTATATTGCATCAAAAAGGTTAATGAGGTTTGATTCTGGTACCACTTGTAATGTAAAGGCTGGATGGTTCCTTGAAATAGTCTGCCTGTCAGCCTTTCAACAAATAATGACACAGAACAGCTACACAACATAATGTTCATGTTCACAGGCCATAAATTCAATGCAGTCTGGTGTTCAATGACAGCTTAAAATTATTTATTTCTATGACTATAACTGTGCTTTCACTTGCAGTAAAATGATATTTCAGTTTAAAGTAATAGGAAATTTTAAATGTGTATTATGATCAGACATTCTGTGGCTTTTTTTATTCTAAAACCTTGAATTAAATGATTGGTAAAGCAATCAGCTCCTTAAATCTCTTAGTATTGCCAACATCTTTTATTTTAATCTTCATTCAAAGCAGGGCAGTTCTTGTAATGATTTATCCTCTGTATAATAATGTCACAATATAGCAATTTAAATGTAAAAAGGGAGAAATTTGGTTTGCTCTTTCATCATTGCATCCAGCAAATGACTCCAGTTTCAATTGACAGCAGGTATTTGCAGAAGTACATGCAGTATTCAGCACTTTAGAGTAGCTGGGCAAGTGTTGCATGCACACACAGGTAGTATGAAGAGTAGGGAGATTGTGATGTTAATCATTGTACAATGTTGAATAGATGCCTGTCCTGTCTTACGTGCAGAGATTTAACAGGGGCAGCGAGTGGTCCCACCTGTGATCTGAAAGGGATCCTCAATTACTTGCAAGTATTTTGGAAGTAAGTGTGCTGGTTGTGCAGGGGTTTAAATCTTAGCCAAAATTAGGTATTTTACCAAAACACTGTGTAGGCAACAGAGTTGGATACTTTGGTGATCCTGCCATTCAAAGTTGTTCATGACAGAATAAGCAGAATGCCCATACACCAGCAGTCTGTCCTCAAACAAGATGGAGGAGAGAGAGAAGGACCATAAATGAGACTCTATTTGCAGGGGGTATTTTGACAACAGTTTTCACACGCTCATCTAACTGAGGAGCAGTGTCCTTGAGGCTGTGGTTTATTAAAAAAAGAAGTGCTGTCTTTGATTTTCTTTACCAGGGGATCCTTCCAAACTGAAGCTGTTGGTGTGCTAGTGGTGTGACTCATCAAATTCTGGAGGTTGAATCAGGGTGATCCTGGTGCAACACAAGCTTCATGTACTCAGTGAGGTCAGTACCAGGGTCAGCCACCTCATTAGTAAAGAACCACCTGAATAAGACACCATGTACAAACTCTCCCAGTGATCACTATGGTAGCTGGATTGTCTCTTTTTTACCTCAAGGTTTGAAACTGTCCTCAAACATAATGGCAACAGATCTTGAGCATTGCAATAACTTATTGAAAAATCACCAAAGAAGTCCAAGGTCTCAATAATCTTGGTCTTTAATTGTTTTGAACTATGGAATTTGCTTTAAAGTGAGTTTTGAATCATTTTTTAAAAATCAGAAGAGCTCATTCACTCCCATAGACATAACATTAATGTAATGTTTCTATCCCAGTGACTTAATAATGGCATCCTATTATGATATTCCAAATGATATTTTCAAGAACAATTATTATACTTATTCTGCTTAATGTGAAGAAAGTGAGTTTATTTCTGAATTAATTTCTATTTTTGTTAATTTTTATGCTAAAATGTGTACAAAAATATTCTTCCTAAATTGAAAAGCTTATTTTAAAAAATATGTGGAAATACCATGCATTCAGGTAGTATCTGAAGGAATCCTTTCTAAACTGAGATGCTACAAATCACTGACAATGAAGCTGCTAATCCAGAAAGGTGTTATTTTGAACAAATTGCTATAACTGCGCCAGTGCATAACATTTTCCTCAAACCAACTCAGAGAGTCCTTCTACAAATAATGATCAATTGGTTAACATCTCAGCCACTGAGGCACTTAAAATAGTGGACCCCTTCCAACTGGGTAATTTAATCTCTACTGCCTCTGTAAAATGTATTATTTCAAAAACTATTAACTTCAATAATAGTCCATAATACGCATTTAATGGATTCAGAAATGTTTTTTTTAAATTTTATTTACAGCGTGGTAACAGGCCCTTCTGGCCCAATGAGTCCGCGCCGCCCAGTTTAAACCCATATTAACTTACCCAGACGTCTTTGGAATGTGGGAGGAAGCCGGAGCACTCGGAGGAAACCCTTGCAAACATGAGAGAACGTACAAACTCCTTACAGACAGCGACAGGAATCGAACCCCGATCACTGGCGCTGTAATAGCATCGCGCTAACTGCTACGCTACCGTGCTGCCCCAAATATACGTCCCTGGGTGGGCTCGAACCACCAACCTTTTGGTTAACAGCCGAACGCGCTAACCGATTGCGCCACAGAGACTCAAGGTGATGCTTAACCAAGGTGATAATTTGCAGTCAGAATAACCTCATTCCTTGCCAACTTCTTTCTGCATTTGTTGCATTTATTTTAATGACTCAATGTCTTCATTTAGACTGTATGCATCAGAAGTCAGTTATTGATTTCATATGAAAAGTTGAACCAGACCAAGAAGTGGTACTATAGTGGTGGATTTTTAAACTTGCCTTGAGTCTGTTCAGAGAAGCAAATGATAACATATGAACTGGATGTCTCTATGCACACGGCATGTTGGTGGACAAAGCTATCAGGCCAATTGAATAGTCAGATCCTTTTAAAAGCTAGTATTTAAAGAGAGATTTTTGAACAAAGGTGAAATAGCTAAGTTTGAGTTAATTTTCTTTAGCTATTGAGTAAAAGTAATTGCCCAGTTTATTTCCCTAAGTAAGATACTTCAGGCTGTATTAACTGTCCAGTACAGGCTGTCCCCAGGTTATGAATGCCCGACTTATGGATACCCGTAAATATGAACGAGCTCCCGTCACGTTATTAAATTCAAAAGTCCAAAGTACATACATATATTCATTCCTATGAACCTACTTTCCTGTCCCTCTCCATTTTTGGTAATTGATCTTCCTTGTCAGTCTTGTGTGCTTTTGATGTCATTCATTACAATACTGTGGAGGTATGGCTACCATATTGAATGTTTTTTGTATATGTTCCAACTTAGGGACAAAACAATAGACCTCTGTAAAATTGGAGCTCGTCCGTTACCCAGGGGCAGCCTGTAGAGCAATTTTTAAAAACTTTATGTCACTTTATGAATCTCTCTTTTAAAACTTACTTTAAGAATCAGCTTATCTCCCAATAAATCGTATGTCGGTTTTAGATTTCTGAATATACTTGTAAAGTGTATATATTGACATCGTAATTCAATGTCATTCAAGTAATTGCCAGAAAATTAGTGGCATTTTACTCCAATGTCAATCCTGTCACTTAATGTAAAACCAGACTAATTAATTACTTTTTGCTGCTGTATTAAACAAATATGCTAGTTTTAAAATTGTCATCATACTTTTGCTGCAGACAAGTTTGAGTGTTTGCTTTACTTGTTTTCATTTTGAATTATTTTCTCTAGTTACTTTAGAACACTTGTTGGTTAAGTGTACTTTAACCTAATTGCCATGAATTTGATATGAAGATGAATCTGATTTTGAACTTGCATTAAGCTTCTTAAATTGAACTCCTGACTCAGTTCGTGTCATTAACTTAAACTTTGCAATATAATTGGTACTGTTTCTTGTGTAATGTGTGCTATCTCTTACTTTATAACATTATCGTTGGAAGTATAATCTTTGAACTGAAAAACTGGACATTTTCATTTTCTTCTCTTTTCTCTCCATTATATCCTTCCATTGACAACTCAGATTAAGTCTAGTCAACCTTTTCCACAGCACCGATCTCAGAACTTTACATTAGCTGCCATTACAGATATGCAACATTGAGACCAAGATTGAAATCTCATATACAACAACATTTTCCAGTAGCTTCTGCCTTGTTAGCAATAAAGCTATCAGACATCAGTTACAATGATTCATCTGCAGAAAAAGGGAGGGGAAAGGGGTAAATCAATTAACAATTCTTGCTCATTTAAAGGTTACCAGAAATTGATCACCATTGACTTCCCAGTTGCTGTTATGGAATGGGCAATTTCAGTTTTGTCCTTGCACCGTACTTAATGGTCCTCTCATATTTGACAGAATTTTGTGGCTAAATTGACTAACAGGAACTTGGTTTTGAAAATTATACCATTACAGCATAATTGTTTTTTTTAAAGTTTTAATCCTAATTTTCCAGTTAACAATATTTTTAGTGTGTTCCTAATGTACATACACCTATTAAAAATATTTTTAAAAAATACTTATATTTAAATTGCATATAACTAATTGAACAATTTGCCTGTAATTTACCCCAACCTTCCACATCTTCCTTCTTCAATAGTAGTAAAAAAACAAAATAAAAGGGCTGATTCGTCTTCTGGTCTGTAATATACTGCTTTTTGCTATAAATTGCTATCCAGATTACAAATGGTGGTCCTGATGGGAAAGCAAGAAATCCTCATAATTTTGGATTTGACAAACACTAGATACATATAAAACAGCTATGTTATTAATATAGCTGTTTTATATGTATGTAGTGATGTTAAACTTGAGCTAGCTCCATTTTAATGGCTTGTTCTATTAAGTTATGTCATGCATTGAGAACACCTGGCAGCAGCTTCATCTATTCAGTAGCGTGAATAGTGCAAGGGCGATAAAATAAATTTCCCTGGGGAAAATTTAAATTGAGGTAAATCTTCAGAAGTTTGAACACGGTGATTTTAACACAAGATCTGCCATGTTAAAGACTTGTGTCCATTAATTAGATTAACATTTATTTTCATATATGTTGAAGTTTGAAACACATTCTGACTTTATACGTGTTAGCTGATTTCTCATTATTACAAAGTGGTACCATATATTTTTAATTCATTTTCCACGAAGAGAAAAGATTTGACTTTGAAACTCCACATTCTTTGTCTGTATTTATAATTGGGAAGAGAGATTACTAAAAAAAACAGTTGGGAATCTCTACGCCAGATCAGCTGAAGATCTAGTGTAAGCAAAACATCACAAACTAGGGTGCAATGAGAGAGGTCAATGAGCAGTTACATTGCTTTACCTTGAAGGGGGCAAAAATACATCTGTTGAATGATTAATTCCCAATTGTCTAATTTGTTGTCTTGTTTTGCATTCAGTTTAGTGTCAAATTATAATGGAATTGATTGAATTAGGTAAATACAGATGCATTTGGAGTTCTCACTTTGATGATTATCCCTATTTGGGACCATCTGTTTGCCTTAGCTTTGCTCATTAAAATTTGGATATTAGCTTCAACTAAATGAGTTCAATGCTCCGAAAGAGAGAGCGGAGGGAAGGGAGAAAGCAAGGTTATTGCCCAAATGAATGAATGGTTGATGAAGTTACAGGAATGTGTAGTTTTGAAAGGTGCATTTGCTGAAAACTGATTTTTTTATAATGCATTGAAAAGTAGAAGCCAATTGCAGTGAACCCTCAATAAGTCTGTTAAATACTGTTCAAGCACTCAATGAACCACTCAGATTGAATAAATGTCAAAGTTCATTAGTCTTGTTGTAGAGTGAGCAATTTGTAGTGAAATTCACTGCATGACGATGACAAAAAATAGATTAAAAACAAAGTGATGCAAGTGTAGACAGGCTCCAGGTAAAAGATGTTTTTGCTCTGCAGGTAGTGTTGCTGTTTTACAGCTCCAATAATCCAGGTTTGATCCTGATCTCCAGTGCAGTCAGTATGGAGTTTGCACAAACTCCCTGTGACCATGAGCATTTCCTTTGGGTGCTCTGGTTTCCACTCACATCTCAAAGATGTCTGAGTTGATAGGTTAAATGATGATTGTAAATTACCTGAAAGATGGGAGAATCAAGGTGAAGTTCATCAGCAAGTGTGAAAGAAGAGATTGCAGTGAAATAGGTGGGGTAATTGAATTGATGGAAATGCTCTGAGGAAATATGAAGATATGAAAAAATTCCAGCGGAAGATGCTATTTCTTACTCTTCATTCAAAACATCTCCAAATATAGCAAAATATTATTGAATGAATTAACTATGCGTTGAAACAAAGAACCTGTGTTCAAAAGAAACTGCACAAAAAATACAAACACAAATACAAAGCTAAAATATTACTCCTAAGTATTTAGCACAAATAAAAATATGTGTAAAAGTCGCAAT
The DNA here is from genome assembly GCF_009764475.1 of Pristis pectinata. Classification (NCBI taxonomy): domain Eukaryota; kingdom Metazoa; phylum Chordata; class Chondrichthyes; order Rhinopristiformes; family Pristidae; genus Pristis; species Pristis pectinata. The sequence goes on from NC_067410.1 coordinate 36,763,234, forward strand.
GATACAATGAAAAATTGGCACATTTGTGGCAAGTAATGATGTTTTTTGTTCTAATTGTGTTTTCTTGTCAAATTGTGTATAATTTATGTTTACTTTATGTTCTTGTGAATGCTGCTTATATTAGATGCACCCATTTCGGAGGAAGAAATAAAGACAATTTTTTCAATGAATTTGGGTAAAACACCCAGTCCTGATGGGTGTACAGTCGAATTTTTAAAATCTTTTTCTGATCTTCTTTCTCCCCGGTTAGGAAAAAAAATTTAAAGATGCCCTATCAGTGGGTAAACTACCACAATCCTTTTATGAAGCTACTATCTCTTTAATTCTTAAAATGGATAAAGATCCCACTGAATGTGCATCTTACAGACCTATTTCTTTATTAAATGTGGATGCCAAAATATCTTCCAAAATATTGGCTTCTAGATTGGAAAAGGTTCTTCCACAAATTACCTCTGATGACCAGACGGGATTTATCCAGAATCGTTATTTGCATGTTAACGTTAGGAGGTTAATGAATATTATATATACCCCCTCATCTCAAATTCCAGAATGTGTTATTTCATTAGATGCTGAAAAGGCGTTTGATAGAGGTCGAATGGGAATATTTATTTAATACACTTGAGAAATTTAATTTTAGTCCCAATTTTATATCTGCGATCAAATTGATTTATCATACACCTATGGCTTCAATACTTACTAATAATCAGAGATCCCCTTTGTTCAGGATTTTTCAAGGTACTAGACAGGGTTGCCCTCGAAGTCCTTTATTGTTTGATATTGCTTTGGAACCCTTGGCAATTGCCCTTCAGGATTCTTTTAGTATATTTGGTATCACTCATGGACAGGGGATTCATAAGGTATCTTTATTTGCAGATGACTTGTTCCTTTATATTTCTAACCCGGAGGAATCCATCCCTGCAGTATTATCACTGCTTGCTCAGTTTAGTGTTTTTTTCTGGTTATAGATTAAATCTTAATAAAAGTGAACTCTTTCCATTAAATATGCAAACCCCAATTTATAGGCAATTACCATTTAGATTAGTAACAGACCGTTTTACGTATTTGGGTGTTAAAATTACCAAGAAGCATAAGGACCTGTTTAAAGTTAACTTGTTACCTTTAATTGACCATGTTAAACAATTATTTATGAAATGGTCTCCATTGTCTCTATCATTGATAGGCCGAATTAATGTGGTTAACATGAATATTTTACCAAAATTTCTATGTCTATTTCAGGCGATTCCAACTTTCATCCCAAAATCTTTTTTTGACACTATTGATTCAAAAATTCTTTCATATATATGGCAGAATAAAAACCCAAGGTTAAGTAAGAAATATTTACAAAAATTAAAAAAGGATGGTGGCATGGCTTTGTCTAATCTTAGATTATATTACTGGACAATTAATATCAGATATTTAATTTTTTGGGCACAAGATTTTGATGTAATTCAATGTTCCAAATGGGTATACCTTGAGTATGAATCAGTGCAAGGATCTTCATTAGTTTCTATTTTAGGAGCCTCACTCCCTTTTGCACTTATTAAATTAAGTAAACATATGACTAACTCAATAGTTAAACATACTATATGAACATGGTTTCAATTCCGTAAATTCTTTGGATTGAATACATTTAACTTATCAAGCCCCATTCAATCTAATTTTTTCTTTCAACCATCCAGAATTGACTCAGCTTTATCTTTATGGAAAATGAAGGGAATAACATATTTCCATGATCTGTTCATTGATAACTGTTTTTATCTTTTGAACAGTTATCTAATAAATACAATTTGCCTAAATCACACTTTTTTCTATAATTACAGATCAGAAATTTTTTAAAAGTTACTCTGCCTTCTTTTCTGACTCCATATAAAATTGAAATTACGGAAAAAATTTTAGGCTTCAACCCCTATCAGAAGGGCTTGATAGCAATAATTTATGATCTAATTATGAAAATACATACAGGGACACTTGATAAAATTAAGAATGAATGGGAAAGAGAACTCCAGATACTTTTACCCACAGAGACATGGAAGAAAATTCTTCAATTAGTTAATACATCTTCAATGTGTGCCAGACGCTCTTTGATACAACTTAAGATGGTTCACAGGACCCATATGTCAGAGGACAAGTTAGCCCGTTTTTATCACCATATAAATCCTATACGTGATAGATGTAATTCGGAGGTGGCTTCCCTGACACATATGTTTTGGTCCTGTCCTCTTTTGGAAAAATATAGGAAGGACATTTTCAACATTATTTCAACTGTATTGAATATTGATTTACAACCTCACCCAATCACTGCAATTTTTGGATTACCAATGATGGAATCTGGCCTATCTGCTGCTGCTTGTCATATGATTGCCTTTGTTACATTAATGGTCAAGTGACCCATTTTGTTTAAATGGAAGGATCCAATACCCCCCATCACCTTTCAATGGTTTTCTCAAACTATATCATGTTTAAACTTAGAAAAAGTTAGGAGTTGCACTGTTGATTCTTTGCTTAAATTTGAGGAAGTTTGGAGTCCATTTATTCAATATTTTCATATGATATAGATCTCTTTTCAATAATCTTTGAATTTAGAGGAGCAGAGTTGACGATATAATAATGCTCTTTGTTCATCGAGAAATATCAGTCCCGTTTTTTTTTCTTTTGAAATTTTTGTTTTAGTTTGTTTCGTTTTATTACTTACAATTTTTTTTCGATTTGGGTTTTTTTTATATAATAAATCTTTTCCTTTTTCCTTTTGACTTTCTTATTGTAATATATTCATTTACCAAGAAACTGTGGGGCCTAGAATTTTTTTTATTCCTTATGATTATATATGTCATGATTGTTCTCCCGATCTCTTTGTATCACGTGTATAATTACAGATGTTATATGTATTAATCTGTATTAATCTGAAAATTAATAAAAAGATTGAAAGAGAAAGAAGTCTGCTCCTTGTGGTATACACCTAGGCTTTAGCAGGAGGGATAGAAATTCTTGGTTATCCCTCAGGGTGAAGGACAACTTGCTTTTCAGAGAGTTCTGCTTATTCAGACAAATGTAATGCAAGCTCAACAGATTGCTGCAGTTGAGGCAGATGGAGCTGGTATGAGTTGGAACATTAAATAGTTTGAGGATTGTGGCGATGGACAAGATCAGAGAAATAAGTAAAGAGGAAGCCATGGAGAGATGTTAAGACAAAATTGAGATGTTGCTTTATTGGGAGTTTATGTGGACAAAACAGAAAATGATTGAGAAAGTCAGCAGGTTAGGCAGTATCTGTTGTGGGAAAAATATCATCAGTATTTTAGAACAAAGGCCTTGCATCAGAACAGGAAAAGTAATGGAAGGTCACTGATGTGAGCCATTGTTTCTGTTTCTCCATCCATAGATACTGCTTGACCTGATGAGTATCTCCACTGATTTCTGTTTTTACTTCAGATTTCAAACATCTATAGTTTTTCTTGCTTTTTGGTTATGGATACAGGCCAACCCTGGGAAAAGAATGGGTTCCATTTCCACAAATGTTCAAAAGTGATTTTGTCTGTAAGTCAGAAAATACACAAGAGTCACTCAATACCGTAAGTATGCCTCCATAGTATTGCAATGAATAGCATCAAAAGCACATTAGACTGATAAGAAAGAAGAATTACTAAAAGAGAGAGAGGAAGCTAGTTCTGCCATTCATAGGAACAAACATAAGCGCTTACATCGGAATTTTGAATTTAGTAATATTGTGGATGAAGGGGTGTCTCTAAATCGGGTATTTGTAACCCGTGGATGGCTTGTGTAGAGATGATGGCTTCAAACTTCCAATATGCCTTGGATACAGAGATTGTGACAGAGGTCTGGAGGATTGCAAATGTTACATCCTCATTCAATAAAGGGCATTGGTACACCTGTCAACAACGGATATGCTGTTTTAATTTTTTCATTGTGGAGACTTTTAGGAAAAGCATGGTGCGATAGAGTGAACAGCACAAGTATGAAGGTGATTTCATGTTGATCTGTTAAAGGCAGTTGCATTTCACCAACTTGATAAAGTCATCTGATGAAACAACAGAGAGGATTATGAGGACATTCTGTTTTGTACATGGATTTCCAAAAGTCTTTAGATAATATTTGGCTTCTTAGTAAAATTATAGCACATGGCATAAAGGAGGAAGTAGCAGAATGGATACAAATTTGGCATTGTAAATGAAAACACAAAAAATTCTGCAGATGCTGGAATCTGGAGCATAATCTGGAGTAAATGAAAACATAGTTGAGGTGAATGGGATTCCAAGGGTTCAGTACAATGCCCCCTGCTATTCCTGATATAAGTAATGAGTGAGACTTGGGGATACAGAACACAATTTCAAGACTTTCAGGGTTACACTTCCTTTTAATGTGGTAGTGAGAGAAAAAGTGTCAGACTAAGAGGACATAGGTGGGTTGATGAAAAGATTGAATAAATGGCAGAATAAATCCAGCACAGGAATGTGTGAAGTGGTGGAAAGGATGAAGGGAGACTTTCATATAACTTTCAAAGGAGGTAGCAAGAAGAGAGTGACTTGGGGTGTTTGTACACAATTTTTTCAAGGGGCAGGGCAGGTTAAAAAAGTTAGTAAAGGACATGAGACTGGACTTTACAAATGGTGGCAAAAATACAAAAGCCTAAAGGTTATGCTAAATCGACATAAAATTCTGTTTCAACCATGTCTAGAATATACGTGTCCATTCTGTACAGTGCACTTTAGGTAGAATGTGAATGCTTTGTAGAAGATTCAGAAGAGATTTACTGGAGAGCTGGAGGTTTGGGCTAAATGACCCCAAGTATTTTATGGTTTTGATAGGAAAATGGGAAATGAACTATGTATTTTCCATTCCTGTGGATGAATGAGGTTTGAGTTGTTTTCTTTAGAGGGGAAAAGTTAAAGGAAGATTTAATACAGTGTTTAAAATCATGAAGGATTTAGATAGAATAAATAAACTGATTATGTTTCCAGGGTTGATGACCAAAAGTTTCAGATTTAGGACGATTTGCATGAGATCTATCAGTGGCACGAGGACAATGAGTTGTACAATAGTAGTTTAGGATTTAAAGTGTACTACCTCATAATGGTGGACACAATTTGTCTAGTAGCCTTCCAATGAAAAGTGAAGAAATACTTGGAATGAGAAATCATTGCAGGGAAAAAGAATGGGTAAGTGGGACCAATTGGAATGGTTTTCAAAAGAACTGGCTCAGATTCGGTGGGCGACTATGCTCCAATGCTTCCATGATTTTGATATGAACATGTTAGATGAACTATTTTCTTTCTCCATAGAGGTATTGTAAAATCAAAGTTTAGAAGATTCTGGAAATCTGAAATATAAAGTAAGAAAATGTTGGAAAAACTCAGCAGGTCAGGTAACATCAGTGGAGAATAATGTGTCAGATTATGGCAGCACTGTGGTTATTTTATGGAGCTAGCAATCTAGAGCCAGGACAAAAGATTTCTGAGAACTGAATTTTAATCCCACCGTGACAACTGATGAATTAAAATTGAGTGAATTAAATAATCTGGAATAAATGTGAAAAGTGGTCAATCAATAATAGTTCCTATGTAATTATTGACATGTCTTAATAAAAACAATCTGTTGATTCATGTCCATCATGGAAAGAATCTGCTATCCTTGCCCATTGTGAGACTCCAGATGCACACCAAGCCACCCAGTTCAAGGGATATGCAGGATAAGCAATACTCGCCTTGCCAGTGGTACCCTCATCTTATGGAAGAATATATTTTTTAAAAATCGGCATTCTGATGCAGTATCATCAACATTAATTAGCTCAGTTTTAACATTCCATAGATGCTGTCTGGCATTTCAGCATTTTCTATTTTTATCCCAAGGAGATGTTACCTGACAAATCAAATGATAACTAACAGCCGGATTAATGCTCATTCTGAGATGGAGCTTATAAAGTTTCAATGACACCAAAGGAAATAGAGTGACCTTGGCATCTTCAGGTTAAACATAGATCCTGGCTATTATCTCTTTTACTCAATTAATTATTTCCGTGGCTGGTAAGGATGCCTTTCTCAGATGAAAAGCTATCACCTTAAGGTAATTTTTCTGGTTCGAACTCAATTTTTCATTGAATAGTTTTTGTACCAGTTTTTGATATCTTGATGTCACATAGTGGGATGCATTTTTACACATTTGTTATGAATACCTTCTACCTAATTATGGTTAATGTAAACATTTCAAAGTGAAATAATGTGGACATTTAATGATAAAAATTGATAGAAAATATCACTGGTTGAATTGTTATTTAGATTGAAATTTATACTTGAGTTTCTTGCAAATGGCAAGTTGACTCACACAACTGAGTCATAAATACAGTACCAACCCAGTAACGGACCCCGGCCAGTAATTAAGACAGATTTCCATATGAGTGCACCTTATTACCTTTTACTGACTCACTAAGAGCATTGGTGGAAGCAGTAGAAATTGCAGAGTTGTTCAACTGGAGTCAACAATGCTTAGTTATGAAAGAGAGATACTTTGAATCCTTATTATAAAAAATGTAAGAGAAACTATTCCAGTTCTCCCTCTCACTGAAGTGACAGTGTAGATTATATCCTGAAGCTTGCAATGTGGCTAGACTCAAGTGGAATGATGCCACAGAGGAAGTCTGACATCCTCTACTGTATTTGTTTATAAACTTGAATTTTGCTTGATTTACCTTTTGGCATTGAAAATAAAAGTTTGAAAGAACTTTTTCCAAGTTGGTCAAAATAGTCTTTGATGAACTATATTGTCCATGGTAAAAGGTGGAGTTCAATTGGTCAAATGGTTCTTGATCTATGCTTTCATGTTATATTGAATTAGTTTCTGGAAGTTGTCACAAATTTTAAGCAAGTTAATTACATGGAAAGTGTTATGTAGCTGACCAGAATTTTTTTCTATGGAAATGCAATACAATATGGAGGCCCCTTTAATACTGCTATATTGCAGACACATAAAAGATAATTATTAGGTTGGGAGGCTAATGTGCTTGAATTTCAATTAAAGCTTAATTGTCCAAGCTCTTTGGCAAAGTAACTAGATTGAAAGATTTCCAGTAGACTGCAAACACCATTGGTTGAACTTTGGAATTGATAGCAGTTGAACTCTGTGAAAGGAAGTCTCCTGGATATGACAGCCAAGAACCCTGAAACTATGGCATGTCTCCGGGGCTGCAAGACATTTTATGACTGCAGGTGACTGGTGAAGGTAAGACCATCTACAAACACATGCCTCAATTACTGCACTGGCACAACCTTGGCAAACTTCATCTAACTATGCACTGGCATTTATGGATTCTTCACTCAAACTTGTCTCATGACTACTGAGGCATCAAACAAATTCAAAAACACACTGCCAATATACTTATTCACAATCACCATTATTATCCTTCAAGAACAAGACAGCACAAAACAAAAGGCAATCTGACTTGACAATGGGAGTGGAAATTCTCTGTTGTGCAAGTTTACTGCCTTCAATTCAATCAGGAGAGGAGTGGAAAATATTTCAGGGGCCTGCTGCCTAGCTGTTTATTACCATCAAATCTTCGTGGTAGATGTTTCATTATGACAGAGCTTTATCTCCCAAACCCAGCCTCAGTATTGAGTTCCACATGACTTTATTATACCCTTCCCAAAGTGGCAGACATTATGCATTCTAACACTTTTAACCACTGGCTTGGAGGAGGAGGAGAGTGTAGCCGGATATACCGCCTCAATGTTTACCGCTGGTGTGAATAGACACAAACAGCATGGTTAACTGGAAGTTTGGTTAAAAGGGTGGAACCAGTTGGACAGACTGGGCATTAGTTGGTGACAGTCTTGCCAATCTGATGATAGGTCTTTGACATGAAACATTAGTTCTGTTTCTCTCTCCATGGATAGAAAGGGCTGACATGTTGAGCATCCCCAGCATTCTCTGTTTTTATTTCTGCCTAACCAAATGCTTGATTCAAAGGATGGCTTGCACTCAGAAAGCAGTCAGAAGGTAGCTCCTAATTCAGCCAAAACCTTTTCTTTCCCACGTTAAGAGGCCAGCCAAAATCAGCCAATAACATGTGATTTGACATTATGTAGTATTCAATGACTAAGGGTTGCAACTTCTGTCGAACTTTTTCATGTAACAAAGCACCACAATGGAAGCTTAAAAAGTTCTCATGAAGGCTCAGGGCTCCTTGGTTGAAAGATGATTCCAGAGTGTCTCTGATGCCTGGGGATTCGTGCTTTAATAAATCACTGCAAGTGGCTGAATAGGAGCCCTGAGGTGCTTGAATAGGAATCATAGGACAGGTAACCTCCCTCCAGGTCCTCCCTCTACCATCAGTCCACCATCTTGCAGATAGCCAGGCTGCCCAGGTTAGACTGGTATAGACTGAGTTGGGCCATCACCACCCACTGTTTTTTGTGCTTCAGTGATTACTTGTGAAATCTTGAATAGTAACTCCATCAATCCTGTTTAAACAATTGCTGTTGAAAGTTACTAATTGAAGCATTACCCAATAAAATGCCGTAAAGACTCTTTAATGAGTGTCAGCAGTCAGTTTAATTGCCAATCAACATGTCAATGATCCCGAACTTGGCTTTTTCTCTGCAATGTGATCGAAGACATTGATCATTATGAGTAGTATGTCATCAAAGACTTGCATTCAATGATATAACTGTTCACTCAGAAAGCAGCCAGAAGGAAGTTTCCCCAGCTGGTACTGATGGACAACTGCAGGATTGTTGAATGGACTCAGATGTAGGTGACAGAAAGGTTTGACACAGCATTCAACAGAGAGCATACTGAAGTGTAGAGGTTTATAAAATAATGAGGGGCATAGATAAGATTGTTTGTCACAATATTTTTTTCAGGGAAGGTCTGTTTAAAACAAGAGGGCATAGTTTTAAGGTGAGAAGGGAAAGATTTAAAGGGAACCTGATGGGCAAGTTTTTGGAATTGAAATTGGTTTATTGTTGTTAGGTGTCCCGAGATACAGTGAAAAACTTGTCTTGTATACCGTTTATATAGATCAATTCATTACACAGTGCATCGAGGTAGTACAAGGTAAAACAATAAGAGATTGCAGAATAAAGTGTAACAGCTACAGAGAAAGTGCAGTCCAGGTTGACAATAAGGTGCAAACTCATAATGAGATAGATTATGAAGTCCATCTTATCGTACTGGGGAACTGTTCAATAGTCTTATAACAGCAGGATAGAAGCTGTCCTTGAACCTGGTGGCATGTGCTTTCAGGCTTTTGTATCTTCTGTCCGATGGGAGAGGGGAGAAGAGAGAATGTCTGGGGTGGGTGGGGTCTTTGATTATGCCGGCTGCTTTACCGAAGTAACAATAAGTAAAGATAGAGTCCGTGGAAGGGAGGCTGGTATTCATGATGCGCTGGGCTGTGTCAACAGCTCTACGGTTTCTTGCGGTCACGGGCAGAGTGGTTGCAATACTAAGCCATGATGCATCTGGATAGGATGCTTTCTATGGTGCATCGATAAAAATTGGTGAGGGTTGATGGCGACATGCTAAATGCTAAGTGGATGTGGTGTACATGGATTTTAGTAAGGCGTTTGATAAGGTTCCTCATGGAAGGCTCATTCAGAAAGTCAGAAGGCATGGGATCCAGGGAAACTTGGCTGTGTGGATTCAGAATTGGCTTACCCCTAGAAGTCAGAGAGTGATTGTAGATGGAGCGTATTCTGACTGGAGTTTGGGGACCAATGGTGTTCTGCAGGGATCTGTTCTGGGACCCCTGTTCTTTGTGATTTTTATAAATGACTTGGACGAGGATGTGGAAAGGTGGGTTAGTAAGTTTGCAGATGACCTGAAGGTTGGTGGTGTTGTGGATAGTGTAGAAGGTTGCTGTAGATTAAAACAGGACATTGATAGGATGCAGAGCTGGGCTGAGAAGTGGCAGATAGAGTTCAACTCAGAAAAGTGTGAAGTGATACACTTTGGAAGATCGAATTTGAAGGCAGAATGCAAGATTAATGGCACGACTCTTAGCAGTGTGGAGGATCACAGGGATCTTGGAATCCAAGTCCTTAGATCCCTCAAAGTAGCCATGCAGGTTGATAGGGTTGTTAAGGAGGCATATGGTGTGTTGGCCTTCGTTAGTCGGGGTATTGAGTTCAAGAGCCGCAAGGTAATGTTGCAGCTCTATAAAACTCTGGTTAGACCACACTTGGAGTATTGTGTTCAGTTCTGGTCACCTCATTATAGGAAGGATGTGGAAGCTTTAGAGAGGGTCCAGAGGTGATTTATCTGGATTGGAGAGCTTGTCTTATGAGGATAGGTTGAGTGAGCTAGGGCTTTTATCTTTGGAGAGAAGGAGGATGAGAGGCAGATAGAGGTGTACAAGATGATAAGAGGCACAGATCGAGTGGACAGTCAGAGACTTTTTCCCAGGGCAAAAATGGCTAAAACGGGGGGGGGAGGTGGGGGGTCATAATTTTAAGGTGATTGGAGGAAAGCATAGGGGGGATGTCAGAGGTAAATTTTTTACGCAGAGTGGAGGGTGCGTGGAACACACTGCTGGCAGAGGTGGTGGATGCAGATACATTAGGGACATTTAAGAGATTCTTAGATGGCTACGTGAATGATAGAAAAATGGAGGGCTATGTGGGAGGGAAAGGTTAGATAGATATTAGAGCAGGATAAAATGTCGGCACAACATCATGGACTGAAGGGCCTGAACTGTGCTGTAATGTTCTGTTCTATTTCTTTAGCCTCCTGAGGAAGTAGAGGCACTGGTGAGCTTTCTTGGTCATGGCATCTATGTGGTTGGATCAGGACAGGCTGTTGGTAATGTTCACTCCCAGGAACTTAATGGTCTCAACCCTCTCGACTTCAGCACCATTGATGTAGACAGGAGCATGTGCACTGCCCCTCTTCCTGAAGTCAATGACCAGCTCTTTTGTTTTTCTAACATTGAGGGAAAGGTTGTTGTCATGACACTATGTCAGTAAGCTCTCTATCTCCTTCCTGTACTCTGACTCATCATTATTTGAGATACGGCCCGCTACAGTGGTATCATCTGCAATCTTGTAGTTGGAGTTAGAGCAGAATCTGGTCATGCACTTATTATTTGCACTTAGGATCTCGACTTTCCTTGAGAAAGTCATCAAAGGTTGTTGTCTTGAACTTCTGGAGACTTTATGTTGATCTTACTCCCACAGTGGTTCTATGATTCCTTTGATAAGATTTTTTAAATAAATCAGAAGCTGCTTTCATTAACATTGCTATTTATATTTGTAGTAATGGGTTTTAATTTGCACAAAAGGAACTTGTTTTAAACAAACATTTCTGAAGATTCTATACTCCTTTGATGTAGTTATGTAGGTATATTTGTTTGAAGTAATTCCATCTCTTAAGATGCATCAAACAAGTAGTACAAATGTTTTGCCCCACAGAATTAAGATCAGAAAACAATAATGTGATACCCTTCATTGATTCAACAGAGGCAAATGAACAACATTCAAATATATTCACAATAGGTGCTTTTATAGGGAAAAATAATGAAAGAATCTACACAGTAAAGGATTATGTATTAGTACACAAAATGTCGGTTCAATAAAATGTGCTTTATACAGTACTTGCTTTGTATATCTATGGGAAATCTATTTCCTTAAAGGCTCAAAGTATTTTCAAGTAAAATATTTGCAGCTTTATCAACACACATTTCTTGAAATATATTTATAAGAACATCTTTTCGCAAATACTTTTTTCTGTGACAACAAGTAAAAGGAGTTTGAAATTGTGCGTATTCTGTGTACCATTATGTTGTGAAATTCATTTTCTCAATTTTGGAAAGAAGTATCACGCACTTGTACACACTCAGACATATGTAGGCTGAGGGAAAAGCATGAAAATATCTGATGAGATAATCGAGGGCAATCTTGACATTTGTCCAAAGTATAAAACAACAAATAATAAGTTATGAACTTGATTTGCATTACTCCTCATTTTTATTTCCCTATCTGATGTTAAGTGCCTTGCACATACCATCACCCTCTTACCATTTACTGGGCTGCTTAAAAATAGAGTCTAACTCCAATAAGCTGCTAACAACTGTTCTGAAATACAGATGTTTTGGCATTTGGCTCACCTGGGCCCTTGTTCCCGTCCTCCCTCTCACTCACCTGGGCCCTTGTTCCCGTCCTCCCTCTCACTCACCTGGGCCCTTGTTCCCGTCCTCCCTCTCACTCACCTGGGCCCTGGTTTCTGTGCTTCCTTTCACCAGGGCCCTGGTTCCTGTGGTGAATTGAAACTCACCTGGTTCTGTCTCCCACCCTCCCTTTAAATTTACCGGATTCACTGGAAAGTTTATTATTCTACTGTGTGACATATTTTAAAAAAAAGCATTCAAAGTATGTTGAAGTATTAACAACCCCATCCAACAGTCTGAAAAAGATGCTTGTCTACCCCACGTAAATTCCGCGTGTGCCAGATTAACCACGTTTTACTGTATTTAAAAGCTCTATGCACTCGCTTCCTGTGTATTTTAATCCCTTTCATGTGTTTTTACTTTTAAAAGTTTGTGACAAAGGAGGTCAGAGTTGATGAGAAATTAATATAATTTACAAATTTACTTAAACATAGTCACACATGTACAGAAAGAGACATACACCTGTCAGTATGTTCTAATATGTTCATGGGTGTGCACATCAGCTTTTTCAAAATCTACATTGATGAAATGAATTTTGGGAAAGTTAAGGTTCTAATTATTTACCCACTGTTGATTGCTCACTAAAAATTAAGTGTCTGGCAAGATGTTTTAATGTAATCTTTTCCATTGATCATTGAAGTATTTAGCATTATTAATCAAAATTTACAGGATTAACAGTGTCATTTACAAAAGCATGAAAGATTGCCCTTTTTTTAAAAGGATAATGCAGAGATCTTGTGAAACTCAAAACTGCTTTTGGAGTGCTGCTAACCTGCTGCACTAAATTGTCCTGTTTTATAACAATGTGAATTCAAGGGAAAAGAGGAGATTTTGCACACAGTGCCTAGCGAGCTGTAGATCTGAACACATTTAAAATTTTATAGCTTCATTAAAGTGTTGACTGTTATGCCTGGCTTGTACCAATGTCGAAATATATTGTGATCATAGTAGAACATATTTGATATGAATATCTAAAAAGATGGCTTTGCATCAGTTAAGGTAATCTCTGGATGATCTTTTGCCTGATATTGATTCCTATGGATAGAAATTCAATTAGACAGTGCAAGTTTTATATGTGCTTTTGGATCCCCACTTCTGTACAGTTCAATTCCACTTGTGATTGTGAGATTACATCACTTGTAGTATTGAATTGCTTGAGTCTATGCATCTTCCATGCACAGCCCACAAGTACTGAAAAGTATGTGAAAGTACTGTACTTTCAATTCTTGTGCAATGCTCATTTGATGACTGCCCTTCCTCAATGGGCCATGGATTACATTTCTAGTACACTGCACTACATACAGAAAATCAGTTCTGGGCAGATCTCTTGTAGATATCTGGTCTGTTTAAAGAGATCCTGAACTGGTTTCAGGGTTATTGGGAATTGACTTGAGGGAAAGCTCTTTGCATTCTCTGAGACTGCACTTTGGAGTTGCTTGGGTTGCAGATATTTGAAATGCAAGCTTCCTGGGTGTAGAGTGATGAACATGAAGGCCATTGCTGGTGGTAACATATTATCTGCATGTTTAAGGAGGGTGTTGTGTCTTCAGCACAACCAGTGGCAAGAGGATGGGGCTTGAAGGCTTCTTTGCCAGGAAAGGTGAGGGGTTTTGGCTAGATGGATGTAGCCCTCGAAAGTCTTTAAGAAGCAACAATCCTTTCACTATGCCCTCAACTAGCAATATCTGTAAAGGCTGAGTATTCAAAACAATGGTCACTGAGATATTTCCTTTGCTGCAGAAAGGGCTTAGCCATGCTGCTCTACCTGGACTCTGCAAGTGATAACTACAGTCCCAATGAACTTGTTATCTTATGGATCATTTAAGGCAGGAGTGGTGGATATGAACCACAGATTGCTAAATGGGATTCTCAAAGACAGACTGTTGGATCTTAGAATGGACACAGAGCACCCAGTAGTATACTCACAGAAAATCTCTTCTTCATCACCAGCTACTCTGCACCATCTTTAACACACGCAGGCACACGCGCCCCTTGCCATTATCCTGATGTAGTCCTCACCAGCTGTAAAGCATCAGGAGGGAAAAGCAAGGCAGATGACAAGAAAAAAGACTCCCTCTCTGTTGTTCCTGTCAGGTATACTTCATCATCCTGCACTTAAGGTGTGGATTCCACTTCATTGAAAGGGTTCAAAGAAAGGAGCAGCAGATAGTAACACTCAGATCTCAACAAAATTTGAAGTTATGATAAGTTGCAGGTTACCAACATACACACAACTGCTTGACAATGACCATTTCCAACAAGAGGAAGTTTTATTAATTTCCCTTGGCATTCCAGAGCATTACCATTTCATGGTTCCCCACTTGGAAAATTCTGGGAATTGCCATTGATTGGAAATAGATCTGGATCCTGTCCATGAATTACTGTGACTGTAAGAGGTAATTGGGGGCCACACATGCTGCAATGAGGGTCTCAACTCATGATTTTGCAAATGCTTTCCATCTCTCCACCATCTAAAAGACATGTCAAGAATATATGTGAAGTTCTACACTTGCATTTGTGAGAGCAGCTCCAACAATGATATAAAATGCTTCCTACTCCAAAGTACTTGTGATTTAAATCATTCAGGACAAAGTAGCCTGCTGCATTGCCACTCTATCCACCACCTGGAATGTTTACAAGAGTTCACACAGTACATCCCAGCTGCAACATCTACAGGATGAATGCCAACAACTTTTCAAGGCCAACTACTTGCATGTGGAAAACTTGTCAGTCTCTGAAATCTGGAAAGATAAGGCACAAGTAGCTTGGATGCTATAATGACTCAAATTTGGATCCTAAGACACATACCACCTGAACTTGGAAATCTATGCACCCATTTCTACGTGGTCTTTGATTCACTTATTTTTTTCATTGCATACGCATACTTCTGCATATGGCAATAAACTCGACTTGACTTGGAGCTATGGAAGTTCATTCATCACAAGTATTTCAGTGAGCCAGGAAAGTGGATTCCTGGCACCTTCAATATCTGTTCCGCCCATTTGTTGAAGATACCTCTGAGGTATGCCATGAACAGCTTTGGTACAACATTGAAAGTAAAACGCTTATCCACATGTGGCTTTTTTTTTGGTTTTCTGAAGTAAGGAAGCTCAAGGTCATGGAGAGGACAGAGAGCGAGTAACATGGATAATTTTAAACCATCTGACTCTTGTATACAGAAAAAAGAATTGGAATTGGGGATATCGCTCAGCAGGTCATTGACTCTGTGGTGAGTGACCCCATGATTACCAGCACCCTGTTCTCAATCCTATGAGTATGATGTAGTTCACACTCATGTACTGCTCCAGTCAATGATTACTTGCCAAATTTTCCTGTGATTGAGGGAGTGTATTTTATAAAGCTACTGTGGGAGAGGCCTACCACAGCTGAATAGCTGCATGATCATGTTTATGTGAGGATGAGTAGGAGTAGTGTAAGAGTAGGTACTTGTAGGTAAGAGTGGTAAGTGATAGAGATTGATATTGTAGGGCGAGTGACGGTTATGAGCTGCATGGCACCATGTGGGAATACAGGTGTAAAGTTGCTCCTAGATAAAACTTGTTGGTGTGTTCACTGACCTCGACTTCGTGTCAGGTCACTGATCTACGAGTGGCAGAGTAATTAAGCCCAAGCTACACTATTTCAAGCATTTACCTCCCTTCCAATTTACCAGACCTGTTTTATCCCAAACGAAGAGTCTTGCTGAAATCTCTCCTCACAGTATTTGAGGACAGTTTCTAGGAGTGGGGTATCTGTTCCTGAATGCTTCCTAATTGTGCAACAACTGCTTGCACTGGTTGTAGATAAAGATCACCTCCCCTTTACAGTTATGATTTCAATCAGCTTAAGTTGATTTCAGTAGTTTTCTGGGACTCACAAGAATATTTCCCCCTTATTGTGCACGTCCAAAAAAAAGCACAACAATGTTGGGTGTCAGGGTAGAGGTGAAAGTGTGGGGCAAGATAGAGGGTATAGGCTTGGGGAGGTAAGATGGGGATGCAGGATTAGGGAGAGTACAGTGGTGAATTCACTCCTCTGAGGATGAAGGGAAGAAAGGAAATGAATTTCAGCAGATGAGGCGCAGGGATAGAAAAGAGTGGGGTTGACCATAGGTCATAAGATGTAGCAGAATTAGGCCATTCAGCCCTTTGAGTCTGCTCCACCACTCAATTATGGCTGATTTATTTTTCCCTCTCAACCTCATTCTCCTGCCTTCTCCCTGTAAACTTTAACCCCCTTACTAATCAAGACTCTATCGACCTCCACTTTAAATATACCCCATGATTTGGCTTCCACAGCTGTCTGTGGCAATGAATTCCACAGATTCACCACCCTTTGGCTAAAGAAATTCCTCCTCATCTCTGTTCTAAAGCAACACCCTTCTATTCTGAGGCTGCGCCCTCTGGTCCTAGACTCTCCCACTACTGGAAACATCCTCTCCACATCCACTCTATCCAGGCCTTTCAATATTCAGTAGGTTTCAATGAGATCCCCCCTCATCATTTTAAAGTCCAGCGAGTACAGGCCCAGAGCCAACAAATACTCCTCATACGTTAACCTTTTCATCCCAGGGACCATTCTCGTAAACCTCCTCTGGACCCTCTCCAATGTCAACACATCCTTCCTTAGATATGGGGCCCAAAACTGCCCAAAACCTTGGTGGTTGATTTGGTCAAAGAGAAATTATTACAGGCAGTTTGACAAAATTGAAGTGGGATGAGGGTGAGAGGAAGACTAGGAAATGGAATGGATGGCTAGAGTCATCCAATGTTTTAATGGTGTACATAATATGTGTACATGATATTGTGTGATCCATGCGCTTATGGCTGAGTGCAGCTCTAAACTGTTCTTCTGCTGGCCCAATGAAACAAATCCTGCTTGGTTTTACTGAGCAAGGCATTAGCAATACGTGCCACTTTCAATCTGATATGCTATGGAGTTAATGATGGCATCACAGAAACTATATTTGCCTATATTGAAGAGACCCTAGCTTCCTTTAGGTGAGCACTCATAATGATGACAAGTGGATATTGAGCATGAATAATGCAGTAATTTTTTTGTATTTCCTTTGTACTTCTTATGTTCCTCCTGGTGTGAGAGGGTTAATTGAGTTTTTCACAATTTGGATTGCTTTCTGACAAAACTTCTATGGCCTGTTAATGTGAAAGCAGCAAAGCCGGGTTATTGAGATATGTAGAGAACCGACCCTCATCTACTTTAAGTCCTAAACACTAAACCTAGTTAAGCTTCTGGGAATGAAAAGTGTGAAGGAGGGAGTGTGAAGCTTTCCAGTGCTTTTAAATTACAATGATTTCCTCAAGAAACAGTTTCTGAACTTACTCGCAATAACTAGATGTGTGATAATATATTAGCTTCTAACTCTAGTATCCGGAAGGCTTCTGTGAAATAAGCATCTTTGGGTTGGGTTAATGAGTTGTAACCAGTGTCAATTTATTCCTGATTTTTGTCTTTCCTTTCAACCACAATTTTTGAACTTATTAATTGTGTGCACATTTAGTTACAGTTTGAGACTGAAATGGGGTTTGGGTGATCGGAAGTAGGCAAAATGTATTTTACTTCCCATATTTTCACATCTCAAAAATTGTCATGTGAGCATACAAAAATAACAACCAAGATCTGCCATCCTTGCAACTAGGCAAGGTATGACTGGAATCATTGATGTGTTTTGCTTTTGATGTCAATTGATCTCCAGCCAGTGGTGGGGGGAGTGTTCCTTGATGTCATACTTGGTCAAATGCTACCTTGATGTCAAGGGTAGTCACTGTCACTGTCACTGTCACTGCCATTTCATCTCTGGAATACAACTCTTTGGACAATGTTTGGACAAAGGCTGTCATGAAGTCTAGAATGAAGGAGTCCTTGCAATACTCTAAATGGGCATCGGTGAGTAGGTTGTTGGTGAATAAATTCTGCTTGTTAGCACTGTTAATAGTGCTATCAAATAGCACTTATTCACCAGTAACCGTTGCTGGTCATTGAGAGTAGACGGATTGGATTATAATTAACTGCAATGGATTTATCCTGCTTTTTGTGGAGAGGCAATTTTTCCACTTTGTCAACTGTTTGAATCTTTATCCAAATCTGAATGGTGTTGAAATAGTGATTGGAAATCAAAGTGAGAATAGGATGAGGTTTCACAGAATTCAGTGTTATGATTGCCAGAAGAATATGGTCACACCTGGCAGTTTGGGCAGATCCTGGATTGAAGGAATGAAGATTTGACAGGTAGGCATCAAAGAAACAATAGGTAGTAAGGGAGTGGCATAATGTACCCTTCATTGGGGACCATTTAACAGAATTCTCAGTATTTTGCATGTAAATACTACTTTCTATAAACGTGCTTCAACTAAATAGGCTCATTTTCATGTACCAGCGCTTCCTCCAGTAATTTGCCAATTGGTTAAGATACAGTGTTGATAAGAAGCTGTTGGGACAGAAAACCGTCAGAAGGGTGCAAAGGTTGCAAATGAATTTTGAATGGTTATGTAATTGGGCAAAATGGTAGATGGAGTAAAATATGCAGAAATGTGAAATTATCTACTTTGATATGAAGAATAGAAAAGCAAAATGACCTGAAAGATTCATAGAATTTTCCAGCATGGAGACAAGCCTTTCAGCCCACCAAGTCCATGCTGAACACCAAGTACCCATTTGCACGAATCCTATTTAATGCTAATTTGTAATTGGTTTATTATGGTCATGTGTACCGAGATACAGCGAAAAGGTTTTGTTTGCATGCCATCCAGACAGATCATTCCATACTTCAAGGTAGTAAAAAAGAAAAAAATTGCAGAATATAGTGTTTCAGTTACAGAGAAAGTTCAGTGCAGGTAGACAAAGTGCAAGGGCCAACACGAAGTAGATTGAGAGATTAAGAGTTCATCTTGATCTAAACTAAGCTAAATGGATCCCTTTTGATCTGTCAGCACTTCATCTGGTTCATGATATTCATCCATTTGGCAATGCTGGAGTTCTTTACCTCTTGATGAGTAGTTGGTTTTATACAGTCTCTCCTTCCTTCTCCACTTACAAAGGATGATTTAATTTCTTCACCCAAGGAGTTGATTGTATAGCATTTGAGGCTTCAATGGCAATTAATGCATTTGTTTGATTGAATTTTTTTTTGATTTCGTAGTAATTTAGTTGATTTTTAAAAAAATTTACATTACTGTATTTTGAATCAATTTTAAGAAATACCTCTGAAGACCTTTAAGAAACCGTGATAAATGCATGAAGTATATGTCATAAGCTGATGTTGCAATAGAAGGTATTTCATGCATATGGTGTGGATTGACACCTTCTAATACATTCTTACTCAAGTTATATGGTGAGATGAGCTTAATTAGGCTTGAAGTGACAGGCTTGTCTTCAAATATAATGGAATTGCTTTTCACAGCATTCCATATTAAAGTTAACCAAGCTCTTTAGACAGGTTGTTAATCTGTTGTAACTTAGAATGCCAAAAGTTAATGGGAAATCTGTTACATTTTTGTCAAGGTTTATGAAATGCAAATTTTTCAATGCAACAAAAACTAAAATTTTATGTTGTATTCAAGCAAAATATCTTTAAGAAGAATATTCACTCTGTAACTTAGAAACTTCTTCCTCTTGAAATTACTTTGTGATTTAGACAAGGAAATGAGTCATGGTAAAAATTCATTGTGATCCTTTTTCTGGTCAATAATCAATGATGAGCTTCCATTGTGTTCCTGATCCACATGGCCTGACATGGCCTGAAAATTTGAGCCCTTGGCCCCATTTTGACAAGCCTCATTTTGTTTTGCCTTGAGAAGCAGATTACCCTTCTGTCCTGATTGAATTTGACTTCTTCCTTGCTCATGGCAGTCCTTAAAGATGTCCTAGAAGGTTATGGGAAGAGCAATGAATGAGAGCTTTGATGGTTTTGAATTGCTCTCAAAATGCTGTGGAGTCAGAAGGAAAGTAAATTGCTTCTTAATAATACAATATTGTTGTCAGATTTTGGTGGGATTCCTGCCACCTGAGTGGAACGCTTGTTCTACCCCAAACTCATGAATATTTCAAAAGGGCCCTTAATGAGGTGTTCACCCGCCAGTCTTGCAAGGATCCTGATACCTGTTTAAGGTGCCTCCTGCCTGAATGCCTGACAATTATCTAAGGCCAGTACGGTATCGAGTGTATTTTAAGAATTCCTGGGTACAATGCATAATTGTGATTAATTGCGTATTTGTGTCCATGTATTCCATTTAGAAAATGAGGAAGAATTTCCACATTCACATTGATATGTTTGTTTTCTAATAGTGTATAATAGACAAAACCATTAAGTTTCATCCCCCCAAAACATTTTCAAGAACAGCAAATGAATTGTGCACCCTAAGAAATTTGGGCACAGAGTTCAACTTGCTCCAGATATTCACTGATGCATTTTCCACCTAGAAAATGGCTGTAATAATGACTTATTTACATCTCATTCTGTTTTGAGATAAACTGACTAGAAATAATACTGGCTTTAAACTACTTTAAACTATTGAGGCACATTAATATCTCATTGCTGAATGTGCAATCACCATTTTGGTTGCGGGCTCACCCCTTAAAAATGCAGCAGTCTCTGAGGCGCAAGGTGTAGGCTGCTACTGAATGGATCTATGCACTTCCTTAACACATTGTGCCTTTGTGAAGCACAAACAGAGAAAATATCAGCAAAGTCCAGCAATGGGGTTGGTGTCAGGGTTTGGGATGGGGGTGGGGAAAAGACGCTGTAGAGATTAGAGACGGGAGGGGGGATGGGTGGGCGGGGTTGGGTCATAGATCACAGTTTAGGGATTCTGAGACTTTGTGGATCAGGGTGTTGGTGTCAAGAAAATATATCATTTTGTGACAGAGAGGTTGGAAGCTCAACGAATGGGGGGATTGGCGAAGGGGCAAAAGCTGGGAGTTGGGTGGGGGGGAGGGTAGGAGGAGCCCAAAGGCATAAAGGTGAGGAAATTACCTGAGTTGTGTTCCTCTTGCCAGGCTAGGACCTGATCAGGCAGGACCCCTTCAATCATGGTGCTGGAGAAGAAGCAGCACAATGGAAATCTATTTGTTCTGAGATGGTCCAATGAGAGGTGTGCCTAGACTCACTTGAACTAATTTCCCTGACAATTTTACGCAAGGAATGACTTCACTAGGTCAGAGACACAAAATGTATCAATGACACAGTCATTAGTCAGACAAGCTCATTGATGCAGCTGGGAGAGCCGCTGCCTCAAAGCACAGCTCCGGGTTCAGTCTTGACATCAGGTGCTGTCTAATGGAGTTGCACATTATCCCTGTGACCTGGTGGGTTTCCTCTGGTTGCTGAGGTTACCTGCCATATCCTAAAGACGTGGACTAACAGGTTAATAGGCCATTGTAAATTGCCCCTAGTGTGGGAGGTGACTGGTAGAATCTGGAGGCATTTGAAAATGAAAAATGGGATAAATATAGCATTAGGGGAAATGGGTGGTTTATGGTCAGTGGGGACACAGTAGGCTGAAAAGCCTGTTTCCATGCAATATCTTATATGACTCTCTATGGAAATGCCCTGTCCAAATTTCTAAGCCAGGACAATATATTTGCTGTTCTTGAAAGCAATGTTTGGGACTGAACCTTTGTGGATTAGACTAAAACCCACAATTAGAAAACAAATATACTATGTGAATGCAGGAAATGTTTCCTAATTGTACCATCTCTACAAATGTGCCAGATTTGGATGTCATATATGTTTTTATAGTATTACTGTACACATGGTACAGATCAATCCTTCAATCCTCTATGATAGAGAGAACTTAGCTGTCATCTAAGAAGTACCATAAAAATTATATTAACAAAATAACTAACAAAATTTATGTCCACATAAATTTGTTGATTGTCCGTCACACTGTATATCTCATAATAATTGGACTTGTATTGTTACTGCAAACTTGCCTTTGCTTATATATTTCACTACTGTAGAATTACATTTTTTGTTAACTTTTGACTAACATAAAACTAGCACCTTGAAATGTGTTCACTGTGCAAAAATAAAAATCGTACTGAATTTATTTTCTTAATGGTGAATTACAATTAAATGGATATAGCATAAACCATTAAATCAAACACAAATTCCTGTTACAGGAATAATGAATTGCATATTAAGATGCCAGATGGTGAAGGGTGGATATGAGATATTGGTGTGTGTGTGTTAAAAGAGTCTGCAGAAGACTATGTTCTTTTTAAGGATGCAATTAAGGTTTGGGAGATGTTGGCAGTCACTTGTACAGTGGAATAATTAGGATAATACTTCCATCTGTTAAAGAGAACTTGATGCTGAATGACTTTTTAAACAATAGATGTGAGCAATTTTTTTAGCACAGCAGCTGCTGTTGCATGTGTTTAAGAAATTTTCCTTCTGCTCTATTTTGATTAGTTGTTGATCATCTTTCTAAATACCTCTGAGGAAGCTAAACACAATTAAAGTATATTTTCACAGACTCAGCTGTGTACTATTTCAGACTTTTTCCAGCTAAAACATCCATTTACATTTTGACAGACTGGTTCTTTGATAGAGAAGCTGGTCCTATTTGGATTGATCAGTAGTGGCCTACTTTTGTGTGAATGAAAGATGTTAAGGAAATTGGGATGATTTCATCTTCGACTTTCTTTTCATGGCTCTCAACTCAAGTCCAGAACACTATATCAACATGCAGAACTGTTGTATTGTACTTCAGATCATTTTCACTTGATTCTATTGCATACCACACTTCTAAATCATTATTTATTTCCATTAGTTTCAAATTGTCAGTGGATTTATGAGCAGCTGAGATGAGGAGTGATGTAAGACAATAATACTATCTGAACGTGAAGACTTTTATGTTGACTCTCCACTTTTATGTTGAATTGGCACATTGCTACTTAAGACAATTATCAATAGATGATGAAAAACAGTATTGCAGAAACCTTTGTGGATAGCACTGTTGGGAAATAAGACAGATAAGTAGCCAGATGATGTCATACCCGAGTAACATTTGTAGATTGTGCATGCTGGACTTGTCATATTTGTATGCAGTTTTGTTTCTCCTTTAGCAATTTAGCTGTTTCCATGACAGAAAGCTGTTGCACACAGAAATCTTACATTAGAAACTGCTTTTTTGAATGTATAAAAATGAAAAACACAGAAGAATAAAGGTGTTGCATGTAAATATTATTACATGCTTTTAAGACACAGAAAATACTTATTAAAAAGCATCCTGTTAAATTATATTCAGATCAGTGTAAGAAAAATGCTGGAAATCCAAAACCAAGAAACAGAAAATGCTGCAAGTGCTCAACAGGTCAAGCAGTATCGTTAGTGGAGAGAAGCAGAATTAACACTTTGGGTCAAAGATTCCTCGCCACAACTGCAAAAATGAGAAAACCAGCATACTTTGGAGGGGGAGATGGGGTGGCGAGAACAGAGGGAATGTCCATGACCAAAATTGTCAAGGAAACAGTTACTTCAAAAACTGGCAATTAGTGACACAAAGGGAAAAAGAAGAAATAAATTGAAACAAAACTACAGCCACATCTGTGGGGAAAATATTAAAGAAAACTCCTAACACAAAGAGCTCTCCAAAGAAATTGTGTAGTATTATTTTATTTCTAATTCCAGCAGAGGTGCTAATGGATGTGCCAAAGGAAATGGCCATTTATCTGAATATTTTAGGAGAGGTGGTGTGAGGGAAGTCAGGGAAGACTAGTGCTATTCTGCTGGTATCTTCACTTCAACATCTTTGCTTGTGCCTCACTTTGACAAATAGGTTGCACAAGCAACCTGAACATTTCTTCTGAAACTTGGTTTGCAGGGTCAATTTAGGTCTTTAATCTTGCATTCACATAACAATCCTTCCAGTTCAGCAGCTTGCAAATGGGGCCAGGCTGCTCCAACAGTGGAACTTGCCTGCACATTTGATTTTCCACCATTTGTTATTTGCTTGGTGTTTTTTTGATTCTCTTTCCATTGAAAGGGTAACTAAATATATTCATGAAGGCAAAGCTGGCCCAGTTTGTTAGAGCCCATTGGATCCAAAATTGGCTTGGTAATAGGAGACAGAGAGTGATGGTGGAGGGTTGCTTTTGCCATTGAAAGCCTCTGATCAGCGGTGTACCACAAGGGTTGGTGCTGGACCCCTGCAACCTGTAATGTTGATGTAAATGTAGAAGATTTGATTGTAAGTTTGCAGATAATGCTAAAATTGGTGGTATTGTTGATAGTGAGGAGGGTAGTCTAAGGCTACAGAACGATATTGATCAGCTTGTAAGGGGGGGCGGGCCAATGGCAGATGAAATTTAATCCTGATTAATATGAGGTGATAAATTTTGGTGTGTCTAATAGGTATGATATATGCCACAAATGGTCATACCGAAGGCAGTATGGTGTAACAAAGGGACCTTTGTCTACAAGTCCAAAGATACCTTAAGTTTGCAGCACAGATAGATAGGGTGGTGAAGAAGGCAGCATACGGGATGCTTTCCCTAATGAGCTGGGCATCAAATTTTAGGGTAGGGAGGTCATGGTACAACTTTATAAAACCTTGTTTATGTCACAACTGGAATATTGTGTGTAGTTCTGGTCACCAAACTAGAAGAAGGATGTGACTGCACCAGAGAGATTACAAAGGAGATTCACCAGGATGTTGCCTGGGATGGAATGTTGCAGTAATGAGGAGAGAATAGATAGGATGGATTTGTTTTCCTTGGAGCAGAGGAGACTAAGGGGTCAGGGTGGGAGAAGGAATTTAATAGAAGTATGCAAAATTATGAGAAACATTTGAGAGAGTAGATAGTAAGGAACATTTGTTTATGGCTGAAGTGTCTAAGACCCGAAGGCTTATGCTTAAGGTGAAGAGTAGTAGGTTTGCAGGAGATCTGAAGTTGAAATTTATTTCACCAGAAGGTGATTGCAATCTGGAATACAATGCCTGAGAAAGTGGTGGAGGCAAATAGTCTTAAAATATTTAAGAATCATCTGGGTGAGGACTTGATTCACCAAGGCATAGTAAGCTCCAGACCAAATGCTGATAAATAGGATTAGTATAGATGGGTACTGGATGGTTGGCATGGATATGGTGGGCAGAAGGGCCTGTTTCTGTGCTATATGACTCTCTGAATCTAAATAAAATGCTGGAGAGCTCAGCGTGTCTGGCAGCATCCATGGAATGAGAAACACAATTTATATTTCAGGTCAAAGACTTTTCATGAGATACCCGGTCTGTTAACTCTGTTTCCATTTCACAAGTGCAGTTTGTCTCACCGAGTGTTTCCAGCATCTTCTGTTTTTATTTTGATTTCCAACATCTGCAATTTTTTGATTTTCTGTTTAGCAAGGTTTTTCACAAACTTCAAGATTTCAAATCATTCGGTGTTTCTTTGTTATTTGTTCGTATGTGACATTGAAATGGTGGCTTTGTGCTTACTCAGAGCTGAAAGAAGTTTCCATTGCACACAGTGTTTCTATGCAGACCTAACAGGATGAATTCTTCCCTATTTTGTTGATCTCTTTTGAAAGTTGAAGAGATTTAAAAACGTAAATAGGTACTTACATTGTTCAAAAACAAATCAGTTATCAAATAATGAAAAGGGCATTACAAATGTGTAGTGTCATAATGATGGCATGTACCTGCTATAGGTTTAGAATATCTGTTTTAAAGTGCATTATATAATTTCCCAAATGACTAATTATTTTTCAGATTTGTGCATGTGCCAAAACATTAGGATTTACTACTTTTACAGCAGCATTCCTAGTCTTTTGATCTGGAAAATGCTAAATGATGAAATTCATGTGTTTAATCTGATATTTTTTAGCACACATGGGACTCGTTTATGTCTGCTACTGAAAGGGTCTTTATCTCAAAGTAAAACCTAGACACTCTGTTAGTTTATTTTATGTCTGATTTTAGTAGATTAATTTCTATGCAGCTCTCCATAGAAATATAAAAGAAAGCAAAACTGAAGACAATCATGATATCTTTACAAATATTCCTTTTTATCTTGAGCTGTCTAAACCTAAACAAACAATAATATTTATCAGAAATTGAATACATATATTGTAGAAAGAAAAGGATAGATTTTTTATGAAATGACTGATCTTAACATACCTTTTGCATCTTTCCAAACTCACACATATCCTAACTGGTATCTTAGCATGTTAATGCAATGAAATGCTCCTAGTATTGAAAAATAATTTTAAACAATGAAGAAGTAAAATCTACTAAGAATTACATTTGTTTAAATATATATGAAATGAATTAATATCATTGAATAATATCATAAAGGTAACTAAAAGCTATTTAGCTGTACTGTAATCAAGTTAGGTGCATCCATTCCCTTATCTCAGTACATCTGTAATTTTCTGCTGGATTCGTTGAGGAGCATTAGTGTTTGATTTCCAGCCACTCTCCAAATTGGGAGTTACATTGCAGATGTGTGGAAGAAGTCAGTCTTGGACTGACCTGTGAGATGGGCATTGCTGGCTGTTGCTAGTGGCCAGAGATAAATATATTTTAGACTATGCTGCAGGTAAATGTAATTTGGACAAAAAAAGATACTCATAAAGGTAGTAGGATGAAGGCCTAGAAACAGAAAATGCTAGTAATAGTCAGCAGGTCAGGCAGCATCTGTTAAGGGTACCAGGGTTAATATTTTGGGTGAAAAGCAAAAAAAAACTGTTGATGCTGGAAATCTGAAGTAACAGAAAATGATAGAAATACTCAGCAGGTCAGATCACATCTCAGGAAGAGAAACAGAGCTAACATTTTAGATCTATGATCCTTTGTCAGAACTGGGAAGACAAAACAAGCGTGTTACGTTAATTGTACTCTCAGAAAAAAGTATGTTATGGCAACCATGTGATTACCTGATCATTGTAATCTCCATCTGGTTCACTAGTACTCCTTAAGAAAGGTAACCCCTCATTCATACTTGGTCAGAACTTTCTGTGGTCCCCGTCCACAGCTTCACTACATCCTGAACAGGCAAAGGATCATAAGTTGGATAACAAAATCTTGACTTGTCAATGTTTGCACATTCAGTGAATGGATGATTATCATGTGTAGATCATTTCAACAGGTCGGAACTTCAATTTTAGGCAATTCTGATGCTAGTGATATCCTTTTCTGAGGGAATGGGGAAAAGTTAGATCAAACAGGTAGAGAGGCTTTGGGGAAGGAGAAGCAGAATACAGGCTATAAAAGTAGTAAGGTAGATGGACTGAAGTGTGTTTACTTAAATGCAAGAAGTGTCAGGAATAAGGGGGATGAACTGAGGGCTTGGATAAGTATGGGGGACTCTGATATCATGGCTATTACTGAGACGTGGCTGATGTCAGGAGAGGAGTGGATATTGAATATTCCTGGTTTTCAGTGTTTTAAGAGGGATAGGGAAGGGGGGAGAAGAGGTGGAGGGGTGGTGATACTGGTCAGGGACACTGTTACGGCTGTGGAAAAGATGGATGTTGTAGAAGGATCCTCTCTAGAGTCCGTATGGGTGGAGTTAAGGAACAAGAAAGGAGCAGTTACTCTACTAGGAGTATTCTATAGGCTCCCCGGTAGCAGTAGAGATATAGAGGAGCAGATTGGCAGGCAGTGTTTGGAGAGAAGCAGAAATAACAGGGTTGTTATAATGGGAGACTTCAACTTCCCAAATATAGACTGGAACCTGCTTAGTGCCAAGGGTTTAGATGGGACAGAATTTGTTAAATGTGTCCAGGAGGGATTCCTGACGCAGTATGTTGACAGGCCGACTAGAGGGAATGCCATGTTAGATCTAGTTTTAGGAAATGAACCGGGACAGGTGAAGGATCTATTGGTGGATGAGCATTTGGGAGACAGTGACCATTGCTCCATAACCTTTAAAATTGTCATGGACAGGGACAGGTGCAGAGAGGACAAGAGGTTTTTCAATTAGGGAAGGGCTAACTACAAGGCTATAAGGAGAGAACTTGGGAGTGTAAATTGGGATGTCCTTTTTGAAGGAAAATGTACCATGGGGATGTGGTCGATATTCAAGGATCTTATGCAGGATGTTAGGGATAAATATGTCCCGGTGAGGCAGAGAAGGAATGGCAGGGTGAAGGAACCGTGGGTGACGAGAGAGGTGGAACAACTTGTTAGGGAGAAGAAGGTAACATACGTGAGGTATAAGCAGCAAGGTTCAGACAGGGCCCGTGAGGAATATAGGGTAGCGAGGAAGGAACTTAAGAAAGGGCTGAGGAGAGCTAGAAGGGGACATGAAAAGGCTTTGGCTAGTAGGGTTAAGGAAAATCCCAAGGCCTTTTTCAAGTATGTGAAGGGTAGGAGGATGGCTAGGGTGAAGGTAGGTCCGATTAAGGACAAAGGTGGGAGAATTTGCCTGGAGGCGGAGGAAGTGGGAGAAGTTCTCAATGAGTATTTCTCTTCGGTATTCACCAGGGAGAGGGGTCTTGATGATGCGGAAGGGAGTGCTGGTAGGGGTAATGTTCTTGAGGTTGTTGATATCAAGAGAGAGGATGTGTTGAAGTTGTTAAATAATATTAAGACAGATAAATCTCCGGGGCCTGACGGGATTTTCCCCAGGCTGCTTCGAGAGGCTAGGGAGGAGATTGCTGAACCGCTGGTAAGGATCTTTGAGTCCTCGTTGTCTACGGGGGTGGTGCCGGAGGATTGGAGGATTGCGAATGTGGTCCCTTTGTTCAAAAAAGGTAATAGGGATAGGCCAGGGAATTATAGACCGGTGAGTCTCACGTCTGTGGTGGGTAAGCTGTTAGAAAGGATTCTAAGGGATAGGATTTATGAACACCTAGAGAATCATGGACTGATTAGGGACAGCCAGCATGGCTTTGTGAAGGGAAGATCTTGCCTCACAAGCCTGATAGAGTTCTTTGAGGAGGTGACGAGGAAGATTGATGAGGGCAGTGTGGTGGATGTGGTTTACATGGATTTTAGTAAGGCATTTGATAAGGTTTCTCATGGTAGGCTTCTTCAGAAGGTCAGAGGCCGAGGGATCTAAGGAAGCTTGGCTGTGTGGATTAGGAATTGGCTTGCATGTAGAAAGCAGAGGGTTGTGGTGGAAGGAGTGCCCTCGGATTGGAAGGCAGTGACTAGTGGTGTCCCGCAGGGATCGGTTCTGGGACCTCTACTTTTTGTGATATTTATAGATGACTTAGATGAGGGGGTGGAGGGCTGGGTTAGTAAGTTTGCGGACGACACTAAGATAGGCGGTGTTGTGGATAGTGTGGAGGGCTGTCGGAGCTTACAGAGGGATATTGATAGGATGCAGAGCTGGGCTGACAAGTGGCAGATGGAGTTCAATCCGGAGAAGTGTGAGGTGGTACACTTTGGAAGGACAAACTCCAGGGCAGAGTACAGGATAAACGGCAAGGTACTTGGCAGTATGGAGGAGCAGAGGGATCTGGGGATTCATATTCACAGTTCGTTGAAAGTTGCCTCACAGGTGGAAAGAGCAGTTAAGAAGGCCAATGGGATGTTGGCTTTCATAAGTCGTGGGATTGAGTTTAAGAGCCGCGAGGTTATGATGCAGCTTTACAAAACTCTAGTTAGGCCACATTTAGAGTACTGTGTTCAGTTCTGGTCGCCTCATTATAGGAAGGATGTGGAGGCATTGGAGAGAGTGCAGAGGAGATTTACCAGGATGCTGCCTGGATTGGAGGGTATTGAATATGAGGAGAGGCTTAAGGTGCTAGGGCTTTATTCACTAGAAAGGAGGAGGATGAGAGGAGACATGATAGAGGTATATAAAATATTGAGAGGAATAGATAGAGTAGACAGTCAGCGCCTCCTTCCCAGGGCACCAATGCTCAAGACGAGAGGTCATGGCTTTAAGGTTATGGGTGGGAGGTTCAGGGGAGATGTCAGAGGGAGGTTTTTCACCCAAAGAGTGGTTGGTGCATGGAATGCACTGCCTGGGGTGGTGGTGGAGGCAGATACATTGAACAGGTTCAAGAGCTTGTTGGATAGGCATATGGAGGAACGTGAGGTAGAGGGATATGCGGGAGGAAGGGGTTAGGTAGTGTGAGGGTGATCTGATGGATTGCACGACATGGTGGGCCGAAGGGCCTGTTTTGTGCTGTATGGTTCTATGATATACTGGGCCACAATGCTACAGATTCTGCTCAAACTAAAGGCCTACAGTGTCTTATGGTTGCCCAGTTTTAAGTGTAGTGAAGTGTTTAAAATCAGTCCCATTTAGCATGGTAATTGTGCCACAGTTCACACCACAAACTATACTCAAGGAGGAGGAGTAATTATCATTCCTTCTAACAATGTCATGGTGAGTATTGTGACTGTGACCAAGTCATTGGAGAAACCAATGGATATGAAGGTCTTTATTCATCATGATAAGCAGGCATGCTCTTAGAGACTCTCTTGGTACGGTCTTCCAAAGGCAAAGCACATCAAGATTTTATACTCTTAAGGATAGTTGTAATAACAGGTGATTCAATACAATTTCAATAACTACAATGACATTGTTTACTACAATATCTTGCGCTCGACAAATGGTTCTGTTGAAGTACATATTTACAGTGGGAGCACATTGGAACTGATAAAACACCTTTGTTGGGACAAACTAATTCACACAGATGGTCTAAAAGCTTCTGAGGATAGAGAGCCTGACACCCAAGATTAATGTTGTGAGGGCTGACACTCTGAGTACAAAAATATCACAATAATTGATAGAGCAAATATGCCATGATGGTTTGATATGCTAAATGACAAAATTTAGTCTGGTCTGGCAGCCTCCCTTGTCCTCTGGAGGAAGGGTGCAAAATAACTTAGCTATAGGTACTTTCTTTGATGCAGGGCAATTAACATATCCCATTGTCTTAAGTTTGGTTGATGCAGACAAGAAAACATCTCATGGTCATGTCAGGTTAAAAACTATTTCTTGAGCAGCCAGCCCCCTGCTGTGGGCCAGCAGTGTGTGCTCTGTGAACACAATTTCAAAACTGATTACATTTCAACAGGTTTGTTTCAGAATCAGAATCAGATTTACTATCATGGACATATAATGTGAAATTTGTTGTTTTGCCGCAGCACTACAATGCAAGACATAAAAATCTATAAATTACAAAAATAAGTAAATAGTACAAAAGAAAAGGAATAACGAGGTAGTGTTCATGGGTTCATGGATTGTTCAGGAATCTGATGGCGGAGGGGAAGAAGCTGTTCCTGTGTTCGGGTCTTCAGCTTCCTGTGCCTCCTCCCTGATGGTGGTAATGAGAGCATGTCCTGGATGGTGAGGGTCCTTAATGATGGATGCTGCCTTCTTGAGACACACCTTTTGAAGACGTCCTCAATAGTGGGGAGGGTTGTGCCTGTGATGGAGCTGGCTGAGTCTACAACCTCCTGCAGCCTCTTGCGATCCCGTGCATTGGAGCCTCCACATCAGGTTGTGATGCATCCAGTCAGAATGCTTTCCATCGTACATCTATAGAAATTTGTAAGAGTCTTTGGTGACATACCAAATCTCCTCAAACTCCTCATGAAGTAGAGCCACTGGCATGCCTTCTTTGTGATTGCATCAATGTACTGGGCCCAGGATAGATTGTCTGAAATGTTGACACCCAGAAACTTGAAGCTGCTCTGGTTCTTGTTTGTATTAATACCTGCTACCCTCATTCTGCAACCCCTAAAAGATGTCCCATGTCTGACAATTCCCCAACAGTGAGATGCATCTGTAACAAGTACATTTTTCCCCCTCATATTAAATACTGTATGTCAACACCAGTAGGCCCAGTCATGTAACTATTCCTTTTGATACAGAGCAGATCAGACAGTAGGGGTGGCACTGACTAATCTTTGGTGATTGATGCTGAAATCTCCATTCATACATCTGTGTTTTTGCTACTTTCAGTACCCCTTCTAAATAATTTAAGTTTAACCTCATCGGCATACATACCCAGCTCTAAATGCCGTGAAAATTGGCTTTTTGCAACAGCAGCACAGTACATTGCAAACACAACAAACATAAATTGTCATAAACCAAAAGTAACATAAATTATACATACAGGACAAAATAAACAAAATCAACATGGAGGAGTATTGATTCATTATCTTAGGGAGAAGCCGCAAGTTGTAGCCACCAAATTGTTCCTTTGACTGTGTCTGAAATAGTGATATTTCCTCGTACTGGAGCAGTGGCTCCAGATCTGATACTATTGCTACAAACAAAATGTGGAATATTGAACAAACAAGATAAGTTCCTATCAATGTGAACAGTTGTGGCCTTTGATTTCATGTCTTGAGAGTCATTGCTGAGTGGTCCCAGGACCCTCCATCCTACTGCATTGCCACCTCTGTTAGGTCTGTCCTGTTAGTGAACAGGACATGCAGATAACTTTTTGGAGGAATTTGAAACATTTGCTGAAAGTTTTGATTCAGTTTTGAGTATGGTTATGTATTGCTTTTGATTTACTGATCTGAGAGACTAATTCAGGTGCAACTTCTTACATGATTGTAAGAAAAAACTTTGTAGGTTGTCTGGGCTGGATGTGCCTTCGTTGTTGCTGAATTTGGTTTCAAGATCACTGGTGGGTATTTATTTAATTCCATTCTGTCTGGCACATTAGGACATCTTAAGAAAGAATGGATCAAGGAAGTAGTTGGCATTCTCTGAAATATATTGGTGAATCAGATGAAACTTTGTGAATCCATTTCAAGATCCCCTTAATGATGCTAACTTTTTAATTCCTCGTTTAGTTAACTAAATCAAATTTTCCCCATCTGCCTTGGTGGGATTTGGAATAGTGCCTCTGGAATTTTATTTTGTATCATCTTATTGCTTTCAAAGTAATTTAAATATTCGGCAAACTTTCCTATAATAATCCAGTAGAGATTATGAGAGAGGATATCAACGAGTTAATTATTAATTTATTTCTTCTGGGCTGGACTGATATTTCCTCGTACCGGAGCAGTGGCTCCATATCTGATACTATTGCTGCTCGAAAAGTAATAAATCTCATTTTTATTGGATGCTACTGCTTTCACTAAATGCAAAATGAATTGACTATTGCAGATAACTTATGAATAAAATCACACTACTGTTTGATCTTCTCAAGTGTATTAAATTAATAAAAAAACAAATTTGAGGCAAACAAAACGTGGAATATAGAACAAACAAGATAAGTTCCTATCAATGTGAACAGTTATGGCCTTTGTCAAAGTGGTAAATGTAATTGAATAATATCTTGGAATAGCTATTGAATAATTTGGTTATTTGAGGAAAGCACAGTCAGAAAAGGTGCATGTTAAAATTGTATTTTTAAGTTTCTCCATCATGTGCAAGTTTAAAGCAGGAGTCTAGAGTCTGGTTCATTGTCTGCACTTCCCTTCAATACTTGTTCCTCGAGTCTCTGATGACACATTTTGATATAATAAGGCACAATTTCCATGTTCCATGTAAATGCAATACAATGCAATACAAGGTTTATGTTTCAAGCTCAATGATCAGGTTTTTGGCTAAATTTTTGTGTCCATATAATGGATTTTACACCAGAACTTAGGCCAAAACTGAGAAGTACATCAATTTAAGCCTTCTTATTGCTGGAAATTCAAGGTCAGCCATTTCTTTTCAGTGGAAACTCAAAGTTAGCTATTACCTTGCTGGAAGAATGCTCTCTCTCTGTTTCTCTCTCTCTCTCTTTGTCTGTCTCTTTGTCTGTCTGTGTCTCTTCCTCTTCTCCCCCCTCCCTCTCTCAGCAGCGAGTAGCACTTAATAATGGTGGCAGCCATGGAAGCTGCATGAACTTGAGAGCATCACCCACTTCTTGCATGGCAGCCTTCTCATTGCATGTCCACATATCAGATCTGAGGATTTGGCACCAGACTGCCACAGTACCGAGCTATAGAGAGTGCCAGGGCCTGGGCTGATCTACACAGGATAGGCACATCAGTTCCCCAGAATATGCCAGTGAGCGTCTGCGCAATCTTTACTGTCATCGCTGTCCCTGTGCTGGTGATATGATGGCATTGATGATAATTGGAGATCTATCTAGAATGATTCCAGCGCACTATAGATGTCTTTTGTAATTATTATTATTCCACAAAATTGCACATTTATTGAAGTCGGAAGGTATAATTATCTAACAGATGTGTTGTAAATAGAAAGGTGATTGTTGACTTCCCTTTAATTGCGAAGAGAATCTCACCACCTACCCTTAACATTCAGATGTCTGCCACTGTCAACATCTAGGCATGCCATTGACAGAAACTCAGCCAGACCAGGTATGTACATAACCTTGACCACAGGAGCAGATCAATGGCTGGGTACGCTGCTGTGAGCGGCTCACCTTTGAACACCCAGAGGCTGAATACTCTCTGGTTGCCTGGAACAGTGCAGCTCCAGCAACTCTTAAAAATTTGATACCATCCAGGAGAAAGCACCCTGTTTGATTGGTATCCCATCCGCTATCCAAAATCTTTCATTCACTCCACCACTGGGGCACAGTCTATCAACAAAATGTACTGAGCTATTCCAACAGCATCTCCTAAACCTTCAACCTTTGCCACTGAGAAGGACAAAGGCAGCAGATGCAATGGGAGTACCACCACCTGCAGTTTCCCCCGTAAGCTGCACACCATCCCAGCTCAGAAATATAGCATCAGTTGTTCACCAAGTCTTAATCTTGGAGCTCCCTCCTTGACACCACTTTGGGAGTACCTTCAACAGAAGAACTGTAGTGATTTACAAAGGTGGCTCGCCACCATCTTCTCCAGAGCTGTTAGGGATGGGCTATTAATGCTGGTTTTGCCAGTGATGCTCAGATCCTAAAGAAAAATGAATGGAAAGAATTGAATGAAATCATTACTCACCCTGCTATAATTCCTAAGTACTTAGATCAGTGAATTTACACCTCAGGTAGTGCTGGTAGCTGTAGCTAGATGAGTGTAGTAATGACAAACCTAGTATATGGAAAAGAAAGTATTGAACTTAAGCCTCGAACAGGAAATTTTCAACTTTTTCTCGGGCAGTAAATTGGCAGAGTTGTTGAGTTGGATTTCAAATGTAGGTGATAATAATGAGTTGTTTTTTTCAGGCAGGTAATCCAATCATGAAAAAGAATAAAAGTACTGCCAGTTCACTGCCCAAAGAGTCAAGGTGCAAATCACTCCCACAATCTTTTACGATGAGGAGTAAGATTGATGGGAGGTCTGGAAGCATTGCATTCCTGTATCTTCTGTATCATGATTAAAGTTGTCTCTGATGCTTGGCCACAAACACCTTCAGGATACATTACTATTGCAGTATACACTAAATCATCAGAATGGCAAGCTTGACATTATCCTTTAAAGCCTACCCAGCTTACTGTTAATTAAACTTATCTAGTGTCCATCTGGATGTATACATCACAACAAAAGTAAAGCAAATGATGGTGATTTTAACACATCCACTGCATTTTTGACATTTGTGAGATGAGTACCTACTTGTGCATTCCCTAGTTTTCTTCCTGTGCAAACTAAGTGCTTTTCACCTGTCTATCTGTACGTTCCCGTGTGATCTTTTATGGTGGGGGTTCCACTGATGCAAAGTCACTGTATATGGGGAATGGTGAAAGAATCTTGAAAACTCACCATTTTGTAGCATAAGGAATGTCTCATCTAGTCCCTTATCTCGCTGTAGACAAAATGTGATCTCAGGTAGCGAGTGCTGTTTCAAATTCAATAGTTCTGGTTCTGCTAGTATCTATTTTGACATTTGTTTAGCAGATGTTCCCAAACTTGCCTGATATTTGAGAATGAAAGCACTCTTTTTGGACCTCTTGTTGGCTTATCCTAGTTTTGTGGTTTATAAAACTTGACTAGGAGTGTCTCTGAATAATCTACAAAATAGACTTAAACAGTCAATTTAACTGTTTCCTCTACCACCCCCCACTTCCCCCCTCACCTGCTCTCCCACCACCCCCCCCCCCATAGTTTATACCTCACTTTAAAGCAAGGTGAATCATTGCATATGCTGCTGCATGTAAGAGCATCCAAGCCCTTGTATTTGTTTTTGTATCAATATATTAGATGATCCTCCATCAAAGTCATAATTTATAGTTATTTCTGTTTGTTCTGCTTTAAGACATTCATGTTATGATTGCTGTTTTATGAATCATATTCTGGGCATATGGGGTAAATTTTTCATTAATCATTGCTGAACTGTCTTTACCTTTTGAGATGATGATTATTTCCTCTTTACTTAAATCTTTCAAACTTTATGATTAACTGTAGTTGATTCTAATTTAAAATGGAGAGTTTTTCCAAATTGAACTTAGTGTAACACTTGGAAAGTTCAGGTTAATGAATAATTTTGTAGCTAATAATAAATGCTCATAAATATTTGATATTTTTGCTGTTAAATATTTCTGAGCTTATATTTTTAAATAATCACCAAAGATGGCATACAATATGTTGGCAATTAGAGATAGCATCTTCTTGACTCATTAACTGGTAAAAGGTATCATTGTTGCTTCAAATGTCTGAAGTCATATTGGACCTCAGCAATATGTGCTAACTGTATATTTGCAAATCACTTTCATGGTACATGTTAATACATCTCATTATTTCTCTGAGTACTGAAATACATATTTCTTCCCTTAAGGGACATGTGTCATTGCCACAGGAAATTTGGGTTTATTTTCAAGAGAGGAATAAGAAAGTGGTTTTACTAGTTTCTGAACTTTCCCTGAATAATTGTCAGAATTAATGACTAGCCAGCTGTGGCAAATGTGGAGAATTTGTTTGGATAATTCAGTATAGGAGCAGAAATCAATATTGTGCTCACAACTGCAGCAGGAAGATTAATGATTATTTGATAAAGCTTCTTACATCTGGCTCAATTACTCTGTCAACTCATGAAGAAATCAAGAATGACATTTTCTTCTGCGTTACTTGTATTAACATGTGTTAATCAATCTGGAAGCACAAGATATACAGCTTTCATCTTTCCCATCTAACCTGGAGGCATTGGCACAGACTTGAGCTCTTTTATAAACTAATTTAGAACTGTGTATTATTAGGTTTGTGGTAATCCCTATTTGTTAACCTAGTTTGAATCATCAAGTGAAGGCTCTAAGCCAGTGCAGGCTTTGAAATTTATTTGTCAGCAGAAATGCAATAATCTATAACAATAACAAATATCAGCATGTAATTTATGTAACATCCAGTAAAATGCCCCAAGTTATTTCGCAACCATGTTACCAAGCAATTCTCATGCTGGACCAAATAGAAGTGTGGTTGAAACTTTTGGTCAGATATGCTAGCAGAGCTGTAGACAGTCCAGTTGATCTGACACAACTGTCAAGCAAAGTAGTGCAATCAGTTGTTTGGGAACATTGCAGCCCTATCACAAAGACTTCCTATTTCCACCTCCATATCATCGCTTGGCTTTACCCCTGCTTCAGCTCATGTGTTGCTCAAACACTTGGGGATGGGGTTTGAGTTGGAGAATGATAGCAGAGATGCTGATCTTTCCAATATTTAGCAGTAGAAAATTTCTGCTCAACAGATTAGAAACATTGAGTGGGCTTCAACATCAAGAGTGAGGTTGCCTGGTATCTCAGTGAACTTCCACTTCAGAGTTGGTGCATACCTTATGATCCTTGGGCTTATTCTAATGTGGAGCAGTCATCAAAGCATATGCTCAAGCCTGGAGGCTACAGATAAGACTCAGGAGAACCTTCTCTGACCTTGAGAAAGCTCTGGTCCACATGCCAGAGGGAGACAAACTGATCTTCTTGGGTAATACTGACACCAGGGTGGGAAAGATATCCTCTGGCAACATGTGATTGGCAAGGGAGGAGTCGGGAAAGCTAACATCAATGGAGTCCACCTCCTGACAGAGGGTTTGGAGCAGGGTCTTCTCATAACCAACACCTTCTTTCATCAGAGAGATGAGCACGAGACCTCATGTGAACACTCTGGTCCAGGCCCTGGAACATGTTAGATGATATCATTATCTGAACAAGGGACTACATGGAAAACCACATTACCTGCACCATGACAGGCCCTGATGACTGCTGGACTAATCACTGCCCAATCTGCTCTGTTACATCCATCACACTGGCCACTAAACATAGCAGCAACAACAGGATTAGTACAAGAAAATTGAAGTTGATGCTCTCAAAGATTCCATAAAGGTAGTTCTTCTCAGGCAGTGCTTCACAGACAATCTATTGACTCCCAGCAACCAGGGACCATAGAGTGTCCACAGCGAATGCTGTGCCCTAAAAGCTGCTCTAATTATTGCCTGTGACTCTTGGCTTTTCTGCCAAGATATCAAGATGAGTTTGATGAAAGTAACCAAGGCATCCCAGAGCTAATTAACCACAGACTCGAGGTGTTCCCAGACTGGAGGCTCCACCATGCCTTGAGAAAAGGAACAGCTCTACACCTGAAACTGGCAGCTAGCAGACAGTACAAGGAGCTCAGTAACTCATCGACAATGGGTTTTTCAACCTCACTAAAGTGTTTGACTTGATCAACAAGGAAGAACTGTAGAGCACCCTCCTCAAACTTGTTTGCCTGCAGAAATTTGTCTCCAGCTTATGTTTGCTTCATGATGTTATGTAAGGCATGACATTAGTTAACTGTTGCACAATAGAGCAAGCTCAGGAGGTGGACTCTGTTGACATTAGCCTTCCCTACTCCTCTCTTGCCAATGCTGGTACCAAGCAAGGTTGAGTCATTGCCCCAGTACTTTTTTCAATCCTTCTTGCTGCAATGCTACGTCTTGCCTCTAACAAGCTTTCTACTGGAGTGGAGCTAATCTGTAGGTCTTATGGGAAACTGTTGATTTTGGAGCACAGGCACAATACATTCAAGATCACCCAACTTCAATAGTTGTGCAGTACGCAGGCAGTGTTGTCAATTTGTCCACTGAAACATTTGCATCTTGCACTCAACATCTACAAGCCAAAGGCCATCTATGAACTTGCCCCTCTGTACAACATTGCTCCTTAACAAAAAAAGATTCATGGCAAGACCCTGCAATACATGGAGCACTTCCCATCTCTTGAGAGCCACCTCCCAGCCAAGGCTGATCTCAATCATGACATTTTCCATTGCTTTCCATGCTCCAGTAAGTCTCCTGGGTGAGCTGTGAGTGATTAAGGGGTTGAACTTGAAATCCAATAGGGATTCTCCATGCAGGTTCGAACACTGCCTGTAGCGTTAATGATTTTAGGCTCCAAGTACTGGTATTTTGGGTGGCACAGTGGCACAGCTAATAGAGCTACTGCCCCACAGCTGCAGAAGCATGAGTTCAATCCTGACATGTCAGTGTGGTGTTTGCATGTTCTTCTGGTGGCCCCTTGGGTTTCCTTTGTGTACTCTGGATTCCTCCTACATGCCAAAGACGTGTGGGAGAAAAACCAGAGTACACAGAGGAATCAGAGAGAAGCGATGGGAATGGGGGGGAGCGGGAATAAAATAAGGTAAGTGTAGGATTAGGGTAGAGATGGATGGCTGGTGGTCAGCATTGCCTTAGTGGGCTGAAGGGCTTGCTTCCATGCTGTACAACTCCATTCTACTGTCTATTCTCTATATACTTCTCTGATTTGGGCCAGCAACAGCAGGCATTGGAAGGTATTGGAGAGATAATAATGATGCCCCTCTACAAAATCCTTCCAATCCACTGGAAGGCTAGGCAGTGCATCATCGGTGTCCTCTCATTGGCCAATATTCCCAGCATTGAGACCCTAATTACACTCAGTTGACACTGTCGGGCAGGGGACATTCTTATATGCCTGACATCTGACTCCAGAAGCACACATTCTGTTTAGAGCTCTGTCATGTGAACAGATAACCAGGAAACAGAGGAAAAGATTCATAGATGTTCTCAAATCCTCCTTGGCAAAAAACTGCAACATGTCCCCTGATTCTTGGGAATCCCTGCCCATGACAGTAAAAAGTGGTGAAGGAATATTTGGGATGTTGCTGAGAACCTTGAGTCCATGCATTCAGAACAGATGGAAGCTCAGCCAAAAACATGGAAGGAATGCACCACCTCATGAACTACCACCCACACTTCCCATCAGGCACCTCCTGGAAAAGTCTGCGGTACTCAAATTGGCCTTGTCTTCACTTCCAAACCTACGGAACTGGAGTGGAAGCCTGAGAGACTGCCTAAGAAGAAGAAGAAGTTGTTGGGACAGAAAACTGTCAGAAGGGTGCAAAGGTTGCAAATGAATCTTGAATGGTTATGTAATTGGGCAAGATGGTAGATGGAGTAAAGTATGCAGAAATGTGAAATTATCTACTTTGGTATGAAGAATAGAAAAGCAAAATGACCTGAAAGATTCATAGAATTTTCCAGCATGGAAACAGGCCCTTCAGCCCACCAAGTCCATGCTGACCATCAAGTACCCATTTGCACAAATCCTATTTAATGCTAATTTGTAATTGGTTTATTATGGTCACGTATACCAAGATACAGTGAAAAGCTTTTGTTTGCATGCTATCCAGACAGATCATTCCGTACATAAGTACATCGAGGTAATACAAAAGGAAAACAAGACAATACAGAATATAGTGTTACAGTTACAGAGAAAGTGCAGTGCAGGTAAACAAATAAAGCGCAAGGGCCATGACAAAGTAGATTGAAAGATCAAGAGTTTATCTTTATTGTATAAGAGGGTCGTTTGGGATGTGGGGAAAAACAGAGTGTTTGGTGGAAATCCAGGGATTTCACATAGACAGCGCATGAGATCATGATTGAATCTGGGTTTCAGGAGCTGTGAGGCAGCAGCTCCATCCACTGTGTACTCAAAGACTTATACAGAACAGAAACAGGCCCTTTGGCCCAACTTGTCCATCCTAACCAAGTTGCCTACCTGAGCTAATCCCAGTTGCCTGCATTTGGTCCATCTAAAACTTTCCTATCCATGTACCATCTAAATGTTTTTTCAAACACTGTAATTGTACCCGCCTCCACCACGTCCTCTGGCAGCTTGTTTGATATACCCATCACCTCTGTGTGGAAAAACTTGCCTCTCAGTTCCCCTTTAAATCTTTCCCCTCTCACCTCAAAGCCATGCTCTCTAGTTTTAGACTCCCCACCGGAGAAAAAGGACTGTGATCTTTCAGCTTATCTGAGCTTATAGAGTCATAGAGCACCACTGCACAGAAATAGGCCATTCAGCCCATCTAGTCCATGCTGGCCTGCTTTTCTGCATCTACCTGCACCCAGACCATAGCCCTCCATTCCTCTCTCACTCATGTAACTATCCAAACTTCTTTTAAATGTTACAACTGAACCTGCATCCACTACTTCTGCTGGCAGCTCATTCCACACTCGCACAACTCTCTGAGTGAAGTAGTTCCTCCTTGGATTCCCCTTAAATATTTCACCTTTCACCCTAAACCTATGACCTCTAGTTCTAGTCTCACCCAACTTTAGGGGGAAAAAGCCTGCATGCGTTCACCCTATGTAAACCCCTCATAATTTTGTATACTTCTATAAGATCTCCCCTCATTCTCCTGCGCTCCAGGGAATAAAGTCCTAACCTATTCAACCTATCCTTCTAACTCAGGTCTTCGAGTCCTGGCAACATCCGCGTAAATTTTCTCTGCACTCTTTCAAGCTTATTGATATCTTTCCTGTAGGCAGGTGACCAGAACTGCACACAATACTCTAAATTTGGCCTCACCAAAATCTTATACAACTTCAACATAACATCCCAACTCCTGTACTCAATGCCCTGATTTATGAAGACCAAAGTGCCAAAAGCTCTCTTTATGACCCTATCTACCTGTGATGCCACTTTCAAGGACCTATGGACCTGTATTCCCAGGTACCTCTATTCTACCGCACACCTCAGAGCCGTACCATTCACTGTGTAAGTCTTACCCTTGTTTTTCCTCCCAAAGTGCATCACCTCACACTTGTCTGCATTAAATTCCACCTGGCATTTTTCAGCCCATTTTCCCAGCTGGTTCAGATCACTTTGCAAGCTTTGATAGCCTTCCTTGCTCTCCACTACGCACCCAATCTTGTGGTCATCTGCAAATTTGCTGATCCAGTTTACCACATTATCATCTAAATCATTAATATAGATGATAACAATAACGGACCCAGCACCCATCCCTGCAGCTCACCATGAGTCACAGGCCTCCAATCAGAGAGACCACCATCTGCTACCACTCTCTGGCTTCTCCCGCTAAGCCAACATTGAATCCAATTCATTACTTCATCCTGAATGCCAAGCGATTTAACCTTCTGGAGCAACCTCCCATGCAGGACTTGGTCAAAGGCCTTCCTAAAGTCCATGATTTTATCTACCTCAGCCTTCTATGCTCCAAAGAAAAAAAGTCCCAGCTTATCCAGTCTCTCCTCATACCCCTCAAGCCCTCCAGACCTGGTATCATCCTTGTGAATCTTTTCTGCATCCTTTCCAGGTTAATGACATCCTTGCTATAGCTAGGCAACCAGAACTGTAGACGATACTCCAAGTGTGGTCTCACCAATGTCTTGTACAGCTGTAACACTGTCAAAGAGTTGCTGAAAGAGTTTAAACTCATCATGCAGGACACATTGGAAGGTGGAATTTTCTGGGAGAAAGTACCCAGTTCCATGTTTGACACGGGGCTGCTGCCCACAGAGCCTTGCATGATCTAATCTCATCACATGGGTAGGCCTGAACACACATTACCCACAAAATAATTGAAAAATCAAGGCTTTGATGGACAGCAAAGTCAGATCTCCAAATTTCTGTCAAAGCTAGCAATTTTTTTGAATGCTTCTGAATATCCCTGACATTGAGAAGCATTCAGAAACTACGCAAAAATCAAATAAATAGAACAAACACATTATTTAACCAAGTAATAATCTAGCACTGTTAGATAAGATAACATTTCTTTATTAGTCACATGTACATCGAAACATACAGTGAAATGCATCTTTTGCGTAGAGTGTTCTGGAGGCAGCCCGCAAGTGTTGGCACGCTTCCGGCGCCAACATAGCATGCCCCCAACTTCCGAACCCGTATGTCTTTGGAATGTGGGAGGAAACCAGAGCACCTGGAAGAAACCCACGCAGACACGGGGAGAACATACAAACTCCTTACAGACAGCGGCCGGAATTGAACTCAGGTTGCTAACCACTACACTACTGTGCAATAACTTAAAATCATTTATAAATAATTAAACACATAAAAGTAAACAAATTCAGAAAATGCAATGTGTGCATCTTTCCTTTCTATGTCATAGTTGTAAACTCTCCATTCAAGATTCTCTGGTGAAGATTGGCCAGCAAGTTTGGGACCTCTGCATCAGCACTTGAAGAAGTAAATGTCCGAAACTAGTAAATATTGCTGTTGAATTGGGTGTTCTTGCAGATCTTGTAGTAAACAATTGAGGCCAGAACATTTTTCACCCAGAGAGTGGTAATTACATGGAATAAACTGCCTAAGAAAGTGGTGGAAGCAGAGTCGCTGACAGCATTTACTAAGTGTCCAGATGCATAGAAGGCTTTGGGCCAAGTGCTGGTAGATGGGTGTAATACGGATAAGTCACCACTGGTTGGTATGGATGTGGTGGGCCAAATGGCCTGTTTCCATGCTGTATGACTCTACCTGCATGTTCTTGTAATTAGAAAGTTAAATGGTATATTAAACTTTATCATAAGGGGATTGAAGTATAGAATTAAGCAAGTCGATCTCAATGTTTATAGGGCTTTGTTGAGACACACCTGAAGTACTATCTTTTTGCCTAAAGAAAGATGTAACTAGCTTGGAGAGTGCACAAATGTGTACCTGGTGTGAGAGGGCTGTACTCTGAGGGGAGTGTTCCTCAGAGTGTAGAACAATAAAAGGTGGTCCCATTGAAGCACAAAGGATTCTGAGGGGGCCTGAATTCATTGATGGCCAAAATATGATACACGCCAAGAGGCTGTTTTATTTGACTGCCCAGAACCAAGAGCCAGTATCAGGATAAGGGGTTTTGGAAATCTATAAACTTTCGACTGGTGAATACTCAGTCTTTGAATATATTCAAGAATGATATTTATGTATTTTTGAGTGCTAAGTAATCAGGGGATAGAGTAGGGAAGTGGATTTGACTAGAGTATCAGCCACCATCTTTCTTAACGACACAGCAGTCTCAACTGTTTATAAAGCCGACTGCTATTTCTTTTTATGTTCTTATGATTAATTTCCAATGTGACTATTCACAAAGGTTGTCTAACCTTTGAGAAAAACATGCTGCACACACTGTGATTTAAACGAAATGTTTCTGTTGGACCTTACTATGCATAAACAGGCTGTTGCATTTGTTGAAAAGACCAATAATGACTGAACTTCATTTATTAACTCTGAAGTGCTTTGTGGGCCTAAGGAAATGAGTGGTTAAGTACTTTCTTTATACTCATTCTATCTATCTTGTGTGTTTGAGTGTCGCAGCCTAAGATAGTCCCATCATAAATGGTGTTATTCTGGTTTTCATCACTGAAGTATAAATGTTTGAAATTTCCAAAATCATTCTCAGATTCAAGTGAATGCAACTCCTTAAAAATCAGGGTTTCCTAGATTTAAACAATGATTGGAAAGCAACC
The DNA here is from genome assembly GCF_009764475.1 of Pristis pectinata. NCBI lineage: Eukaryota > Metazoa > Chordata > Chondrichthyes > Rhinopristiformes > Pristidae > Pristis > Pristis pectinata. The sequence goes on from NC_067410.1 coordinate 36,807,971, forward strand.
AGCTGTTATAATTGCACAAATTATAGTCTGTGTTTGTTAAAGAATACCATGCATTTTCCTTTTGAGGTTTGCAGACCAACTGATGAAACTTGTACCTATGCCGAGTTAAGCTTGAGGCAAGAGCCTGATGTTATTTAAACTCCTGATTGAACAAAAGAAACCATAGCAATTTAAAATAAGAGAAAAGTGCTTTATTATTATTGTAGATTCTTACAATGACCTCTTTGGATTCATGATTTTTCTCAGTAGTGTCAATCCAAATTGAGTATCTTACTCTAAATAAAGGGACATCAAAAGGATTCTACAATGAATCTTATTTGGCTGATTTAAGAATGGCATTGGCAGAGATCTTGGAACAAATCCTTGCCATACATATTTTAATCAGAAATTGCTGTGTGGAATTGTGAGAACCTATATTGAACATAGAACAGGGGAAATCTTTTAGAGAAATTACTGTCTCGGGTATCTCTTTCCTTCAATCTCTCTTGATTAAATATAATTTATGCAAATAACTAATTTTTAGAAGAACCATGTTTCCTCTCCCCTATTCTTCATTTGAGATATCATCAGAGGAACCTGCTGGTAATCAGCATTAGTTTTTTGAAATGGACAAGATAAAACAGAGAGCATTTAAATAGTTCAAAAAAGAAACTTTGGCTTTCCAGCTGGTTTAAATGCAAAACTAAAACAGAAAGCAACAATGGTCTTAAATTGTTCGATCCAATCTAAGACCTGTTATTTTCCACATAAATTCTTTATTTACAGAATAGTAAAGCTCCATAGCTGGGTTTTATCTTATCAGCAATACCATTCCGTTTTCAGTGCCGGGAGTCAAAGAGCTTAGTGAGAGAACCTTTTATCATCTCTCTGTAATTTATTTAGATCACTAAGAGCATTAAGTCTTGAGAAGAAAAGGTACACTGAAGATTTTCAGACTTGATTTGATCAGTATTGAACAGTGTAGGCTGAAGAGTGCATAGACACAGTGGACTGAATGGCTGCTCCTGTGATAAAATATCTTATTTCTAATATGCATCACAAATAAAAGGGGGCATTTTACAATCTTTTATAAATTGTTTGGACCAAATGTTTGCAGTGCTGATTTAACACATTCATTGGATGAATGCTTGTGTTAAAATCACGTTCAAGGGAATTTGATGTCTTATGTGGTCTCACCAATAGATTCTGTCAGAGGATTTTAGCTTATAAGTTCCTGATTATCAACTTTTCAGAGACTTGAACATTCAAATAGTGTTAATTTATGAATGGAGTATACATTTCCAGGTATGTGATTTCATTGTATTGTGTGTTTGAGACCCATACTTTTGGGCATTGTTGCCTTTTCATTATCCAATGTATGATTAAGGTGTTAGAGCAGCTGCCATTTTCAGGGGTTGACTTCTACAAAGGCCCATAAATCTGCCCCAGCAAGTGGCTAATCATTTTTTTCAGTTAATATCATAGGATAGCAGTTATATTTATTTTCTTCGCCATTTCCCTTCATGCCACCGCCAAGCTCACCTTGTTAATCAAATATATCTTTTGTTGCCTTGTCTCCCCGCCTAAGCATGCAACTTTCCTTTATGGCAGCCAAGCTACCCTTTCTTCTGGTACTATTTTCTTTGTTTTAAAAGCAATTTTTTGTCACTAATTCCTTTTTCTAAAAGAAAGCCTTAGCCTCCTCAGTCTATGCATCACCCCTTATTCTAATCCCTTTCCTCTCCAAAGTTCTCAAATATCTTCTTGCCTCCCAAATCTGCACCCATCTTTCTTGTAGGTCCATAGCCAGATCCCACTAGTTAGTATGCTAACCCTGCCACCACTAGAACTTTCTGAACCAAGCTCAGAAATGGGAATCTTTGTTTACTTAGCTTATGTTGAACTGATCACTGTGGATGTTGCTCACTGGATAACTCAGTGTGACTAGATAACAACTACTGTCCATGTATTGCCCCTCATTGGCAGTGTTTCTCTAATGTCACCTTACAGAAATAAAACAAGTAGCAGGTTTTGATTGCATGAACTCCAGGACAGCAAGATTTGTGTTTGTGTTTAATGTATTCTTTTAAAGATCTATTTGCTTGATAAAGGTCTCAAAACCTGGCTTTTTGTGTGCTATGGTGCAGATTTGCTTCAGGTCTGTTGTCTGATGCAGGCACTGCATTTGTAGTGAAGGTTACACCAGCTGCCACACTGGGCAAGGTGCAAGGGTCTGTGACACTGTTCACACCAGGACATAAAAATGAGATAGGTGGACAATGAAGTCAGTTTGTGTAGAATGCTGATTTTATATTGGTGCTACCAGATTAAAGATCAACAAATGAACTAACCCCATACAGAGAAATGTTTTAATTACTCCCCCTTCCCCAAACTGCATTGTTTAAGTACTGACAGGTGGATGCTATTTGATTGCCAATAATTGCTTTGAGTCATCTAGTGAGGGTGTTTCAATTGTCCTTAAACCGCTAAGGCAGTAGGCTATCAGAAACCTTCACAATAGGCTTTCAGCAATCTTCACTGTGGCCAGAGATGGCAGCTTCAGAGGCTTTAAGAAAGGGAGAACAAACAGAGAGAACACAGAACAAGATATCATGATGGTATCATTCAATGTATACAAAGACTGGGTCAAAGGAACACTCACGGTTGAAAGCATGTGAAGCTCTGTATAGGAACCAATTTTTACATCTGCCACATATCCAATACAATTACAAAAGAGGGTTCCCACACAAAGATTTTACAGTACCCTCACAATGCAGATTATTATACTGAGCAGTCTGCTGTAAGAGGAAGGGCAGAGGTGGAGGGCGTAAAGCAATCAGCAGGAGGTTATATCACCCAAGGTCTTCATAGGACAAGTTTCCTATGTGCCCCTAAAGGCATAGATGGCTGTGGACTTAATGTGGGTAAATGGGATTTGTGTAAATGGCTGCAAGAGTCAGCATCACCATGGTGGGCTGAAGGGGCTACTTCTGTGCTGTGTGACTTTATGACCATATGAAATATAGTTACGTCAACTTTACTGGCATATATCACATATTACAGCCACAAATCCAAAAGCAGATCAGGTGTAAACAACCTTGTCAATGGTTCTTAAGATCATGGTAACCATCACCTTCTACACATCTCCTATTTTCCAGTCCAGAGGATGATATATCTGTAATTGCATACTTGAATGAAGGAGATCAGAAGCATAATTTATTCCAAGAAAGCTGGACAAACTTCACTCTTCCTTGTCAGAGAGCAGCGAGTGGAGTGAGGATTATGCATTTTCCCCATGGTTCCTGCCACTGGTCACATGCCATCTATTCCAACAGAGGAGTTTTGTTCATGGTTATCATACGACGTGCTTGTATGTTGTGCTTTTATTGTTAAATAACTGGTTGCCTATGCAACCTCTGAAATGTGGTTGTGAGGCTTATAGTGATAAGTTATGACTGTGGAATGGAGCATTGGAATGTTAGGTCTGAGTCCTGATTGACAGATATTGATGGATGAATGATGGAGATACTGTACGTCAAGCAGTGTGCAAGCTCAGTGATGCATTTGATGGAATATGACATTTGACATGACATAATATGTTCAAGGACTTTGACAATATCTGTGATACTGCTAACTGTTTCATGACATTGCACCAAAGTCCTTGGTGCCTAATGTTGGAATTTGCTTCACAGCTTTTGTTTTTGCGACACATGTCTGGAAGATGAGAAGTGCAGGACAGCTTCAAGCAGTGCAAGTAAACTTGCACTGCTGTTGGGAACTCACAACATTAGACACCTGAATTATGAGCTGAAACAATAAAAAAGTGCTGACTGAATGATAAAGACATGTTAACTAGCATGCAGGTGAAATGTGATTGTTTGACCAGGAACTGTGAATTGTGTTGTGGAATGTAAACCTGTTTTCCAAAGCTAGCCAGATTAACCTCAAAGAATATACATAGAGAAGACCAATTTAACAGCTTGAATATTTACAATTTATAACTTTTTCCTTCATTTAATGATCTTTGGCCATTATAAAACAACAGTTATTGATAATTAATATGTGACTTGTTTGTAAATTGTTAGAAATATTTCATGTCTTATTATTGGTGTTGCTTCAATGACAGACATGAGTGATCCCTCAAAAACTTTGAATGATTTATCACCCCTTTCCAAAATGAGACTGAAAAATTGTGATGTTACAAAAAATAACCTCTGGAATATATTTTTAAATTTCTCTGTTCTTAACTGAATAAACAGTATTTTTCCATGCAATTAAAAATCATGTATTGTCTTTGCAAGAAGATAAATTATGGTGCATACTTAATAATTTTAGTTGATTAAGTCCAGGTTATTTTTAGTAATCTGCTGTTAACAGTTTCATTTTTAGCAAGTAATTCAGTTTGCTATCCATTAGCACATTGAAATTCAGGGTAATATTCATACCAACCATTTTGAGTGGATTTATGTGATAATGGTTTGGATTTCACCACGGCACCACCAATGTAGTACAGCTGCACATTCAACCCAGCTCTAGAAATAGTTACATTTCATTTATAGAAGCAGCATGCATATATGGTAAAATTTTGATAATCTGTTATCCATCTGTTCAGTAATCCTGATGATTTATCATCTGGCTCATCAAGTGATGTTTGCTATGCTCCATTGCAACTTACCCAGGCCCCTGTTTCTGCACTGTTTTGTGTAATATCATAAAAAAAGTGAAATAAAGTATGTTTTGTGGTATTAAAAGAAATAATCTCCAATACTTCAGTAAATCTGCTAGTCTGGCACCATCTAAATCCTGGGTTCTGCTGGATTATCAGTGTTTTACTGTAATTTTCTCTTGACAGGGAGAATTGCAATGAAGACATCAGTAGACAACATAAATGTTAAATTGAAGGGTTACATTTTAAAGCACAGTGTATTCACAGTCATTTTTTTTTAAAGAAAAGGAGGTCTGAGTTGAAGGCAGTCAAGATTTTTATTTTGTTTTCATAAAGACTGAACAAATATATTTTCCATGACAAATCTGAACAGTGAATTTACTTAACCATCTTCTAACATATGGGTAAAGTGTTATGAGCAAGGTGGAGAGCCAAGGTGTTAGAACCAGCCAACCATTTCACTGATATGAAGATGGAACTCCCAATGCTGAATTGCTGGTTAATATATGATTCTTGTTGTGCGGTTTGTGCTTAACTTTTGTTTTGTTTAGAGGCTTATATAATTTAATGCTTGATACACAAGGGTAAATCTTTAAGAATGTAAAGAAAAACCTATTTCAAAAAAGACTTTCCAGGAATTGCCAGCATTTAGAGAAATATTATGTCAATGGTTTTTCTCTGGTTCTGATGTTTTTTCAATGGTTTTTCTCAGGTTCACTGGTAGTCTTCTCTGGAGTTGGATTTAAAGTAAGACAGAGCTGAGATAGCTTGAGTATGTTTAATGGACCTGCACATCATTCAAATGCTAATGACAGAGACTTAATTAATATTTGTGATTATTCTTTTTACAGATCACAGGTTTTCACGTCATTTTCTTGTGGTTTATTTTTACATTTGCTCTCATTCTTGGGTGAGATGTTTGTCAGAAACAGTCAGTAGACAAATGTACCTGAAAAGTTCTTAGTGACACCTTACTACATTAAATAAAACTGGAAAATCTGCAATTAAAAATACCAAATTGTAGAATTCACGTGTATGTGATATTGTTCAATAACCAATGTTGTATCATTTGCTTCCTAAAGCTGTTATTTAATGAATTGTGTTGCAAAATATCTGTTTCAGACCATTTGTCTCTGGAATGAAAGATCAAAAAGTTAATGAACAGAGAAGCCAACATTATTCATAGACGATGTCTGGTGTTGCCTCAGTTATTGAATGTATGAAATAGGGATCTATCACTACTTCTGCTGTAATACACATTAAGAATTGACCTCCTTTAACCTCTATTATGACTAATTCTACTAATTGGACATAGAACCTTATTCCAAGTTGCTTTCAGAAAGAGTCAGTGTCATTGTAAAGTGTCTTGTCTTTATGGATGAATTCTTGGATTCTGCTGAGCATCTCTCTAGAGTATAGTTGACAATGCAAACTAGCATATTGGGCAGAAAGCCAGTACGTGTTGAACAGATGGCTGTTGAATGTTACTGCCAAATATAACATTTACAAACTGCTTTGCAGGATCTTTGTTATGCAGATTCAGATGTATGTTGCATGATATGTTAACAAGCCAATTGAGGCCTTCACTGATGCTGGACCAATATTGTAATAAACTGAATAATGTTGCCATTCAATGCTAACTTACCTGCTTAGGTATTCAATATGGTTTAATGCATTTACAAAGCTTTATTTTTCTTTAAAATAGTGACTGCTTTGGATAAGCTTGTCAGTAATCTGTCATAAATATTAAGTAGAGAATAATGGATGGGTTGAATGACAGTACGATGATGATGCAAACTGACAGCATAAACTCCAGCAATACATTAACACATGAATCCAGGTACTCAATTGTGCCTATTGTATTTACTTAATATTGTCATTGCATATAGAAAAATGTTCTGTTGAAAATTTTGTAGTTCTCGGGATATTCCATTCAGTTTGCTGGGGTTCATTGGGTTTAAAATTGTAATTTAGTCACTGCGTCACCATAGAATTTTATTTGAAAATAAATTCGGACACAACATTGATTTTCATTGTTATATTATTCATGCAAACTGTGTATCTATAAACTGCTGGCTTATGTAATTTAATCAAATGGGAAAGTGCTAGTTACACACAAGTTTGAAGGTTTGATTTTCTCAGTATTTTGTTATGACGCATAAGTGAAGAAATTATGGAGTCATTTTAAAATGAGGATTGTTTCATTTTTACATGCAAAATTGAAACAAAAGGACATTACTCACAGGTAAATTTGTCAAGTAGAAACTTTTCCTTAACACACTATACTATAAAGGAACCAAATATCATAAGTTGAGTTTGTAATGTATTTTGGGATATATCTTGGACTGAGCTGGATGTGCTGATTAATTCTAATTCCAATACTATCTCTGCAGTCCCACAAGCTTCAAAGTGTCAAAGCTGTTAAAATCATTGCCAGATCATGAACAATAGTGAATAATCTTGGAAAGGAATAAAGCTCTGTGTCTTTCTCTGCATGCTTGGCTTTCATGATGGAATTAACCTTGTCTTTAACAGGGTTCAGCTCTTAAGCATCTACCTTCAGACAGTAATACACTACTTCAACTTGCACAATGGCACACAGACTGTTGCAATTTCACATTGTGATAGTGGAGGGCACTTCTCTCATTTCTCCAAAATATTTCTGTCTCTAACTGTAGTGATAATATCATCTAGATACAGATGATATTATCACTACAGATGTCAAAGCCCTGCAATATTTTGTGTGTGGTTGACTGAAGAATCATTAATGTGGACTTGTGTCAGAGCACATCCCTTGGGAGTATTGATAGCAAGGTACTTCTGACTTCTCATCCACGTCTGCCTACATGTGGGTATGTGACAAATCGAGTTTCATTAAAAAAAAATTAAAAGGAAATTTAAAAATTTCTTAGATGGGCACATGGATGTAAGAAAAATATAGGGTTATGGGCTACGTAGGAGGGAAGGGTTAGCTTGATCATAGGGTAGGTGTTTATATTTGGTTGGCACAACATTGTGGGCCGAAGGGCCCATACTGTGCTGTACTGTTCTATGTAAAATGTTGGATAAACATCCTCAGACAATGGTGCAGGATATTGTTTCTCATCTACCTGCTTTAAGGTAACCTTGTAAGTAACCTAGCAATCTTATTATTTATCTGCCTTTGTTATTGTCAGAGTTGCCCAAATACTATGAGTTACTTTGATTAAATTTACATTGGAAAAAAAATTGGAAAAAAATGTGGAAAAAAAATTCCACTTGTGTTTTCCAGGACTAAGTAATTGACATTGGTTCATAGTAGAATGGTTCAAGACCAGGTTTAACTGGTATATTTACCATAATTCCTGTGTAACATCTTGGAATAGGTTGTCGTGTTTTGACAGGTGCTTGCAAACAGAACTTCAAAGTAGCTATGTGAATACTGTCAATGGTGTTTCAGATTTGCAGGATAATTCTTGCCCAATAGTTGGATGTTCAGTGTAGTCTACCACAATTATTGATAACTCCAGACTATCACCCTTGTGGAATACCAGGCATTGGAAATGCCCTAAACCTTCTAAGGTTATTGTGAGTAAGTCTAAAGACTGACACAAGAGAGACTGCAGATGCTGGAAATCTGGGGCAACACACAAAATGCTGAAGGAACTCAGCAGGTCAGGCAGCATCTATGGAGGGAAATGAACGGTCAATGTTTCAGGTCAAGACCCTTCATCGGGACTAAAGACTGTCTGTGTTCCTTACCAATGGTTGTTGACTGAACTGCTTGTTACCGATCTTCACCTGCATAACCAATGACATGCATCAATCAGACAGGACTGTGACCTTAAAGTACTGTTGTCTCGTCTGTCTTTTGTTTATTGCATTGATGCTATAAAAGTAAATTCTGTGTCATCTGCAGAAGATGCAAGGTGCAGATTCCTTCTTTCTAACTTATTTTTAAAAAACACTTCTTTGCTGGTGTTAAATTATCTATTACATGAGAAACAGAAAAAGCTGCAAACATTGAGCAGGTCAGGCAGTACTTGAGGAAAGAGAAACAGGTAATGTTTTAACTTGATAACTTTTCATCAATTTTCTTTCTCTCTCCATTGATGATGACTTGATGAGTATTTCTGGCATTTTATGTTCTTACCTCAGATTTCCAGCATCTGCAGTATATTGATTTTGAGTAACTCTTAATTGTTGCCTTGTGTTTAAACTTAAAAGCTGCCACCATGTATCCTTTCTAATGCCTTGTGTACCATTTGCTTTCTCTGAAAGAACACTGGCTTGTGCAACTTGAGGTCACGTGACATGTCTCTAATTCTGGACCAAAATTTTGGGAGTTGCCCTGCTGGTAACTGGTATAAACTACTGGTACATTTATAGCTGGAAAAGGACTGAATTTTCTGTCATTTTCACATGTGTATATATATCAGGCACAGGAGTAGGCCTCTCATTCCCTCAAGCTGGTACACCAATTAAGAGAGTCAAGGAAGATCTGTATATGACTTTAACTCTGCATTCCTGACTAACTGAAATCATCTTTCATCCTCCCACTACCTATCAAGTATCTATCTAGCATTGGCTTAGTAATATTCAAAGACTCTGCTACCACTGCCATTTGAAGAAGAGAATTCCAAAGACTCACGAGTCTCTGAGAGAAAAAAAATGCCTCAACTGAATTAAGTGGGCAACCCCTGATTCTTAAACAATGACCCAAGTTCTATATTCTCCATCAAGACATAACAATCTCTCCATAATTACTCTGTCAAAATCCATCACAATTTTAAATTTCAATCAAGCCCTCTCTTGGTGTTCTAAACACCAACAAATACAAGCCTAGAGAATCCAACCTTTCCTCACAAGGCAACCTGCCATTCCAGATGTTAGTTTAGTAAACTTTCTAAATACATTAACATCCATAAATGAGGAGACCAATTACTTTACATCTTGGCCAGTATATCCATGGCACTCCACTCCTCTGTAAGCCAAATCAAATGTGAGTCTTTTGTGGCAAATGCTTCAGACTGCATTCTTCCGTCTCTTAGACCTGTCTCAAGGTGGTCTAATCTGAAAACACTAAGAATATACTGCCTTAATAGTTCTTTCAGTGCTATGTGATCATTCACTGTTTTCCCCCATTTTCTGATTGCTTGTATTTGCAGCTCTCCATCATCTCAAAGCTGTGAGTTAAAGTGATTTTTTTAAAACTTCTGTAACTCTTCTCTAAGTAGGATATTTTTAAATATTTCTGTGGAGCTATTAAGCTAATGAATGTGCACTATAGTTTGGAGCCAATTTCTAAGAGTCAGAGTTATACAGCACGGAAACAGGCCCAACATGACAAGGTGGCTGCAATTATGCCTCTGATGAGAGAGTGCTTTTAAGTCCCAACAGCAATCTACAATAATACAATCTACTGGACAGAAAGTACTTTGGAACAAGAGGTGTGTATTTTTGTTCTGGTCTAACAGCAAGGTGCAGAAAACACACATTCACAAAACATTATAGTTTCTAGCACATGACTTATTTACATGTACCACAGAGTGGAAGGTGCAAACACTACTACGTGACATATGTAGTTCAAGTCATAAACACAAATTTCTAACCTGTAAGAATAAGATACAAACTCAAATTGCTTGAGTGATACAGTTCAAATCAATTTAATTGGTTAGCTTTGTTAAAGCTGGTTCATCCTGCATCTAAGTAGTGCTATACAATACTATGAATTAAAATTAATACAATATAGTGTGAAGTACTATTGAAAATAATATTGTAGTTGTGTTTCTTCGAACCAAGCAATATTGATGGAAGTTATCTTCAATGTTTATTACTTATTACTGAGTTGTTATTACTATTAATATAAACAATTAATCCTCGCATGGTTTGGCTTGGCTCAAGACTTTTATACTGTTGCGTCAGAAGATGGTGTGTTGGCAAGTTGCTGCAGTAAAAGAGCCTGTAAATTGGACTGTTGCTCCACTAAAGTGCAAGGTGCTGCATTGGTGGAGTTGTGGTTTTTCAGATAAAATGCAAATCCAGGACCACATTGCCTCTTGAGGTAAATGTACTAATTGAAGTGTGGCAAGGCTGTTGTTCTGGCTGGAGGTCCGTGACCAGTGGTGTTCCACAAGGATCAGTGCTGGGACCTCTGTTGTTTGTGATATACTGTATATATAAATGACTTGGATGAAAATGTAAATGAGTGGATTAGTAAGTTTACCACCAACACATAGATTGGTGGAATTGTGGACAGAGAAGAAGGTCATCAAAGGATACAGCAGGATATAAATCAGTTATATTTATGGGCAGAGAAATGACAAATGGAGTTTAATCGGGGAAAATGTAAGGTGTTGCACTGTGGGAGGTCAAATGTAAGGGGAAAGTAAAGTTAATGGCAGGAGCATTAACTTAAGAGCATTGATGTACAGATGGATCTTGGGGTCCAAGTCCATAGCTCCCTGAAAGTGGCCACGCAAATGGAAAGGGTGGTAAAGAAGGTATATGGCAGGTCGCCTTCACCTGTGAGGCATTGAGTATAAGAGTCAGGAAGTCATTTTGCAGCTATATAAGACTTTGGCTCGGCCACACTTGGAGTATTGTGTTCAATTCTGGTCACCTCATTACAGGAAGGATGTGGAGGCTTTGGAAAGGGTGCAGCAGAAGTTTACTGAGATGCTGCCTGGATTAGAGGGTATGAGCTATCAGGAGAGGTGGGACAAAACTTGGGTTGTTTTCTCTGGAGCGTCGGAGGCTGAGGGGAGACCTGATAGAAGTTTATTAAATTTTGAGGCACATATAGAGTAGAGAGTCTGAGTTTTCCCCAGTGTACAACTGTCAAATACTAGAGGACATGAATTTAAGGTGAGATGGTGAAAGTTAAAAGATGTGTGGGGCAAGTTTTTTCATACACAGAGTGGTGGGTGCCTGGAGCAGACTGCCAGGAATAGTGGTGGAAGCAGATCCAACAGTGGCATTTAAGAGGCTTTCAAATAGGCACATGAATGTGCAGGAAATGGAGGGACATGGATCATTTGCAGGCAGAAGAGATTTTATTTAATTCGGCATCATGTTTGGCACAGACGTTGTGAGCCAAAGGATCTGTTCCATGTGCCGTACTGTTCCATGTGCATTCTGTGAAATGAAACAGTGAGTTCTGGAATCTTGCTCAATCTCCATGTTTGTGGGATTTTGCCATACTCGAAGTAAATTTTCAAGTGTGCATTAGAACTCCCATCTTGGGATGCCTTGAGATGAAGGGCGTTTAGTAAATTGAGCTTTATTCATTTTTAAAATTCTAATTTTATGTAATCTTATTTGTTTATTTTTACCTTCCTGTGATCAAGTTATAGGGGTGACCTAGCTCATAGTTCAGTTCAGCCATTGATGGTGTGTACATACTATAGAAAAATGTGGATAGCACCATGACACATGGGATTAACCCACACTCACTTAATCCAGTGCAAACTGCATATAAAATTTGAGTGTACTTCGTAATCACATTTGGACCATCTGGTCAGTGCCAACTTTCCTGCCTATTGCAATTAGCCAATAAGGTACAATTTCTGAGCCATCAGCTCCAGCTGAAGCGAGCATCACACAATGCCTTTAATATTTTACTTGGAAGCCATGGTAGAGCAGGGAAGATTGTGCTTGTGATTCACACTTGAAATTGGGCTAAAGTGGCTCTGTCAAAGAGACCATATTAATGGCAACATTTAGAGAATTGGTGGAGAATTACAGACAAGGTTACTTGCAGGTACTTGAATTATACAATGCAAATAGAGCCAATTCCTATTATAACAGGTTTGAGCTGATTTTCATACAAGATCTTGGGTGGAACTTGGACAGCAGCTGAGGAAAACTGTTGCAGATATGTTAAATGTAACATTGATGAACAGTTATTTATATAGGGATGTAAATGTTGTGGATAAGAGACAACAAACTTGGTAAGTCTGGAGGCACATATTGCACATACCAAGGTAGTACAGGAAGTATCTTCTCCTGAAGGACATCAGTGAATCAGAGGTGTTTAACAACTAAACATTAGTTTGTGGTCACCATTAATGATACAAAGCTTGGATTCCTTTTTTTAAAAAAAACTGGAATATAAATTCCATAACTGGCATGGTGGAACTCAAATTCATACCTCGGGACCATTGGTGTAGACCTTTAGATCCTAGTCTAGTAACTTAACCACAGTCTTTCTATTATCCATGCCTACTCTTTCCATTAGGTCATTTGAGTTGTTGGAAGGAGCTTCCATGAAAAATGTGCAGGCATCATATTATCCTAGACGGGCAAGTCCCATGTGATGTTGATATACTCCAATGCCATTTTCAATTATAAATGGAGCAAGAACGCGCAACATACAGAGCAGCATTTGTTCTTAAAAGGGATTGTAAAGGCGGTACCTAAACAGGTGTAAGATTTTAAAAATGGTCTCCTGCTACACCATGAACTAACCCACACTGGTTGTGCTCCATATTAAACATGAAACTAATTAATTGATGGGATGGGAATGAGATATGGCCATAAAAATCAGAAAAGTAATCTGGCATGAAATTTCCAAGGCAGTCAATGACAAAGTATGAAATACTGAATGGAGAAATATGCATAAAACTAAGAAAGTCCATTAAATGATAACTTAATGCTGATCATAGCCTCTGTGTAAAATTAAAACATTATTCAGTTATTAGTAATGGAACAATAATTATACCCTTCATATTTTTGAGGTGTAAATTTACTTTAAATGTAAATAAAGTCAATGTATTTTATTGTCACAAAAGCTGTAAGTTACAATGCATCATTAATAGAAAACATTCACTGTTTTGACATATTGATGTGTGGGAACAACTAAATACAGCAGACCTCTTGAAGTAGCATTGTAATTGGAGTTAAATATCGAGAATCTGTTTAAGTGAATGTTTAACTGTCACTGAGAATGAATTTCCAATGTTACATTGAATAATTGTGCAAATTATGGATAGTGAAATAGTTTATCTCCAGTGGTGATGCTCATGCTATTTGAAAATTGTAGCATGTGGTGCAAAATATTCTTGTCATATCTTAAGCTTAAGTATGAAGTGAACTTCTTAAAATATCAAATGCAAATTGGAAGGTTCTCTTTTTTCACAACGGGTTCTCTTTTTTTATTAACAAGATTATGTGCCATTTGGAATGTGATTAATGAGTAATAGGTGCAGAACTTCAATGAAATTTTTCCTCCAAATATTTTGCATCCCAGCACGAGTATTCACAGTGTAGGAAGGAATGTTTCATATCACCCTGTCTACTGCTGCAGAAACTTGTTCATTGTTCTTGAATTAGCACCAAAGCTACCATTGTATTCAATGACAAGATAATCTTTGAATGTATGATTTCTGTAGGAATTATTCTTGTCATCTTGTCCCTCAGTTGCAGGATCTTCTCTTAACATAGGAATGAGTATGCGTACAGAGGTTTGAAGGATGTAGCAATTCGGCTGTGCACAGCGGTAACAAGAAACAGTGCCATGTGAGATGCTGATAACCATCCTCACTCAGGTGGTCAGCAACCTGTGCTCTCAACTGCTTTCTGTATAGCAGCAAGCCTCGGTGAAGATGCAGGAGTTTTCAGGCAGATCTTGAAGGTCTGTGATTGTCAATACATGCCTTTTATTGGAAGTTCAGTGGCCTTTCGCTTCCCATATTTTGGCTGCTGGGGTTGGTTTTGGTGTTTAGGAACAAATTAGAATAAGACCAACACTTGGATAGTTTGTTGATGTGAAATTTAACTATTGATGATTGATTACTATTATGGCCGTGTTGTTGAGCCTCAGTTTGTGCGCACTATTCTTGGAGTGTGAAATGATAGATGGGAGTGCAAAGATCAGTACTGGTACAATGATGCCTTGATTATAGAGGTGATTCAATAAATCCACTTAATAATTTGTTGGTGGCAACATTACTTTTTCTTGTTTTTCCACTGCATCCTGTATGCCCTGATGCTCCCACACCTGTTCTTCAGGAAGTTGCTCTGAGAAATGGACTCTGCAAGGTAACGTTGTGAAGAATGCAGAGGCTTGGACCTGTAGTGAATGACACCTGTCTGTGCAGAGAAAGCTCTTGATGAGAAAGTAAATTATTTCTTTTAAGGCAGAGATCCAGGTGAAATCAATCTAGTACTACTTAGTATCCATGCTGCAGATACAGAGATAGGTCAGGGGAACCCTTCTCCCTTGCAGAGTATGTGAAACTTCATGGGCTTGGTGCAAAATGGTGATTGAAGATTAAGACAGGCATCATTCAAACCATCAGACCACTAGGCATTGAGGCATAAAATTTAAGGAAAAGTCATGAGGATGAGCCAAGACCGAATGCATCCAATCAAAAATGTTATGTTGCTGAATCCCAGAGCTCTTGTTTCTCTGTCTCCATTAGGAAAGTGATCCAGTGTGTTGATTGACACAAATCTTGGAGGGGAGGGGGAAGTGAGAGTTGTCATTTATTTCCTCATTGGTTAAAACTGATGGGGCATTGGGAGTCGTATGTAGTGCGGATAAGAATGCATGAATCTGTACTGAATGGATGTTTCCTCTCTGCACAGATGCTTCCTTGCCTGATGAATACTTCCAGTGCATTTATTTCAATTGTAGGGAGATGAGACTCAAGTTCCCAAATGTTGCCACAATGTGAACAATGCATCAAAACAAGAATGTATTTGGTTTTCACAAATATTTTTGAGAGGTAGTTGTGCAAAAGGATTTATATTTTCTGAAAGACTGGAACATTAATCTCCCTGCAACAGCTGAGCAGTGGAAGAGTGAAGACAAGAGAAAATTTAAACAAAAAACTATAATGTATGCACAATTAGTAGTTCAGATTTTGTGGTGAGCAAAGAAGGTTCCCCCGTGGGAACTTGCCAAAACAAAAGTTGTCTCAATCCTCAACATCAAGATAGTGGATGATGTCAGGACTATTGGGATAGGGTATTCTTTAATGTAAATGATATCCACAATTGTGTGTCTGGATGAGGTGTGGGAAGCCTCAGCTGCCCTGTTAGAGGTGATTATTATGTTTATTAGAAGCACTAACACTTATTTTCATCCCACAGAACTGTACACGTCCCTTGAAGTCATTGACAAGAATCTGCTGTGTGCATTCCAGACTAAGTTGTGGGGAATTGGCACATCTTGGCTTTCCCTCTGATGATGGACTGGGTAGGAGTCTAACGTAAGATCCTTCTTTCCTGTGACCCTCTTATTTCCTGCATGGAATCTTTGAATGTGCAGTGAAACAGAAAAATAATTTAAACAGTCCCAGTATAAATGAAAGAAAACAAATCTGGTTTCTTTAACAGCTATTAAAGTGTTACTGGATCGGAAATGTACAAGATCATCTCTGAGCGAGTTGCTGTAAAGGAGCAGGTTTAAAATTGATGCAATTGATTTTGTTTATTTTAAGTCATACAATGCCCAGCTAGAAGCTCAATATAAAAACAATAATTTATTTTCATCTTGTACAAGACATGGAGTGTATAACTAACTAAATGTTCATTTAGCTGTATTTGTTCAGTACATCAAGCTCTACAAAGCACACAATAACTACAAAGTGTGTTCACAATTACATAATCTTTTCTATAAACATTAATTTTATGTACATGCAAAAAAAAATTTCTAATTTACTGCAGGCTGCAAGTCAGCAAATCTACTTAAATGGAAGAAATCCTAACAGGTTTTCATTGGGAAGATCCTGAAAAACTTGAACGAGTTACACAGAGAACAAGAAAAAAGTATAAAGAATGAGTTTTTTTTATAAATAGAACCGCAGATCTTGGCATGTAAGATTTTATATCTAAAACAGTGGACGTCTTAAATTCATACAAAATTATTGGCAGGGATTAAAATCTATTGGCACGTGTGTATTTTGAGAGTTATTAATTTATGGATAATAAGCAAAACAACATCGGGTACTGGGCTGGAAGTTGTTTGCCTTATTGTTGCCCTTAAAAAAAAAGCACAATTGCATCAACCTGTGTTTGTGAACTAGTGTTGTCATTCACTGATGGCCCTTGCAGTCACACTTGGAGGAGTGATGTATTTTATATATTTACAAGCTATGCCACTTTTAACGAGGCAAGATCTTTTCTACCTCAAATGGTAGTATTTAATGTACATCATGGAAAAACATTTATACAGTTGTTACGGACAACAGTGAATTGTATATCCTTGTTCCATCAGGTGATTTAGTGCCATGAGTTAAAAGTTCCTGGATTGTCATCCAGTTATCAAAAATTTTCTTACTCCTTTTCTTCATCATTTTTTTGTGGCTAAGTTCAATGATGTTCACTTCTTTCTTCTCCTGAGTACTCTGCTGTTCCTTTAAACATTCTAATCTGCTCTGCATCATGAATTCACGCCGCCTTTTCTGCTCCTTTGCACGTACCAAATGCTGCTTCCGCTCTTCCTTACTCCAATAACGTCCCATTTTCATTTCACTGATTGCATCATCGTCAGTTGTCATACCGCAACGTTCTTCTTTAATTTTTAGTGCACGTTCCTTAAGAATCCTATCTCTGACTGGCCGCTTGGTAATGTATCTGGTCCCATCACTTCTGATTTTCACCTTCCACTCCATTTTGGGTTCAATCTGACTCGATGATTCATGATAGGAAGGTTCTTTGCACATACTGACGAGACTCATTTGGGACTGTGCATATTCCACTGCTGACTTTTGCTGTATCAATTGCATGTAACTTTGGTAATGTTGAGCATGTGCTGGGATATGCGCATGTCTATATGGAGAACGATGGTATGAGATTGGATAGGCTGAGCTCTGGGAGAAAGCCTGGCTTTTGCTGCACTCCAAAATTTGTTTCTCGTCTCTTCCATCTGATTGCTGGCAATGGTCAGGTTCCTTAGTTGCAGAGTTCGACTTTGCAAGGCTCATTGAATGGGACAGCAGTGGCCTTGGGACAGTGTTGCTAGTCACCCCTTCATTACTTTGGCTGTTCAGATTTTTGACTGTCCTGCACAATGAGTTGTTGGGAGACAAATCCAATGTCAGTGGTGTGCTTCGACAACTCTCACCGGTATTGTATGCACTAGAGCTGTCCTTGTCGGACTTTTCTGGCAGTTCTGTTATATCAGAGAGTTCATGTCTGCGGCTATCAATGCTGGTGTTGTAGTTGTGAAAACCACTGTTGTGTAGCATCCATGACCCCCTGTATTGTTCTTTCAATTGTTGCATTTTATGGGCTCGTACAATGTTAAGACACTCGAGCTCGATGTTGTGCAATTCTTCATTCAACATTTCAAGTTCTTGATCAACAATTCCCTGGTCATTCTTCTTGATGCCGACAGCATTGTCATGGTAGTAAAGACCATACTGATTGTCATTTTGCATCTGACATTTTAGCTCGAGCAAATCACGGAACCTTTCACACTCATCAGATGGAATGCCAAGAAAATCTGCATCTGCGTAGTCCCCAGAAATGAATGATTCCTGCCGAAACTGTGTGTCACCGCTTCCAAGGGTGTCATTGTTGTACATGAGTCTCAATGGATCAGGGTTATTGTGCTCATCCCCAAGGTTCTCTTGCTCAGAGCTCTCATCATTGCGGGTGCTCTCATCAGTACGTCCAACACCACTATCTTTCTCGTGTTGGTTAGAGAAAATAGTGGCAGTATCTGTTGTCCCCTCATCATCATCATGCTTTTTCTGCTAGAGAAAAGAATGGAAGACAAGGTCAAACAAAGCTTGAAAAGTTAGTGTTCTTATCAGTTTTGAAGAAGTTATAAATGATAACATGATATTATCTGCATCAATACATGTGTAAACTATAAGGCACCAGTTACCCTGAATGTCTCCTCTGAAATGAGAATGTAAATGGAAAGTTAAAAAAAAACTTGATTAAAGGTCTTTTTTCCCCCAGAGGCTGATTTAATGTGCATGAGTGTGAGACTCTCTTACCTCTTGAAGAATTTTAGCTGTGAACTGCATTGCTTGATTGTGTTGCTCCTCTAACATGTCCATGTGCAAATCATCCAGCAATTCATTCCGATCATCATCTATCCAGCCTTCATCCAACTGAATTTCATGAACATATCAACACTTAGTTATTAAAACAAATTTTAAATATTTTTGGCAGGCATATGCCATTTTAAGGTGCATAAAATACCAACTTATTTAGAGTAACAATTCAGACAGTAGAATCCACATGCATAAGGTTGTGTGACTGGGAATAAAATCAGGTCAACAAGTGATATCCAATAAATTTTCCCCAGTTTCTGAAAAATCATTTCATTGATGCTATATTCTGCAATTTTTCAAATAATATCCTCCAATACCAATATTTCTCTCTCATCATCTTTTTTTCATTGTCAGCTCTTCCCATCTTTGTTTTAGGCCACAATATGGCAAAATGTTACTCTGCTGAGTCAGAGGATGGTATAATCAAGTCTGGCTTGGCATTCTCATTCAGTAGTGACAGGATGCAGAACTCTGATGTCCTATCTTTTTGATTAAACTGTAAAGTGCAAAATCAGGCAAATGACTTTTTGTCACAAAGATGAAAATTCACATGTTTAAACAAAAGAGATCCATTGTGGTTATCTCCACTGCTCTTGTCATTATTAAATCTTCACTCAACTTGTAACTCACATGTTTGATTTAAGGCTTCCTCCTTCACAAACTCGCTTCACTTTTTCCTACATTACATGAACAGAAGGACTTAATTGGCTGCAGGAGAAAACACCAATACAAATCTTTTCTTCTCAGTGTCAACACATTGTGGCCAATCCATGTCTTTTCTTATAATTTGGACTCCCAATAATTCACTCTACATTTCCATCCTTCTGACAGAAATTCAGAGGTCACAATATAAAAAATTACAGCATTTTCTCTTTCTGGATTGCCAAACTTGTAAAAAAAAATAAGCTTGCCATTTCATAACAACATCAGGTTGTCAGAAAGAACAAATTTTTTCACTTTAATTCTGGACTGTTTTGTCCTTATATAAACTTCATAAACTTATATAAACATTGTATGTCCTTAAAGATATATGTCCTTATATAAAGACTATAAACTTCATACTCCAAGAACTTCACAACTCCCATCCATAATGAAACAAATGTTCACTTAAATATCTGTATGTGTTTGCATCCCACTCCATACCTGATGTTCTTTGTCTCCCCAGACCATCCCAAATAAAAAAAATACACACACACTGAAACCTTAACATTATATGAAAGTTGTAAAAACTCTCCAATTCAATATTTTGATTTTCCTTCCATATCCCACTGGTACCACAAGACAATTGGTGCAATCTGTGACAGTTACATTATTGCTATAATAACCTGTGAAGATTGAGAAAAAAAAAATCAGCCCAACCAGATGACATCAGTTATTGCAATTTACTTTACAACTTGTGCCATATGCAACACAGCAATAACTGAGCAAAGAGTTCTACATCATCATTTAGAATACACACAGATTCATTATTACAACACAGTCTTATATTTGAACAAAATGAAATTTCCCAGCCATCAAATCATCTTTTATGTCTTTGTTGATTGGAAAGTTGGCCTTTACTCAAGTTGTGACACATATAAAAGTAATCAAAAATATCAGATTTTTACAGTTATAGGAGGGGTTACTCTGTCTCATCATGTCTACAAAAGACCTAATCAGGCCAATTCTGCCATCACTTCGCTCTCCACAGCAATTGTCCATCTGGGCACACTTAAAACATTGCAAGGCTTTCTCCTTTTAAGAATTGACTTCCAAACTCCCTATAGCTTACGGATAAAATCTTTGTTTCCTCAGTTCCCTCACCTCTACTTCATGACAAATATATTCATTCACTGAGGACCATAACCTTCTGTAGTACAGAACACCAAATATTCATGGATAGATAAATTTCTCCTCCTGCCAGTCATAAGAGCCCCATCGCTTTTCCTGTGACCACCTACACTCAGTGCTTATTGCCCAACCCCTCAAAATCTGAAACATCTTAATAGGATCAGTGGACAGTCCAATTACACTTGTATGAAAACAGCTGCATCCTTGGAGTTAATTTATTTAACCAATGTTGCAACACTTCCAAGGCACGTGTAACCTTTCTCAGATATATACAGCAAAAGTGCACATGGTTTCTCCAAACCCCTGTTAATTTGTGAAACAAGTTTCTTACTCTGGCATTCCAACTTCTTTACAATTAAGGTCAATGAACTGTCTGACTTCCAAACTGCCTGCACAATTGCTTTTTGTGTCTCAAAGTGGAAAGCACTCTTTCACTATTCCATTGTTCTTCCAACTTCAGTTGCACGAACATAACTTGTGTGTATCCTTGCACAGCATAATCCAACCAGATTTAGGAATTGTCGGTCAGCAGCAAATGGCATTCAATGGTGTTACAATCACCAACTTCCCATGAAACATAATGACAAAGAACATTAAGGTGGGCAAATCCCCAGGGTGTGACCAAATGCACCCCGGACCTTATGGGAGGCCAGGGAAGAAATCATAGAGGCCTTGTAGAGATATTTACTTTGTAGTTAGCCACTGGTGAAGTTCCAGAAGAATGGAGGATGGCTAATGTTGTTCCATTTTTCAAGAAAGGTAGCAAGGACAGGCCAGGGAACTATGGGCCGGTGAGCTTGACTTCAGTTGTAGAGAAGTTACTGGAGGGAATTCTGTGGGATAAGATCTACCATCACTTGGATAGTCAAAGCCTGATCAGAAATAGTCAGCATGGTTTTGTGCATGGGAGGTCATGTCTGACAAAACTTCAAGTTTTTCAAAGAGGATAGAGGAAGGTAGGGCAGTGGATGTTGTCTACGTGGACTTTAGTAAGGCCTTTGACAAGGTCCCATATGGCAGGCTGATCTGGAAGGTTAAGGGTCGCATGGGATTCAGGGGAACCTGGTGAGGTGGATTCAGAAATGGCTCAATGATAGGGAGCAGAGGGTGAAGGTTGAAGGCCGATTCTCTGACTGGAGGCCTGTGACCAGTGGGGTGCCCCAGGGGTCAGTGTCGGGACCTTTGTAGGTAAATGAGTTATACATGAATATACATGGTACAATTAGCAAGTTTGCTGATGATGCTAAATTAGGGGGTCTTGTTGATAGTGAAGCAGGTTACAATGAATTGCAAAGAGATCTTGATCAGTTAGGGAGACGGGCTGAGGAATGGCAAATGGATTTCAACTTGGATAAGTATGAGGCGATGCATTTTGGACATTCAAACTAGAGTAGGACTTATACAGTGAATGGCACGGCACTGACGAGTGTTGTGGAACAGAGAGAACTGGGAGTACAAGTGCAGAGTTTTCTGAAAGTGGCCATGCAAGTAGACGGGGTGGTGAAAAAGGCATTTAGCATGTTGGCCTTCATCAGTCAGGGCATCGAGTTTAGGAGTAGGGACATCATGTTGCAGTTATGCAAGTCATTGGTGAGGCCGCACTTGGAGTATTGTGTACAGTTTTGATCACTGTTATAGAAAAGACATTGTCAAGCTGGAGAAGGTGCAGAAGAGATTTACGAGGATGCTACCTGGACTAGAGGGCCTGAAATATAGGGAGAGGTGGGCCATGCTGGATCTTTATTCCTTGGAGTGTAGGAGAATGAGAGGTGACCTCATAGAAGTTTATAAAATCATGAGGGGTATGGATAAGGTGGACGGTCATAGTCTTTTCTCAGGGCTAGGGAATCCAAAACTAGTGGGCACAGATACAAGATACGAGGGAAGAGATTTAAAAGAGACCTGAGTGATAACTTCATTATACAAAGGGTGGTGAGTACCTGGAATGAGCTGTCAGAAGAAGTGGTCGGGGCGGATACAACTGCGACATTTAAGAGGTGTTTGGATAGGTACATGGTGGGGAGAGGCTTGGAGGGTTATGGACCGAACGCGGGACACTGGGATTAGCAGGGAGGATGCCGTGGTCGGCATGGACCAGTGGGGCTAAAAGGCCTGTTTCCCTGCTGCATTACTCTATGACAACAGATCAGTGACTGGGTTTGCACTAAGTGACTCACCTGCTGGCTCCCAGGCACCTACAGGGGATAGGTCATTAATGACATGAAAACTCGTCACTCAGCTGGATGGGTACAACTCCAACACGGTGAATGAACCCCATCATCATTCAGTGCATAGCAGCCTGCACGATCAGTCCCAACACACATTAGCACATTCCCAGTATTGATTCCAAAACCTTTGACTTCTACTAGCTTCAAGAACAACCACAGGTGGATGGGATCTTGCAATTTCCAAACCAGCCTGACTCAGAAATGTATCATTTGGTCAATGTAAAGGAACTCCCCATTTAACAATCCTGTGCAAGTAACCACAATGCAACAACTGCAGAGGTTTCAGCAGCTAACCTACTTGACGCTTTCATTCTCAACCCAATGTTATCTTCAACAGTTTTCCAATTTCATTAAACAATGTTACTTTCTAAAATCTATGAAATTCTTCAACTATCCGAATTAATACAATACATATATGTTCCAGAATGTTAACTATTTTAATGCTGAACATACTAAAGCCAAGGAGGTAGATGGTCTTGATGTCGAGAATTCAAAATTTCCAAGCAAGTGAATTAAAAGGTGACAAACTTATTAGGTAATAAACAGATCATTTTACCTGCAGCTCAGGCCTTGCCAAAAGCAGTGAAATGTTCTTGCTTTCCTCACTGGTAAGCAAAGCTACAGCTTCTTCTCTGTTTTGGATCTCAATGCCATTTATCTACATAATATACAAGCATACATTAATTTACTGAAATATCTTGAACCTTCCCACATTAAAGTGGTGAAAGGTAACAATTAACCATAATTATCACTAATTACTCTACTCCAAGCAGAAGAATTACATTATGGTTTAATTGAATAAAAAGGAACATGAACTCTTGTCTGTTCAGATTTGAAAGGAACTTTCTTTTTTTTTACATATACAGTAGGTTTATGCTTACACTATTATCAAATTCTTACCAGTATTCAATGTGCACATGAAGAGAAATAATCAAAAACAATGTGCAAACAAACTAAATGTGACCCGATTTCAGGCCACAATCACTGCTGCTCTGCAGTTAGTTACTACAATGTTACTACAACTCTTGGTGATTTCCCTGACAAAGTAAAGCATAGGCACCAGCATTGCAGTAGATGTTATGTAATGTTCAAAAAAAACCAGGAAATTACACTGTAGAGACTCATGTAATTCTGCACAAGAAGTATCACTCATTACATCACCATACTTATGAAAGTACCTTATTAAGACTGGACAAATACTTGCAGCATTTGATTGAATCACATTAACCTCGGTGCTGAGTATGTTGTAAAATTTTGTAATGAATGAACTGCAAGATTTAAGATGAATTTCAGAAAATGCAAATATACTAATTTATGGTGACACAAGAGACTGCAAATGCTGGATTCTGGAGCAAAAAAATACTGCGGGAGGAACCCGGGTGTTCAAGCCGCATCAGTGGAGGGAGATGGGCAGTCATTGTTTCAGGTTCAGACCCTTTCATCTGGACTGAAATAGTAGTGTGTGTGAGAGGGCCTGGGCAGATCGGAAGGAGAGAAAAAGGGACAAAGGGGGAGCAGGTTATCTGAAAGTGAAAAATTCAATGCTCATGCCATTGGGTTGTGGACTACCCAGGTGGAATACAAGGTGTTGCTCCTCTAGTTTGCGTTTGACCTCCTGCAGAGGAGGAGGCGGCAGCCAAGGACAGACACGTTGGTGTGGCAATGGGGAGGGGAATTAAAACAGTTTGCAAATGGGAGCTCCAGAAGGCCATTGCTGACAGGAGTGAAAGGACATATCCCTGTTCATTCTGGGCAGAGGTGGGATTGGAACAGAAGTGTGGGAAATTAGAGGACATACTGGGTGGGGGTGGGGGGGGGGGGGAGGGGGCATGAAGGAAGAAGCCACATTTCCTGAAAAAGGAGAATGTCTCAAATACCTTGGAGTGGAAGGCCTCATCGCAAGAACAGCTGCAGTGGAGACAGAGAAGTGAAGTGAAAGGAATGACATCCTTACCTCTAGTCTAGGTAGTTGTGCGAGTTGGTGGATTTGTAGTACATGTCAGCGGATAGTTTCTCACCAGAGATGGAGACAGAGAGATCAAGAATGGGGAGAGAGGTGTCAGAAATAGCCTAAGTGAACTTGAGGGCAGGGTGGAGGTTAGTAGCAGATTCGAAGAGACTGACGAGTTCTGCATGGGTGCAGGAAGGAGCATTAATGGAATCGCCGATGTAGCAAAGGAGTTGGGGAGTGAGGCCAAAGTAGGTTTGGAACAAGACTGCTGCATGTAGCCAACAAAAAGGCAGGCATAGCTAGTGCCCATGTGAGTGTAGAAAGTGAGAACAATCAGAGAAATTGTTCAGGGTAAGCCCAAGTTCCACCATGCTGAGGAAAGTGTTCATAGAAGGGAACTGCTTGGATCTATGTTCAAGAAAGAAACATAGAGAGCCCAAATACCCCGATGGGAAATGGAAGAGTACGGAGAATGGAAATCTGTGGTAAAGATGAGGCTTTAGGATCCGGAGAATTGAAAGTTGTTAAGATGATGGAGAGCATGCAAGGTGTCCCGGATTTAGGTGGGAAGGAACTGCATGGGGGGGGTGGGGGGGTTGCACACAGAGTCAAGGTATGAGGAGACATGTTCAGCGGGGTCAGAGCAGGCTGAAACAATTGGCCTACCAGGGCAGTCCTGTTTGTGAATCTTGGGTAGAAGACAGAAAGAGGCAGTACTGGGTTGGGGAAACTATCATGTTGGAGGCTGTGGAGGAAGGATCTCCAGAAGTGATGAGATCTGTGATGGTATGGGAGACAGTGGCTTGATGATTGTGGATCAGCTCATGGTCCAGGGGTGGGGATGAGCAAGTGTCCAAGATTCACCATCTACCCTCTGCAAGGTCGAGGTCAGTCTGCCAGACTAAAATACGTATTGATTTATGTCTGCTGGTACAGTGAGCAAAGCTTTACCTGAATTATTCGGTCCCCTTCCCTTATGCGGCCATCTTTTGCTGCAATACTATTTGGATCAATCTGAAAAATCAACAAGTTTTTTCTTCAATAAATGATGAGCATAATAACTGCTTTTTAGCTTCCTTTGCTAACATTATTTCACCCACTCACCCCAGATGATGCATGCATTCCACTGTGCTGCTTCATATTTTCTCATTTTTGAGATAAAAATTCTTTGCATCTCCTCATAAATAAGATCGCTAAATCAGTACAGTAAATTATGGATACAAATCCAAATGCTGCAATTTTTAGCTGACTCGCAAATAAAACCAGTTTTTGTTTCTATTGGAATTCAGAAATCAGGTCAATGTGGAAGACCTAAATCATCCTATTGCCCCTGTCAAAACATCCAAATATTACCTTGACTACCATTTCAAAAAGTCCACTTCATGAATGATTTCAACTGGTGAAAACCAGTAGTTTTGTCACTTCAAGTCACCCAGCTGACTTTGAGGCCAGAAAGTTCCCTCAACCAATCCCTATTACAATATGTTTTGTAAAATTGGTATATCAGCCTAAGATGGAAGGACTTTCTTTATGGATATTAATTTGGTTGCTTTCCCGCCAACTAAAATGAACAGAAAGTGCAACCAGAACAAGAACAGGGCTAACCAACCTTCCGCTTATGAATCGTCATAAGATCCATAACTTGATATTTACTCATCCCAAGGAAAAGAGGAGAAGTGGAAATTACGTTCCACAATTCTACCATATGCTGCTAAAATCTCAAAACTAAGTCAGATCAAGGATTTTGCACTCTTTGATCACAAAACTTTTTTTTAAAAGAGTGCACTTCTGAGGAAAAGGTCCATTAAGTTTGGCAGACAGGATCTATACTTGCAGATCCTTATTTATGGGTTTTTTAACAAGTTTGTTCCACATTACATTTTATCCTTGGGTTATTTTCCTTTCCTTAGGCCTGATGCACCCTCTCCCCAATAACACCAGGTTTTATCTTTACCTCTACTCATCCCCATCCCCATAATGGCCCTTGCAATCCGCACCTTTAATTGTTTCTTCTTTTCCCATGGAGAATTGGTGGCTGGTGGGCATTAGTACTCACAAGATCACAAGACAAAGGAGCAGAAGTAGGCCATTTGGCCTATCGAGTCTGCTCCATGAGCTAAACTAAAACTATTCCTATCTCGTCCCAATTTCCGGCCTTATCCCCATATCCCTTGATACCTTGACTAATTAGATACCTGTCTATCTCCTCCTTAAGTGCCCCCAATGATTGGGCCTCCACAGCTGTACGTGGCAAAGAATTCCATAATTTCACTACCCTCTGGCTAAAGAAATTTCTCCTCATTTCTGTTTTAAATTGGTACCCTCTAATTCTAAGATTGTGCCCTGTAGTCCTGGACTCACCCACCAAGGAAAAACATTTAACCACATCTACTCTGTCCAGTTCTTTCAACATTCTAAATGTTTCTATGAGGTCCCCTCTCATTCTTCTGTAGTCCAGTGAGTACAGTCCAAGAGCCAACAAACACTCATCGTATGTAAGCCCTTTCATTCCGGGAATCATCCTCGTAAATCTCTTCTGAACCCTCTCCGACATCAGCACATCCTTCCTAAGATATGGGGCCCAAAACTGCACACAGTATTCCGAATGAGGCCTCACCAGTGCTCCATACAGCCTCATCAACACTTCCCTACTTTTATACACTATACCTCTTGAAATAAATGCCAACATAGCATTCGCTTTCTTTACCGCCGATCTGACCCGGTGGTTAACCTTTAGGGTATCCTGCACGAGTACCCCCAAGTCCCTTTGTACTTCTGTACTTTGAATTTTCTCCCCATCTAGATAATAATCTGCCTGTTTATTTCTTCTTCCAAAGTGTACAACGGCACATTTCTCAACATTGAATCTCATCTGCCATTTCTTTGCCCATTCTCCCAAACTATCTAAGTCTCTCTGCAACCTTCCTGTTTCTTCAATACTCCCTACTCATCCACCTACCTTGGTGTCGTAGGCAAACTTAGCCACAAAACCATTTACTCCATCATCCAAATCATTAATGTACAAAGTAAAAAGAAGCGGCCCCAACACCGAACCCTGCGGAACACCACTAGTAACCGGTAGCCAACCAGAACAGGATCCCTTTATTCTCACCCTTTGCTTTCTGCCTACCAGCCAATGCTCCACCCATTCCAATATCCTACCTGTAATTCCATGACCTCTCATCTTATTAATCAGCCTCTTGTGCGGCACCTCGTCGAAGGCCTTTTGAAAGTCTAAATACACAACATCCACAGCCTCTCCCTTATCCACCCTACCTGAGATTTCCTCAAAAAACTTCAATAGGTTGGTCAAACAGGATCTTCCCTTCACAAAACCATGCTGGCTTGGACCTATCTTGCCGTGCACCTCTAGGTATTCCATAACCTCATCCTTGAGGATCGATTCCAATAACCTTCCCACCACCGATGTGAGACTAATAGGTCTGTAATTTCCTTTATGCTGCCTCCCACCTTTCTTATACAGCGGAACTACATTTGCGACCCTCCAGTCCTCTGGAAACATGCCAGAGTCTATTGATTCCTGGAAAATTATCACCAATGCCTCCGCAATCTCTAAAGCCACCACCTTCAGAACCCGGGGGTGCATCTCATCTGGTCCGGGAGACTTATCTGTCTTTAGTCCATTTCGTCCATTTACCTTCCCTAGCACCTTCTCTCTAGTAATCTTGACTGAACTCAATTCTATCCCCTGAGACCCCTGACTACTGCAGGGGAGAAGTCACCAGAACTGTGGGGAGAGGTCACCAGAACTGTGGCCATTGAGTTGGAAGATTATTCAACGAGGACGGTGCAGAACTGGGACCTTCAGAATTCCATTGCAAAGAGCTTATAAAGCGGCTGTTGGTGCGAGGGTCAGAGATCTGGGGAAAGGGTGGTTTAGTTGCTCAGGAACCCAGTTGAGACTAACAACTTAAAGTTCTAACGTGGTGGTTTCTTGGCTACAAACTCTACTGCCTTTGGACTTGTTCAGTCATTTTAAATAACACCAAAATTGGCCCCAAGAGTGCTGTCCAAACCTGCTTCAGGATGAGTTACCCTGCCTTCACAAAACATTATCTGAATTTGCATTGCACACTTTTCGATGCCCTGGAGAATATGTTTGTGTTACTGCAGCAGATGCACAGAGGACCTAGAAGAAAAACTGAGGACCATGCACAATATATTAGAAGTCCCTAGTTTACCTTTCTGAACAGCAATAATTATTTTGCATTGTATATTAAAAAAAAGCATGTTTAGGTCTATGAATTCAATTATACTAAACACTATATTGTGTAGAGTGCTACAAAATAGCACTTTTTTAGCTATGAAAATTTATGCTAAATTTCACTGAATATCACTTCTTGTCCCATTACTGGAACACCTTCTTCAAAAATATCACTTAGAGAGATTTCATTGAGTGATGAAATGATAAAAATTTGCTTACGGTACTTTAAAAAAAAACGGCCCTTGCGTTCTTCTCAAGAAGTTATAAAAAAGGATAAAGTTCTCAAGAAGTCAAAAAAGGGATAAAATTGCACCTTCAGAAACAGGAGTTACATAACTTCCTAAAAACCAGCATTGTACTCGAATAGCAAGCTCACTTAAAATCCTACTTTTAAAACTCAAAAGATCTCATTCAATGCAAGGCATATTATAGCAACACTTTTACTAGCCATTGCCAAATAGACAACATGTAGCTAAACAATGAATGTGCAACATCAATACACAAAACTGTTCCATTTTACTACTTCATCCACAGGCTGAAAAGTGACAGAGCACTGACATGAATGGTAATTTATGCACCTGAACCAGGAATTATGACCCTGTCATTACTGCTGTAAAATTTACTGCAGCCAAGTATCTCTCTCAGAAGTACAATATCCTTCTTACCTCACTGACATATATTCCCATGTCATCTTCATCATCTGTTCTGTAGCACACTGTGAGACCAAGCTTGTCCTGCCCTTGCAGTCTGTACAAATCTACTTCCTGACCAGTCACAAAGAAAATTGACAAAGAGAAATTAGCAGGGCTTGTTAAAAGTATTTTTCTTCTCAAGCTTGCTTGTTTTCAATGAGACTTTACATTCAAGGTCAAGATCTCATTTTCAGTTTTAATTACCACACTTCAGTAAACAATTTCTTCAGGCTGAGTTTTGAATACTTTTGTGATGTTACAAGTGCTCACCAGGAACATTATGCACTGTGTGTACTTAAAATGTTGAGAGAAGAATTTCAATTATTTTGTTCTAAAGGACACTTTCATACAGAAAAGTCATTTTCCATTGAAGTAATATGAAGTTGGCCTGTGCACCCACTTTTAGGAATGATACTCTATAAAAAAAACTGTCAGAAGCTCACAGAAGAAAATGCATTTTTTATTAATCAGTTCTGGTTGACTACCAGAACTTGACTAGAAATCAAATATTTTCTACCATGAAAATGCATTAACTTTTCTTCAGTGGCTTTTCCGTCTCTATTAAAAGATAAGTAAGTCATAAATGTTGTTGCAACCTTACAGTTTTTGAAAAGTGACCGTGGTTAGACTGTGCGATAAGTCTCTTTGAAATGGAATGGATTTCATTTACTTAACCAGCTTATCGTATAACACACCTCAGGCTTCCAAATGTATTAACATTAAAATGAAATTCAACTTTAAGCAACCTACCATATTCTATTCTTTTTAAAATACATATTTAAGTATGAATGCTAGATTTAATATATTCTATACACACTATACACCTCCATCACACAAAATTGTACATCTTCAATGTTCAATTGCTGTGAAATTTGACTGTTCACCTCACAACAGGAGTACTTTGTTAATGCTTCCTGATTTTCTACGTCCCAATCTCCACTACTACTTATCTTTAATCTATTTTTGGTTGAAAATAATTTAACACTTATAAAAGAACAAATCTCTTTTAACCTTTTTTTAAATCCACAAAAACATACATTAAGCTCAAAATTCAGTAAAAGTTCAAGCATGCTCTTGATATTGTACAGTCTTATATTATAGCCCAGGACTGCAGATCAGAATGGTCAGACCTTTCATCAATAACAGTATATCATTTTAATTCTAGGCCAATTTGCACATAAATCCTAGAATCAATATAAACTGACTTCTGTTTATCAGCAATCCTTTCCCTTCCATTTCAGCTTTTCAAGCAAAGAAATAGAAAAAAATATGTCTATATAAAAATCATGGAGATCTGAATATTTGGTTTTGGATGAAATTGCCTGATACAACAATACCAGAATTACAAGACAATGCAATGAATTCTGGTTAAGGCCTTCAAATGTATGGAAAATCAGAACCATTTTAGCAGTCTGAAGTATAGAATGCAAGACATCTGATATAATTACATTTGACTGGGAGGTGTGTACACAAACTATTGCCGTGTGTTCTAATTCAAGTTGACTGAGAGGTACATATAGTACCACTAAGTGCTGGAGAGCTGTTAAGAAAATTGAAAAATACATTATTAAATGAAAACAATGCATGACAGCTGTCAGGCAGAGCAGACAAACCAGCAACCTTTGTTATAGATTTGTCAATATTTGTAATTTGCCAAGCAATGTGCTGTTGACATTTCTGCTCTCCTTAATGTAAGTGCAATGCAATTAGTGTTATTTTTATCTCACACTTCCTGGTTACATAAAAATAACTAAAAACTACATGAAATTCAAAATTCAGATGTGCACCGATTATCTCAACTGCAGAAAGGATGGGAAATTGGAAGCCTATTAGATCAGATAGAAGTTATTCCATTTGTGGTCATAAAATGGCAAAGATTACCCATAGCTTGGGGCTGTGGAGTTGTGATTTAGTCATTAATCAATGTTAGGCAGGGTCATAGTGTCATCCAGGTCTCCACTCTATGCTAGCACTGGTTTACAATGAATCAGCAGCTTTAAGCCACATTTTGAGATAATCTTTACATAACCAATCACTAATGTGCAGAAAAACCATCATGCTAACTGGCAAAAAAAAACATATCTTAGTATTAATACAGTTTTTGGATTTTATTATGTTATCAGTTTTTGCCTTATATAGTAACCATCATGCTTCAGGCACTTTTAAACCATATTTCATTTCACGCCATTTTCTTTGGAGAACGCACTTAAGGCAGAATTAATATCTAGTGCCAATAACCTAGTTGTTTATTACCTCAGTGCTTATTCCAGAGGTGCATTTACGTGAGTGGCAAGCATCAGCTGAAACTACCCTTACTGGTAACTCTTAAAGGAGAAGTGGTGATTGTCTCCAGTTGCTGTTAGAAACCATAATGCAATAAGACATAGAACAGGTATTTTGATTTTCCAGTTTGGCTTTAGACACCTTGGTGGATGGATCAGTGAGGAGGCAAGAGGTGATCTGTACCAAGGCCCAAGGAAGCCATTGAAGTCTACAATAATATGGCATTTGGACAAAGTCACCAATGATGTGAACACTCAGGCAAAATACCCAAGTTACAGATTCAGTGCCGGAAAACACCAGAATATTAATTTGATGCATGGTCAAAATCAGATAAGAAATCAACCATCCCCCAAAAGTGACAACACTGGCCCAAACACTCCAAGCAATAACTGAGCATTCAGCGAACAAAAACCTCATCAATCCTGACCCAGTACAACTGATCAGATGTTCAGCACACTCATAATCTTTTAACACTGTTCCAAACGCACATCAAACAACTTTTACATATCTAGCCATTCAACCATTTGAGGGGCATTTTACATCAGTAACAGCAGCCCTACCCTTTTGCTTACAGTGGCACTCAATAGCCACTGGCAGCAGTGTATTTACTGGAGGGACATGTGAGAGTTACAAGCCTGTGTCCAACAGTTCAGTAGCCTAAAGGAGGGGGCGCTGGTCAGCATTGAGGTGCACACCAGAGAATCTACAGCCAGTGCCAATCCAGGGATTACAGATTTTGACATTCCATTTAACTCTCAGTCTCCAGTCTTTTCTGATTTACAGGATGCAGACAGTGTAACCGTGCACCTCATACTTTCTGCCTCTTCCCCCATCACCCAATCCTTGTGTCTTTCCTTTCAGACAAGAAAAAAACTTGTACCTCCAATGGCAGGGCCAGAGGGGACCAAGAGAGCAAAGGTGGCATCTTGATCTGAGAGATGTAGATACATCCACCAGCTCTAATCCTGACATTCCACAGACTGGAAAGCCAGGTTTACATGCCGGATCTGCACAAAGCATGTCCAATTTTATTGCATAAATTTCAACACTTTAACACTTTCTTCCTAAAATAATATGGGAATTTGTTTAATATGGAAAACAAAGCTCTTATCATTAATTTATTTGAAGGTTTAAATCAGCTGTGATTGAGCTGGCATTAATGAACATTGCATGCAGTACATCAAGCATAAGACACGATGTTTACATCTACGCTGTGAGAGTGTTAAAAACAATTATCAACTTCAGCAATAAAATTTGCACCATTTGTGAATGAGAATGGTTTAAGGAGATACGTATATATGTTCTTGAACTGTTTGAGCTGCAAGGAGGCAGAAAAATTACAATTGAGACTATTTTCCTATCCCTCTTGCTTGTACAAAACTGTTGAACTTATGTAGTAATTTCACAGGAAACAGCAGCTGATCTTCACGTTTGCAGCAGAATTAAATTCCAAGCACGTCCATTAGTGAAAAGCCCCGGAAGGCTAACTTGATATTTTTCTTGCACACTTCGACATTTCCATTACAGTAAATGGAACTAGTGTCTCTGTGGTCTGCTCAAATGCATTTATCAACAGACAACAAAAAGTAACTGAGAAAACTATTGGAACTCAGCTTTGTTAGTGCTTTGACCTTTCCATTGATCTTAGTCTTCAAGATCTGAACAAGCTTCTTTAGTGGCTGAAGACAGTCTAGCAGGTCATTAATGGTTTCCCAACACTCAGCTGCCTGTGTCATTGCACTGGTCACCTTTTGGCACTACACAGTACATCAAAGTCACCATTATTAATGGTTTAGCTCACATCATCACAAAAGAACCAACAGCAAAAAGCTTCACAATTTCAAGCCTGATCTTTTCTCATATCACATCCTTTTGTACATTAATTGTTAATTATTGGAATTTATGTTTTAATTTCAACTGATGCATTGATGTTTGAAATAACTGTCTTGTTGTTGTAAATCAATACACTTATGACCCAAAAAGAGACAGATTTCGACTTGTTTTACAGTTAATGGTAGGGGAAGATTTAATACTTCACTATAAGGTGTACACCACAGGGAATGGTTCACAACACAGTATAAAATGTTACAAAGAGTCAGGAGATAAAACCTAACCCTATACTAGAAAATTTGTTTCCACAAAATGCATCCCAGAAGAAGACTGAGATTTATTAATATTCATCAATTGCTTAATGTATTATCACTAGTCCTCTGAGAAAGCCATGTACTTCAATACAAGATCCAATGAATTCCCTCAATTCAAATTCATATTCTATATTTATATTTTATCATTATTTCTTAAGAAGGCCCTTCCACCCACTGAGACTACTCCGGCTCTCAGGCAATCTTATTCCCCATTTTATTTCCCTGCACCTATTCTCTCATAATGGATATAAACAAATCTTTTTCTCCTACCAGCCACCAACACTGAAAATAAGTTACAGTAATGAATAAACCTCACCACCAACACATCTTGGGGATGCAGCAAAAAACTGTGTGCAGGAGTAAGGGAGTAAACCCAGTGCAAAGCCTGCACAGACAATAACAGAGGTCACAATTGCTCCATAGTTAGCGTATCTGCAAGAAAGCTCCATTATCTGCAGCAATATTGTGCCATCCTCTCTGCATTAATCATTACAGATCAAGATTTAGAATTCTAGTGAAAACAAGAAGAAAAAGTGTGAACTGCAAGTGTCATGTGAAATACTTGTATACAAATATTCTTCGTACTTGGCCAACAAATGAAAGAATTTGCATACAAATATTATTTAATAAATGCATACATATAAGAATGTTTTTAATCTGTCATTTGCATAATGAAACATGAAAGGTCAAGTATACTATATAAATACATAAAATAATAAGACATCTCATGAAGAAAATTCTCAGGTTTTTAAAATATGCAGCATTTAATAGGTTTTCAGTCTAAATGACCTTTTCAAAATGAGCTTACCTCATATTCTAATTCTTCTCTGTCCATTTCAGTTTGCAATCCTCCAAAATAGTCATTTGAATCATAATAGTCCTGTCCCGATGGATGTCTTTCACACAAAAAAATAAAATGCAATTAATTTATTAAGCTAAAAAACATTAAATGT
Source organism: Pristis pectinata (assembly GCF_009764475.1). Classification (NCBI taxonomy): domain Eukaryota; kingdom Metazoa; phylum Chordata; class Chondrichthyes; order Rhinopristiformes; family Pristidae; genus Pristis; species Pristis pectinata. The sequence continues at coordinate 36,842,916 of NC_067410.1, forward strand.
AAAAATAATGTAGGTTTCTACAGAGAATAGCATGTAGGTTTTGCAAAGAAAGTTGATGCTTTTGTGTTTGTGAGAACATATATAATAATCAAGAAAATTAGTCTTAAATTAGTCACAATAGAGTCTTTTCCCTAGAAATTACATGGCCTATTACTACAATTCTTGTTTACTACTTCTTTTAGTTTACAGCAAAGTAAAACTGTGAACAAAAACCAAGGACTTTCAGTGTGCTTTGGAAAGTCCAACTAAAATCTCCCAGATGGGGACTGATAATTATTATCACTCATCAACTGTTTAATGCATTGCTCTTGATCCTCTGAAGAATTTGTGTCCTTTACCATTAAATCAAATCCTAACAACTCCCTCGTACATTCTCTATGACAACATAATTAAATATTCTTTTCATTTAACATTATTGACCAAAAATTAGGATCATTGTGAAGATTAAAAGCAAGCACACTCTGGTGTCTTGAGTGCCTCTGTGCATATCACAAAGATTCTGGATAGATGCAGCCTTGCAAATTATGTATGGGTGCCACCTATAGAACTCCTACCTGTATTACAGGTACACAAGTCACCTAACACATGGATTTCAATTCTAAATAAAATCCTTCACAGCATCTCTGTGCCCTGCTTCTGGCCGTCTTAACCTCCCTGAATGGATCGTTAACCAGCACTGGAAACTGAATTGGTTCCTTTTAAGTTCTCTCCTTTGGATTCCCAGGACCCCACTCTTAGACCCACTGCACGATAGATATGAACAACTACCTCCAAGCTCAAGACTCAACCCCCTACACACTGAAAACACCTCACCAGAACTCTAGCCTCCACTCACTATTACATGATGTGAAATTAACATCCATTAATTTCTGCAAAATATCAAAATTAAGGAATCCTTGATCATTACAGTAGAATTGGTCTGCCAGATCCAGCAATAATTGGTTTATATTCCAAGGATGAAATTTAGATACAATGACATTGTATTCACTGCATGTAATTGCCTCCAGAAGGCAGTAGTGGGTCTTTTCATTGAATTGCCTTGGTAATTCCAAAAGACTCAAATAGCATATCAACTCCTCTGAAAGATTATTGTAATTGAACTAAAACTACAGTTTCAAGTGCTAACCAAAACTTCACAAAGTTAGATGTTCCCACAATTCATCTGCAGTGGCAGTATTCAAACTCTGATAGCACTGACCAGTTGTGCCACAATTTTGTCATAAAACCTGCACATTAGTTAGTTTCCCAATTCAGATTAATATCACTACAGAAAAAAACTATGGAAAAAGAGCTACAGAAAAAAAACATGTAGTGTATTTGTCTTCTTTTATCATGCACTTGCCGGATTTGTTTGTGTGGAGATCTGGTGTTTCTGCTCCTAAATTATCTTTACCAACTTTGAATGTTACCAGTGCAATGTACTGGTACTATCCATCCAACCTGGTGGCAAGCTGTCTTAGAGGTTCGCTTTACTGGTCTCTATCTTTTCCCAGCAGTTACACTAAGGACTTGATTTATGCCATGAGTAGCCACAGTATCAGTGCATATAAACGATCAGACTATCTATTCTTTATGGCAAAAACACTTCCATGTTCATTTCTGTGTAAACAGTTGCTCACACTTGCATTAAAAATTTGCTTCACTATCATATACATGCAAAGCTAGTTTGTACAATTTTAAATTCATTAATTAACTGATTAGCAAATCTAGCAAACATTAGGTGGAAACACATATTACTCTTCATACAAAAAAACCTTATTTTCCTGCTTAAAAAATACTGGCGACATTGGGAATGACACGTGCTTCAAAGCACTTGGGACAATTTGCATGAGAAGGCCAAGTTCACTTCCACAGAGTGTTGATTCAGTTTCCTGTGGTTTTCACTCCTGTAGTTACCTCAGTGCAAACAGTCACTTTCACTGACATTGAGTCTACTCTGATGAGGACATAAATGCAATGGGGAAATAATACTGGCAGTAGGAGGTCAGGTCAATTCCCAACACAGAGGCATTGCTGCATCCCAAAATGATGTTAAGAAAGCCACACGTAAACCAAAAAGTGTCTTTTGTGGCAACCCTATACAACGTGTCCCAATGATGGGCTTTCTCGGCATGTATGTAATTTGACTTCCAAATTAAAACTACAATCCTGAAACTTTTAAGTAAGTCACACATATTGTTGTCACACATCATTCCTCCATATATTTGGAGTGATACTTTCGGGAGAGGTGGTGGTGGTGGGGGGTGCAAGTGGTACAGCAAATCATCAACACCATCATTCTCAGCAACATCTTTAACACTGCTTGATGTTGCACAAGCTCCTTTGAACACATGCTTATGCTTCAGCAGTGTGATTTCAATAGTGATGATGCTTCAAAAGTCCACCAGAATTCATAAAAAGCCACAAACAAAAACTCATGATGCCCAGGATAGATGCGAGTACTTGATGAACAAATGGGAAATTAAAATCTGTCCAGTGTGTGACTGTAGTCTCCCACAAGACACTCTGGAACATCAATCATTTGGTGCTCAATTCATAAATGCTGGGGAGGCATCACAGTATTACATGTAAGGTAACAACAACACAGGAAAGAGATCCTGTGCATTACCAGACTTAATTGCTTTTCTGTATCAGTGACTTAATATTCAACCACAGTTGGAACAAAAATTTTTCATAAACTAACATAAATGACACAAGGATGTTGGTGAATGATTTTTCCACAGTTTAACTTTTTGATGAGTACAATTACTCATAATATCTTTTTCTTCAAGAGTTCTCATCACAAGTTATAAATTATACAAAATATATGTTCAACTGGAATTTTACTAATGTTTTCAAACATTGCACATTTGGTATATGCTGTGACTGCTAATTAGATTGTTGGTCCTGTCTTGGTAGAATTTCTGATCCAACAGTGGGAAGACTTTTAATGAACATTTACAATAAACGTGACAGGATCACAATAGAATTCTCTGCTGAAATATGGATCAACAAATTATTGCTAATTGTCTTTTAAAGCAAATTACTGACAAGACTCTTTCCTCAACATCAAATCAAGGTTCAAATTAATCTTTCGTGGGACAAATTTTAGGGAATATTCATTTACACAAATTACTTGGCATCTCCTCATCAGAGTAATTTTTTAATTTAATTAGTTCATGGGTGTATTGATTTTTTTCAGCAACTGCTTTGCTCCTCACCAAAGATAAAACTTTGCTCTCACTTCAAAAGATTGGTTAAAAATGAAAATACATGTATCGTTAAACAGTTCAATGTTAAACTGTCATTTATAACAACAAAAACATCACAAATAATAAGTTCCATTCATTAACTTGGGAGTATTTCCAAATTTAGAAATAAAAATAAACTATGGATGTTTTAATAAATCCTCTCTTCATGCAAGTTGCAGAGAATACAACTTTTAGTAACTCCATCTAACCTTTTCTCACATTATGGGGTTGACAATTGCATGAAAAGAAATTGAACATTCTCTGAGTATTTAACTGATTTTAAAGACCTAATATATTTTAGTACTATGATAATAAAAGACATAACCAAATGTTCCAATTTCCTCAGTAAAACCAGTGGAAGTAGTAAATTTGCCTATGTCGTATTTTCAAGCATTTATACTCTTCACATGGCGATCTAATTGCTTAACATTTAACATACCAACATTTTACTTCATCAGTGAGGATTTGTTCATACTTGGTACACTGACAAATCGTTCACTGCCACCTGAAGAATTTCTTACAATTGCTTTCTTGCTCACTGATTTGGTTGAACGTCCTAATGTCAAGACCACAGCGGAGAAAAACAAAAAACAGACTTGGGTAGTTTTCATGGATTAAGGTATAACTTGGAACAATTGGGGATGTAAACCACAAATGTACATGCTTTCACAAAAAAAGGTCTTCATTTAAGCTAATTTACTGGTTACATTATCAAGTAGCAGGGCTGGAAAAATTAACTTATTCTGCTCCTTTCTATTTTGTACACTATTTCTTATCCATGGAATATGGTTTGACATTTTTTCCAATTGCACATGTAGAATTGTAGGAATACAATGGGACTTAATGTGAGGATGCACTCCACTCTTTTAATAATTGACACCCAGCAAAAGTTAAAATCATCAGCAACTCAAAAACGTTGGCATATAATCAATAAGATCAGGGAGTTCAATGTGTGGCTCATTTCTGAGTGAGAAAGAAGTGAATTTCAGTTTATTGGGCACTTGCACCAGTACTGGGGGTGGGGGGGGGGGGTGGGGTAGCATATTTTTGGGAAGTGTCTCATCTGAATTGGGCTGGGACTAGTGAATCAGATTGCTAAGGATGCTGCCAAGCCTTTAACCTATATAGTGGAGGAAAGGAGAAGGTGGGGTAAATCTGGTACTAAGAGAGAAAGATATATTTAAAGCGGAGGTTGATAGATTCTTGATTAGTAAGGGCATCAAAGGTTATGGGGAGAAGGCAGGAGAATGGTGTTGAGAGGGAAAAATAAATCAGCCATGGTGGGGCAGACTCGATGGGCCGAATTCTACTCCTATGTTTTATGGTCTAAGAAGGCGGCTAGAGGGCAGGGTGAAAAATGTGTAATGATAACCAGAGACTGCTTGGAAGAGAAAGGGTATATAAACAAAAGAATAAACTTCCAATTTGAGTCAGAGCAGGCAAAAATGGCAACAAGACAAAACTGAATGTTCTTTATCTGAATGCATGTAACCAAAAATGATTTAATGGCATAAGTAGAGATATAGGCAACCTCCACATTGGGGAGGCGGGGGTGAGGGGAGGGGTTGCATTCTGAGTAAATGGTCTGTATTGCAAAGGTGTGTCATCTGTGAAGTGATTTGTGAACTATGTAATGGTGAATTTCCATTACCCGAACAAGGGAATGGCCTGTAAGTGGGTACAAACTAATTGCCACCACTAAGATTGAATCTAAAGTCACTGAGGTTTGGTATTAAATACTCCAGGGTACTTTTAGAAGAGATTGGTAAAATGGTAGGGAAGTTTGATCATAGTATGTTGGCCATTGCTTGTCATACTTTCTCATTGAGTTTGCCAATGTACCACAGCCAACTCGTGCCTTATACCTTCATTCCCTGCTTTGTTTAGATTTAGGGCTCTGGCTTCAGATGGAGAGAATTCACTGCAAATCCAAAATCAGAAAATATGCAATAGCTAACATTTAAAAACTGAACATAGTTTACAATGAACAAATATATCTTGAGTCAATAAAGCTCGACTGGAAAAATGTTCCAGCCTCATCTAGCAAGAGAAAGTTAAAGACGGTATTAGATAAAAAAAAGGCTTATAAATTTGGCAAAATGGGCACTAAGTCTGAGGTTCAGCAAAGAGGGATCAAGACATTGAATAGAAAAAGAAGAGTAGAATCCCAGGGTAATCAAGTGACAAATGCAAAAGTAGACTCCAAAAACTTCTCTGGATATATATAAGAAAAACCACTAGTTAAAATTAAAACTCAGGCAGGAGAAACTATAATGCAGAATAAGGAAATGGCAGAGAAGTTAAATAAATTAGTATTTCTATCATCACATAGAAAACATCCTGAAAATAGTGGAAAACCACAGATCTAGAGTGAACGACACTGCAGTTTAAGGCCTAAGGAAAGATAGGGAATGGGTGACCAACAGGCAGAGCAGTAGCAGGAAGGTAGTGCAGGAGTCCCCTGTGGTCATCTCCCTCCAAAACACATATACTGCTTTGGATATTGTTGGGGGAGATGGCTCATCAGGGGAAGGCAGCAGTAGTAGCCAGGATCATAGAAAAGGAGGGCAGGAAAAAGAGTGGCAGAGTTATAGTGGTAGAGGATTCCATGGTAAGGGGAATAGACAGGAGCTTCTGTGGCCACAAATGGGACTCCAGGTTGGTGTGTTGCCTCCTGGGTGAAAGGGTCAGGGATGTCTCTGAGCAGCTGCAGGGCATTCTAAAAAGGGAGGATGAACAGCCAATTGTCATGGTACAATTATCATGTAGAACATACAAAGTCCTTACAGACAGTGGCTGGAATTGAACCTGGGTTGCTGGCGCTGTAATAGCGTTATGCTAACCACTACACTACCGTGCCTGTTATGCCTCAACAAGGGAGACAAAAACGGGATGAGGGAGGAGCTGGCTGGCATAGACTGGGATCAAGGCTATATGGTGGGACAGTTGAGGAACAGTGGAGGACTTTCAAAGAGATTTTTCACAGTGCTCAACAAAAGTATATTCCAGTTAAAAGCAAGGACTGTAAGGGTAGAGAGAGCCAGCCTTGGATAATTAAGGAAATAAAGGAAGGCATCAAACTGGCTTTGGAGGTGGTGCAGAGGAGGTTCACTGGGTTGATTCCAGAGATGAGGGGATTAGCCTATGAGGAGAGATTGAATCACCTGGGACTATACGTGCTGGAATTCAAAAGAATGAAAGGGGATCTTGTAGAAACATATACATTATGAAAAGGGATAGATAAGATAGAGGCAGGAAAGTTGTTTCCACTGGTAGGTGAGACTAGAACTAGGGGACGTAGCCTCACGATTCGGGAGAGTAGATTTAGGAAGGAGATGAGGAGGAACTGCTTTTCCTAGAGAGCAGTGAATCTGTGGAATTCTCTGCCCAGGGAAGCAGTAGAGGCTACCTCATCAAATATATTTAAGACTCAGTTAGATAGATTTTTGCATATTAGGGGAATTAAGGGTTATGGGGAAAAGGCAGGTAGATGGAGCTGAGTCTATGGCCAAATCAGCCATGATCTTATTGGATGGAGGAGCAGGCTTGACAGGCCAGATGGCCTACTCCTGCTCCTATTTCTTATGTTCTTATGTGGAGCTGAAAGAAATTTGCGTGAGTGAAACAAAAACAATAAATCCCAGGACTTGAAAATGTGGATTTCAAGAGAGATGCCTGAGAAAATACAGATGCACATGTTAACATCTCCCAAAATTGCAAACATTCTGGGATGCTTCCTATAGATTTGATGGTAGTAAATGTGAAGGAGATAGAAAATGGAGTTACAGACCAGTTAGCCTAATAATCAGTAGTTAAGGAATCTATTGTTAAGGAAGTGGGAACAGGGCACTTCGAACATAACAACAGAATTAAGTCACAGTAATACAACTCTGAAACAGGACCTTTAGATCACTGAGTCTGCACTGATCAAACACCCATTTACATTCATTCTAAACTGATCCCATCTCATACATTGCAGAAATTAACAAATGAATTTAAACTTGACAGCTGCCATAGTATGATCTGAACCTGGATCTCTCAATCATTAGCCCAGGCCTCTGGTTCACAGCAGAAAGGAATCAACAGGTCTGGCCACCTGTACTGCTTGTGTATCCAAAGAGCTACCTTTCACAATAATGGCCAAAAACAGACTCCTCAAATGACTAGGTTTTGTACTAAGAAGTGAAATAACTTGTTTCAACAGAGGTGCTTGTTTGAAATTTCAAAGCCGTCTTATTACTAATAATTTGCTCCATTTATAAATATATAATTCTATGGAACCATTCTTTCATACCCAAAATACCAAGGTAAATCCATTGTAATGACTTAGATTGCATCTGATTACTTGGCATGCAATTCAAAAATGTGACATCATAAGATCAATACAATCTCACAATCTCAAATAAGAATATTTTCACCAGAGAATAAATCCTGTGCTGCCAATAATCACAGTAGCTGTCTGTGGCAAACAGAGAGGGCAGGTGGACATTTCAGTGCTAAATAATCTTCAACATGTGGTTTGTGAATACAAATTGATGAGTGAAGCCTGCAAAACTGAAACTTGTTTTTCAGAAGAAATTCACATTAGAGTTTTTGAAGCAGCAATTGTTTAAAAAAAAACAAAAGGATTACAACATAAATTGCCCAAATGCAACAAAATTTAATGTTGCCAAATATCATCAAGGCTCTCAAAATTAATTTTGAGTTTTCCAACTGATGGTGGTTTCCAACTGATTTAAATGACTTAGAGGTAACAATTAAAATACTGCTGCTTCCAGAATTATATATAAAACAAAAGAGGATTTTCTTTGTGATTGGACTTAATTTTGCATTTTGAAACAAAATAATGTATTGCATTGCTCTTTACTAAAAGAAAATTCAAGAATATACTTACTCTTCAGGTAAGAGGTATTGTTCCAGTACCACAACAGGTGGAGTAGGTGATCTTATTTTAGCCAGTGCCATGATGTGTTCAAAGGTGATATCTGTCTGTGTGCCCATATCTACAAGTTGACACTCATGTGATGCATTAAGAACTTTTGTGCGGGGAGTTCTTCGTAGCACCTGTACTACAATGGGTTCTTTGGCTGTTCTAAATGCTTCCACGGCTTGCTCATGAGTGGCTCTGGATAAGTCCTTGCCATTAACCTGTCAAATAAAATTTCAAAATCATGAGAATGCAATAAAACCTTTCTGTAATAATACATATGCATAATAGTCTCTGTACCAACTGATACAAATAGGGACACTTATGTATTCTTTTCATATGCCTGCTTAGAGATATAAATTATAAGTGATAACACATCTGTGCTGTACATGGACACGTGGACTACAAGCAAAAACAATTTCAAGCAATACTGCTGATTTCATATGCTAAGCTGAAGTACCCTCTACTCACAACAAGGAAAAACAACAAGAGTAATCAATAATTTAATGGCAAAACACAGCAAGCAAACCTAAATGACAATAACACCAATAAGCCAACAAATTAGCAATAATAACAATGGAGCCAATGGGTTGCTTCAGATTGAGAAGCAACTTCAAGAAAAAAGCAGTGCCACAAAACAGCTGTATCAACACAGTTCTTTAGTTTATCTACTGGTCAAAATGTTGCTGAGTGGTCCCACCAGTGGTAATCTGCATTGAAATACTTGTAAAAGGCACATTTATCTTGTCCACATCTGAATAGTAATTTTGCTGAAAAGGATCACTCTGGAGTAAAGTAGTGACATCTGGACCAGCAGCAGAGCCTTAACAGATGTAATCAGATGGGACAAAACCAGCCCCATCAATGAAACTTCTCTGAAAGACTTTACTTAATAACAAAGGCCAAACTCCTGCTTTGTCGTCTATCAAAAATTATCAAGATTTTGCAATGGTTTTGCATTCAAAAACTATTTCAAAAGAAGTAATTGATTAAGACACTTGCAATTTTTTGGCATTAAAAATGAAATCACCAAAAAAAAACTTTTGAAGAAGTCAAACCATTAAAGAGGACATAAACACAAGAAGATAACATAACTGATTCTTACTCTTCTACCTCATAGCCCTAAATCCACCTGCCTCCCCATTTGAAAGAATGGGCTTACTGATCCCCAGCCTGGTCTAATTTGGGGCAGGGTTTGAGAGCAGATTCGCCAGGGTAAATGTTGGGGAATTCCAGCAAGCCCTTGCTCAACCAGTCGACTTCATGCAGAATCTAGTGACAGATTAGTCCTCTGGCTGCAGTGTGATTGGTCATTTAATAGAAAAAGGAGACAATGAATTCACTCATATGAACCATATTGCACTTTTTGACGCCACACGCATTCTTTGGTGTGCATAAATCCTCCAGAGTCTGTGAACTTTCACCTAAAACAGTTAATTGGTTAGTTTGCATTTGTTCCTTGTGGGTAATTTGAAAGATATGGAATGTACTCTCCAAAATTCAATCCTACTCTTCTCAGGTTTACAGGTTTGCAAATACCTCTCAAAACCACCAATACTCCTGCAAAGTTCGAAATACTTTCCATGTTTCCAGGGAAATATAGTTGAAAGCTTTTATATACAGCTCTCATGAATTTGACAGTGCATAAAGATAATAAACTGAATGCCCATCCCTAATAACTTGAGCCACCATAGTATTTTGTGGACAGTCACTATGATGAACACAAAGCCACTTGATGTACTGCTATGCAAGCTTATTTTCAGAAGATGTTTGCATTTCCGCTTGCTCCCAAGACAATGGAAACACAGAAAAATACTGCCTAGAAATATGACTGTGCAGTGTGACAGTATTTATTTCTATAAATGTGACTGAAAATAAACTTTACGTGGAGCAATAACTGTTATTTCACCCCATACTATCGATCTGATAGGACATGCCCAGGTGTGGGTCATTTTACACACAAGGTGTATATCAAATGATGCAGTTACCCATGCAGTAGCCTGGGAAATTGATCCACATTGTCCCATGAGTGCTGAACATTGAACACTCATGGGACAATTATGTTTTAACAGAACTGCACTGGTCTTCAGGCTCACAATGCTCCCTCACTTCAGGGCATCATGAAGATGTTTGTGTCATTGGAGGGCAATAGGACAAAGGGCAACTCTGCAAGAGTTCCTCAGGGTAGTGCCTTGGCCCAACCTTCAGCTGCTTCATCAATAACCTTCCTTCAATCGTACAGTCAGAAGCAGGGATGTTCGCTGATGATTGCACAATGTTCAGCACCTTTCGCAACTCCTCAGATAACGAAGCAGTCCGCAACCAAATGCAGATGGTCAATATCCAGGCCTGGGTTGATAGGTGGCAAATAACGTTTGTGGCACTCAAGTGCCAGGCAATGATGATATCCAACAAGAGAAAAATCAAGCCATCACCCCCTATCATTGAATGGCATTACCATCACTGAATCTCCCACTATCAATATCCTGGGAGTTACTATTGACCAGAAACTGGAGTAGTCATTTACTCAATGTGGCTACAAGGGCTGGTCAAAGGCTAGTAATCCTGCAGCAAGTAACTCACTTCCTAACTCCCCAAAGCCTGCCCACCATCTAAAAGACTCAAGTCAGGAATGTATTGGCATACTCTCCACTTGCCTAGATGAGTGTTGCTTCAACAACACTCAAGAAGCTCAAGGACAGTACACCCCATCAACAACCATTCACTGACTTCACCACCAAAGTCAGGAACAGCAGTTGGTACCATCTACAGGATGCACTACAGCAACTCAACAAGACTCCTTTGACAGCACTTTCCAAACTCACAACCTCTACCAGCGAGAAGGACAAGGACAGAAGCATCAGAACACCACCATCTGGAAGTGGTCCTCCAAGCCACACATCATCCTGAATTGAAATATATCATTCTTCCTTCCCCTTCACTGGGTCAAAAGCCTGGAAGTACAACTGCCACCAGCATCGTGGGTATACAAACACCTCAAGGACTGGAGTGGTTCACGAAGGCAGCTCACCATCACCTTCTCAAGGGCAACTACAGATGTGCAATTAAATGCTGGTTCAGCCTGTGAAGCCCGCATCCCTTGAATGGAATATATATATTATACATACATACACATAAATAAATATACACACACACATTATATATATATGTCAATAGTAAGTGCAATGTCAATAATGAAAAAGTTATCAAGGAAGGAACATTTTATATATTTAAAGATGGTCCCCCAGGCTTGGTAGGAGACTGAAAAACTTGTCAAGAAGGAGGACGGTGACAGAAAGGGAGATAGCAAAAGCAGTCTGCATAAAAGTTGGTTGACAGGAAGGGAAAATAACTGGGAACTGTTGTCAGCAACCAACTCAAGCTGAGTGCATAGGCAGCTAGCTGTACAAAGAAATAGTGTGATAATCAAACGCGATTCCATTATCCCAAGAGTAATCTGAGAAGTAATGAAAGCAAATGCAGTCAGTCACGTCCCCTCTTAACCTCCTCCTTTCCAGGGAAAACAGACATAACCTCTCTAGTCCCTCTTCATAAATAAAATGCTCTTATCCGAAGCCACATTCTGGTGAATCATCTTTGCATCATCTCCCACACTATCACACCTTTCCAAGAGTATGGTGACCAGAACTGCATGCAGTACTCCAGCTGAGGTCTCAGCAATCTTTTATAAAGTTGGAGCATAACCTCCCTGCTCTTGTATTCGAAGCCCCCATTAATGAAGGCCAGTATCCCATATGCCTTCTTAACCACTTTATCTACTTGCACTGCCACATTCAAGGATCTTTAGATTTGCACACTCAGGTCCCTCCACTCCTCAGTGCTCCCAGGGACCTAGCATTCATGGGTCTTAACCTCTTTTTTTTAGTCTTAGCCTCATTATTACCCCCCCCCCCCCACACAAAATGTATCACCTCACATGTATCCGGAATAAACTTCATCTGCCAATTTTCAGTCTATTTCTCCAACACATCAATATCATCCTGTAGCTCAAGACTACCCTCCACACTATCGACAACTACACCAATCTTTGAGTCATCTGCCTACTTACTGATCCTGCCCTTGACATCCACATCCAAATCATTCACATATATTGCAGACAGCAAAGGTCTCAGCACCAGTCCCCATGGAACACCAAGACTCACAGGCATCCAATCACAAAAACAATCCTTTACCATCATCCTCTGCCTTCTATTGCTGAGCCAGTTTTGGATCCAATTTACCAACTTGCCCTGGATCCCAGGGGCCCTAACCTTTCAAACTAGTCTCCCATGCGAGATCTTGTTAGAGGCCTTTTTGAGGTCCACGTAAACTATCCTCATCAATATCCTTTGTTTTCGGAGAAAATGAAGAAAATATAAAACCTCAATCCTCTTTGTGTCAGCATACTTCTTCATATTCACATACTCTGTTGCAATACCTTAAAGTGTTACTTTGGCCAGTGGATGTCATAATGGTTACAATTTCTCCAGATTTTCATTGAATTCCACATTGATGGAATGACTGAAGTTAGCTGTTTGAATTCAAAATTGCAGAAAAGTGATTGTAGTCAGAGTTTTGATCCTGACTCATACTTTATGCCCATTCCTTTCAGGATGCTTGTGACTGCATGGTTCCCAATGTCTTGCTAGCCTTGCTGCTGTGTCCAATATTTATGGAGAGCCTGCAAATGACAATGAGGCAGGAGACATCACAAACTCAGGTTCCGCTCATTGACAGGATTCTTAGTGTAGCAGGACACTGTGATCAATGTGTGAAAACAAAGGCAAAACCTTTAAATACGAGGTTTTTCCAAAGTAAATCAGTAAATTCAGGAATAATGGATGAATGGGACAGAACAAATCAGGCAAAACTATGGACTTAATGTTTTCTTGTGTGCTTTATCCTTGTTTATTCTTTTGAGAGAATATGCACATTATGGACATTGCACATACAAAAAAAATACGTTTTATAAATGATGTCCCAGTGACAGTTTTATATTTAATAATCAGGTTCAACTTCTACTGTGAAACAACTCCTCCAACCCTAATATACATCATTTAAATAACAAAAGACTAAGAAATCTTCACAATGCATCTCAAATAAATGTAACATTCGACAAATGAAAGTAGCCCCCCCTTATGTAAAAATATATATACTTATGAAATCTAAACTCAAACTGTACATTGGATAATTTAAAAAGAAGATTAAGGTGTGCCTGTGGTACACTGTGGATAATGTTCACAATTGTAATAAAGTGTTTGTAATACATTTATGTAGCCTCTATTCTAGGTAAAACAGCATTGTTTTCTAATGTCAAGAGCACTTGATCCAAACTTGGGAGGCTGCTCGATGGATGTTACAATCAAAGTATTGACTCTTCATCTAAGTTGAAAACAGGTTTTTATTGCAATCACAGCAAACAGATGTCCTCTCTGATTGTATGTTTCAGAATTAATTAATGAAGAGGACAATTATCTTGTTCACAAATGCAACTGTCAACATACCATTTTAAACAAATGAAAAAGAACAAAAAAAACTCTGCTATTTCAAGTATTTGAATACTTTCATAAAAAGTCAACCTTTCCATATTTAAGCACTATCAAAGCACACTCGTACATCACTAATCACTTCTACTAAAATTTATATTTTCAAGGGCAGCAAATGGAGATAAATAAAGTGGGGATAAATTATGCTTTGGAAACAAAAAGTGTTAATTTGGACAATGTATTATTGAAGTAAAGTTGGAATAAAAACTTAGAAACTTACAACTTGTTCTGAAAACAAGTTCTGAATGACAATGCCTTAGCATTCTGGATGACTACATTTTCAAATTTCACACAGAATATGCAGGGAGATAGAATCACACTAATTCTGTTTTTAATTAAAATTTTCAGTTACTCAGTTGTATTTTAATCTACAGTACCTATTATCTAAGATGTGTATATAATAATTATTTTTTGAAATTTGTAATCTGATAATTTGGACATGTATTAATATAATGATCATCTTTTCTGGAAACATATGATTAAAGCTTCCAAGACAGTAAATGAACAAATTTAAATATGTTATCTTGCCTAAAGCAGAAGTAATTAATTATATCAATGACATTATGTTGTGCCAGAAATTCATTTGAGATTGGGACTGAAGAAAGACAATTATTTGCAATTTCTGAGAGTGTGTTAGTTTTTAATTCCCCCACATTTACCCATTTTCCTTTCTTCCCAGTTACCAAATTTATCCCAAGATGGCCAGCAATGCTATACATAGCAATGGAAGACTGGTGTGGTAGCAATGCTTCCTTTGAATGCTTTTTTATTGAAAAATGAAATAGCTTTTGGTTCCTGCTGCTTGATCCACTACCCACCAGAAAAGAGAAAAATTGAATCAAATGACAAGCCAGAATTCTGTGGCACCATCTGCTGATGTTCCAGAATACCTATTTGCCTACTTAATGTATTTCATAGAATTTGACTTTCAAAACATTGTAATTTAAGAACAACTTTCCATTTATGTCACATTTTTCATGAAATCAGGATCTTTCAACATACTGTCTTGCTAATCAATTGGTCTTGAAGTATAGTCACTTCTATAATATAGGAGACATAGCAGCCAATGTGTTGACAGCAAGGTTCTACATACAGCAATGAGAAAATGAGCAGATTTGAGTCAAATTGGTTTGAGAGAAATATGAGCCATGATACCAGGGAGAATTACATCTCTTGCTTGAACTGTGTCAAGGCAACTTTTTTTCAGAAAACTACCTCGTATCAGACGGTGCAAAGCGCCAATCAGTCTGATATTTATGTTTGAGCTTCTGTGGAGTAGTTTATGAGATCACAATATAATAATTTAGGCATAATTACCATCTCTGAACCATAGCTGGCACTCCTGTGTGAATATTGAAAAGCTACCTTTATAAGATTGATATATTCGGTCAAATTGTGCTCCTTTTCAGCCAGTTGTTCTGTGGAGAACCATAGGCCAGATCCAGTGTATGTGCCAGCACAATTTGGACTTCTGGGTGTTTGCACTGAAGGCAGAAGTATAGAACACACTTGAGGTCAGACGTAGGAGAATCTTGCATCCTGCTCTGCCTCAGTAATCGCCACCGAGTCTGGGGCATTCTATAAGACGATGGACTGAGTGGCCAAATATATTTCACCAGGTCTGGCATATCTTGTAAGGACCTGTTCATTTAAATAGTTTAAAGGACCTTAACTAAAAAGGCAAATGAATGTAAGCAATGTGCTTTTTTTTAAACTTTCATTTAATCTTAGTTTTAATTGATTTGTATAAGTTGAATATAGTGTTAAATAGATTTATTTTCAATTGATAGTAATTTTTAAAATGTATTTAAATGTTTCCCCACTGTTTCTGAATATCTCATACTTCTACCATTGCTCAGCAACTACTTTGCTTGGTGGAATATCTACAGCAGTGGGACTGGCATAGCACAGGGAGTTGTGAGGCTGTGAACGGGAAATATGACTACAGGCATCCTGTGTGAAGCAAACTCCAGATGCAATGACATCAACCCAATTTGTTTCAGTCTTTTTTGGATCATAAAAAGCTTTTATAAAGAGAAAATGAGTTTTGTCTGCAATCCAATAAATTAGATCAAAACGTAACAACTTTGTGTTTAGTCAGCACTAAAAAGTGTATACATGCAATGAAATTATATTGCTAAATTACTCAAAAGATATCTACTTCAGACAGAAGTAATTGAATTGCTTGCCTAATCATTAGAAAATAGAAAGATAACAGATCTCTACACAAAGAGGAATAATAATTTCTCTGCACTATTTTTTTCTCTCAGTTGGAAAAGCATTCAACATTACTTATTACAACCCAGGAGTCAACCAGCAGAGTAATCCTAACAGTCCCAGTTCCCCTTTCCTTATTTCCCTGAAGCCTTGCAAGTTATTCTCCATGTGCCCCTCACTCCCCTATGATTCTTTTACCACTTAACTGCACTAAAGGGTAATTTACCGTAGCCAATCAATCTACTAGCACATCCTTGGGATTTGGGGGAAACCTGAGCACCAAGCAAAAACAGAGGAAATACTGTAGACACAGGATATATTAGCACCAAATAGTAAGTTAGCTGCTTGGACTGAGATAGTGACTTAAGTACTTTTTGCATCACCCAGACCACATATAATATTCCCAGGACTGACTATTTAAGAACAAAGCAAGCTCCATTGCTTTTCATTTGGATTCTAATGAAGATTTTGCACAGCTTAAGGAAATTCTGAGATAGTTTGATGGGTTCAGTGTGTATTACTATTGATAATATTCATCAGATTTTTTAATTATCTATAATGTAACTGTGCAGAGTATACTTTTCTGATACTTCTAAACTTATTAGCACATTACTTCTATTGCCGTACAGCAATAATAACATTTTCTGGAGGTATAGTGCCATAATCCTTGGGGCAAAGAAAGCTATCTTTGGAAATAAGGACAGAGAACCTTTTAGAGTGCTTTATAATTGTAATGGTTCTACAGCCCACAAGCAAGATTTTCACTTCTTTTATTGTTTGACCCTTTGTAACTCATTTAAGAATAAAAGAACAACACCTGAGGAAAAGGAGATCCAATCCAGGTGACATCAAAAAGGTAAGTGAACTATAAATCAGGCTCAACACTCTTTTTCAGCAGTGACTGGAAAACCTACCTGAAGACAGGAGCTTGAAGTTCACTTCAGAAAGCCTGCTTCTGGTGCTCAATTTCAAATGACTGAGCTGCGGATGATGTAGCCAACTGGACTGAGGTCCTTATAGACTGAGTAAGGATAGTTCTGACCAATTAAGATCCAATCCCAGTCTCAGACTGAATGACTGTGGCATTTGTTTCACAGTCCTCTGAGACACAAAAGACACTTGCCAAAAGGAAGTGGCATAAGTCAGAGCAGAGTGCAGGAAGAAACAGAGGCTGCAAAATGAGAAGCAGCAGGAGAAAGGATCAGTTGCAACATGGTGGGCTGAGAGGACTCACTCTTCCCCCCAAAAAAAGTCTCATCCTTCTTTGAAGGGGTAAGGGAAGAGACTCATTATTGCAAGTAGGATATTGAAGGTTCTGCACAGTGAACGGATTAGACGAGGTGGAATACTGAAGGGGTATGTGGAGTAAGGAAAGAATGGCATGAGATCACGTGAGATAATGAAGTGTATGGGGAGAGACGAGAGAGTGGGATTCAACTGGACAGGCCAGGAATTAAACCGAGGAAGCTTCTATTGAGGAAAATAAGAAACTAACATGTCATAAAGGGTAAAAACTATACGAATGGCATTCCCATGATTAGCTCTAGGAAACTTCAGGACAAAGTATAGGTCGAAAGAAAGGGCATGGGTGCCTACCTGTCCCTATTTGGTGAAGACAATCCTGACCTACAACGATCCATTCCAGATCCCATGTTGAATGACCAGCCTCAATGTTTGTGTTGGAGTAGGCTGCCAGATGAGGCAGTGGCAGAAGCACAGTGGGGTGGCCCATAGATTGCAACAGTGGAAGTTGGGGTCCAACATTTCTCTTTCAATCTAATCTTTCCTTCCTTCTTCATTTTGATTTCTGCCCCAGATTTTACTAAATACTTCATTTTATTTCTCTCTGGTTGCAACTCTGTATGCCCTATTGGTTCATCAGTAATGACCAGTGCCTACTCAAATCCCCAGAGTGACACAGAATGACTCAGAAGTAGTTGCTATTGTGTTTCACTCTGGGGAAAAAGTGATTTTTCAATTACACAACACACAAAAGAAACATTTAAGTTTCAAAGTCTTGCAGTTAGCAAGTTTGATCATTCTCACCTACCAGTATCCTACATTTAATGTGATAAACATGCCCACCCAACAAATCAATTTTTGCATGTTCAAATACTTATTGCAGCTTACCTTTATTTAAATTTCCTCACAGCAAATATCTCAGTTGTGTTTATACAGTACGATTCTTCAATTCTGTTTGGTAGTATCCGGAAAACAAATGCTTTAAGTGTTTGTTCCTTCTACAATTAATGCTCCAATTCTAGTCACCCAAAGTCATCAGTGGAGCTTTTATTGCAATGCATATCAGATGTGTCTTGTGCAGAGAGATTTTTCAATCATTCACCAGGTCGGTGTCTGCATCTTCATTTAGCTTTATTATTGCACAAGCTTTTCTTTATAAAATAAAGACAGCATTCCATAATATAACCTCTTCATACCACCTCAAACAAGAGCAGACTGACTCATGGGCAACATAGAGAGGCTTGCTTGAAGAAATACATCAGAAAACAGAAAGAACAAACAAAAAATGCTTTTCTTTTCAAGATCAGTAAATCGTTATTTATTGCAATGCCCAGTCAATTTATCAAGTGCTAATATGGAGAATATTCGCTAAGTCCTAATTTGCCACTTCACCTTTAAACTATTGCACCTAACAATCTTTTAAATGGTATTTACATAGAACAGTATAGCACAGGAACAGGCCCTTCAGCCCATGATGTGCAGAAATAATTAAGCTAATGACACCCAATTAAACTAATTCCTTCTGCCTGTACAAGGTCAATATCCCTCCATTCTCTACATATTCATGAGGATATCTAAGAGCCTCTTCAATGCCTCTATTATATCACTACCCCGGCAACACATTCCAGGCACCCACCACTCTCTGTAAATAAAAACTTGCCCTGCACATTTCCTTTGAACTTTCCCCCTTTCTCCTTAAATGCATGCCCTCTAGTATTAGACATTTCAACCCTGGGGAAACAGATACCAGCTGTCTATGCCTTACATAATTTTAAAAACTTCTATCAGGTCTCCCCTTACACAAGAGTTACCTGATATTGCTCATTCCCTTCAAAGCGAGTGTAACCTTTTCGATGGAATGGCAATGCTCCAGAACCCCTCAACAAGCTGATGACTGCTGCGGCTTTTCAAGAATAAATTCTATAATGAACACGAGATTAAAGAAGGCATGAAGATAGGGTACACATTCAGAGAAAGAGATTCCTGAAATGACCTGTAAATCTGATTCAAAGAAACCCATCAACAGACAAATTGCTTGACATACATGACTACAAACCTGTCAGAAATATTACATGTTGCACAGAGGGGTACTGAGGAGAGATGGCCACTGCTGACTACAAACCTTGGCTGTAAGAAGCAACAGAATGTACTGTCAAGTACCTTGAGCATTAGTGCATATTTTATCCTCTACGAATACTTAATGCTGTGCCAAAGTTAGAGATTAGAGCTTATCTGATGGTGATCAACTTTTGTCAGCTCTTGCATGCTATATAGTCTTAATGCCTCTCCCCCTGTTGCATTTATGTCTCTCATAGCATTTAGAAAGAATCCACAACTATTTTTCTCTTTATTCATTCCATCTACTTACAAAGGAAATCATCTGGAGGGGAGGAATTGCAAATTTTGAAAATCACAATGACATGATCTCAGAGTTCAGGATGGTTTTGATTTTGCTGTGCCAGAAAGTATTGTCAGATTCTTTTTGCAAATATTTGGCCTTTAAATGAACATTAACAGAGTTAGAAATGTATCTCTTAAGCAACACAAACCCATTTCCTCTCTCTTCTCTGTCCACAATTATGTTTAAATGATTACTTCGATGGCAGGGGAGAGAAAAACATACAGGAAAAGAGTGAGATAGAAAGAAAGTGGGAAGGAGATTTCTTTATCTGGAACCATTGTATTTAACACCAGCTTTTTAGAGGTAAGAGAACCAAAGCAATCTATTGCTTAAATTATCTTTTTCATGAAACATCTCTAATTATTTGTAGCTGTGCATGGTTACTTTGGTCTTAAAGTAGCCATTGATCAGAACATTTCAATCTTAGTTGCAAGAAATGCTGCTCGTGGTAAATCAGACTTCTGGACATGAACCAATTTGTCTGATGGAAAAACTGATCTAATCTAGGAGGGTTTGAAACAATGAACATATCTTTCACCTACAACTGCAATTCAAAAGCATGCGTTAATGAAGTATAATGACTTCTTTTATTTTAACCTCTTGAGAAACATTTCAGACTCACAGGCCAATAATAAAATGCATCTAGTCCAAATTTAACTTTCAGTTTGTCTGATCAAAAAGCTCATGTCCCCCTTCCAAATCCAGTAGAATTGAACAAATCTAAACTTTAAAATATGATTGTTGGTAAAATATTTATGTATTACAAATATTTAATATAGTCAAATTACTGGCTATTGATAGTGTTCACAGAACTCAGATTTCTTTGTCTATTAAAGTGATAATAACTGAACCAATTCATTTTTGGAAATGGACACATTCTATTTGTGCAGTGCTATAACTTTCCAATCTGCAAGGATATGCTTCAGACTATAATTGAAGATATTAGGACCATGAGTATGGAGTCCATAAACACAAAGGTATAAGAGGTGCAAACATCCTAAACCTACCCTGGAAGATAAAACACCTAGTCGCATCACTGTGGGCTCTAAGTCCACTTGACGAAGAAATACATTAATTCAACTTCTGATTGTCAGTGATGGAAGTCACAGAATACAGTGAATCAATACTGACAAATGCCCTTTGCCTCCTCTCACTATCCCTCCTGCCAACTTGCATTTATCTCTAACCTCCATTTGTATATTGGCTCCAGATACCTCAAACTCCATGCTTTAACAACATTTTATTGATTTCAGATTTAGATTGAAAATGGCCCCATATTGACAATTTTTTTTAAAGGGTAAGGGAATAATGTTGAGACAATTCTTGTTTCATTTACAGACCATGCTTGGATCACCTCTCCAAGACCAAACTCATATGAATACAATCTTCATAACATAACCATTGACATCCAGATATCATTCTGGTGAATGTGCATGGTACCACAGCTAAGTGCAATATATCTTTCTTGGGTTGCCATTCCAAATACCAGATTGGGTACTCTTTATGAAGCTGATCAAAACTCTACCAATCACCTCTTCAGTTTTGTATTCCAAGTCACTTGAGAGAAAGGCCAGCATGGTCATGGCCTGTGATTATATTTTGTGCAAGTGTCTGATGATTCAATGACTATGAATGTGTATACCCAAATCCTTTTGTTTCTCCATAATATCTCACTTATTAAAAATTTCATTAATGAACAAATATTTAGCAAAATCAGTTATACTTGTACCATGTTTCATTTGATTCAGTTTGAATTGGAAATCCTTATTTCTTACAACTGTTTTATTAGAACATATATAATATTTATGGTTGAGTTTATAACATTTTCAGTGGTCTAAATAAAAAAAATATTTGTGAAAGATCATAATTTTCTATGCCATTATCAGTTAAAATCATAATTAGATCAATAATTAGTAATTAAATTATAAGTACTATAGTGTCTCCAGATAGAACTGAACTTATTTAGTGCTTTTATGACCCTCTGGATTGTCCCCTCAGGGAAATCTACTTTAATTTCCCTCTTGCAGCATCATATTGTAGGACTAATCTCACTGTGCTGTGAAAATATTTACCTCTGATAAATTAATATCACTGCATTACATACTTCAGAAATACTCCCAACTGCAATATGAATTTTCTTCTGCAAACTGCCTTTCCAACAGAATTATTTGTTACATGTCTGAAGATTTGAGTAATTCATAAATAGGTAAACATCTTTCAAAAGCTAAGTGTCTTGTATCACAAGACTTCAACAACATTCACTATGACTTGATTACAAGCATGACTACCACATAATGTGAGCACTCAAGTGATTAAATTTATTTAGAATAAGTATAAATCCTAATGTTTTGCTTCAAGATTCAACAAAGTTATTAAAGATAATTAAAAGGTAAACTGAAACACTGATCAAATATTACAGTGTGTGACCTAACAGTCAAAGCGGCTTATTCTGTAAACATTTTGACTGACAGGCTGCACAAAGAAATTAGGTCTGTGAGTGAACATTGTTTTATTAAACTGCTGACATTTGGCTTTGATGGGTTTTGCATCTGTGCTTTCTATTGCTTAAAAGAATAATAATGAGGTCTGTAATAAACCAACAATAGTTCATTTATGCCCTCATGAAATTCCACAATTGTAGGAAAAGTATCAAGGGACACTTTTCACATAGCGCCTGTTGTTCTGATCACCTCTAAACACACATTTAATTAAAGATCTCACTTGCACTATAGTGGTGAAAAACAATATTTCCTCAGGTAATCCCCTTGTTATTTCTGGAGAGGCAGCCAGTTACATTCAGCTGGGAATGCTACATGTGAACTTCCTTTAATAGATATGTACACAGTCTAAGCACATCTGATACTGATAATTTTTCAGCGTCCTATTGTACTATTTTTGTGAGGTAGGATTTATTTTGGCACTGAAATTGGCGAACACTTGTACATTTAAATCTGGAGAATTACTTCAACATTTAACTTAATACTCAGTAATCCAGCAAAGCTTTTTCTCCTCCTGTGTGAGAGACATAAACTCATCAACATTGACATACACTTTGTTTGGTTTTGCCATTTTCTTTTCCATAGTTAACTGCCAGCAGTTATTCACATAAATGAGCTTTGGTGCACATACATCTGGATGCAGAAATGTTGAACTCACTGAGAATTACCATGGAGAATCTGTTAGTAGGCATCGCTGCTGGACTACTGATGTAATAAGCAATACAGTGCAGGTTTAGCGGAATTCCTGAGCATTTAAGGACCAGGTTAGATTGAAGGCAGGATTCATGATTCCATTAATCTGAATAGAAATATTACAACGGCCAGGAAATGAAGACTAGGTTGCTACAATTTTCTTAAATTTTTTGTGTTTCGAGTAATGTTTTTAATTATTTTGATTATTTTTAAAGTGCTTATTTTTTCTATACTAAAGTAATTATTTATTTCATTTATAATGGTTTTTACACAATGTTAAAACTTGATAGTTTTGACAGTCGGCAAAGATGGATGCTTGTTTTTTTCCATCTTTCCAAGGTTTCTCAACAGCTTTGTGGGCAATGCTTGATCTGATGTCATGCCTGGCCTCCCAATAAGATGCAGGAGGATACCTTCCAATAACTTTTTCCTTACACTTAAGGTAAGTGAGGGATCGTTGTATATCACAGCAGAGAGTTTTACCACCACCTTGTCCTTCAGTTCTGTTGAGTCATTACATTTTATTCCTCTACTGCTAATTTGGAAGGCAACATTTGGTATTTATTGCATTGGAATAGTTTTCTTTGAATGAATGTTAGCTCCACACAAATTCTGCCTGATCTCAAAAGCAAACAAAATTGGCTGGAGATAATCAAGGGTAAAGTTTGTTGGTTTAAACATGCCTGAGATGCATTGATTGGCACTTTGTACAGTAATGTAGGCAAGACTAACAGTGGTCACCATTATAACAGAGTTCAATGCACAGTAACTTATGCCATCTGCACATGCATAAGTAAACATGGAAGTATTGTAGCTGTGATAACCTGTGCTGCTGCAGGATACGCTGTAAAATCATTCACTGACAGATTCAGTACTGAAATTAATACAATGGTTTGATGCCATAGTCCTTACCCATAGATTCCCTATCAAAGATACCAAAAAAAAGTTGAAAATGGGTGTATTCAGCAGTAAATGAATTTCTAAAGGCACAATAATTGCAATTACAGCCAACCAACCTTCCTGGACTCTACTAATTTAATTCTATAAGTGTACAGGTTAATTAATGTTCATGAGGTTAATTAATGCTGACATCAAACAAAAATAGATGCTTTGTTATATTTCTGCATATGCTCCTTTCATCCGTCTCAATTTCATTTGTATTTCCCAATCTTTTGCCTTCTGTACCTGATTTATTCTAACCTTTATGTCCTTCTTTATCCTTCTTGATTTGGATTCTGTATATCCCTGTCTGTATTCTTTAATCTCATAGTCGAGTATGCTCCTTGACACACATGTGTATATGCACATGCATACGTGTATACACACCCACACCAGTAGAGCACACTTATTCAGCTGATGTTTGGAGCAGATCTCTGATCACAAATGTATGACATTTTCATTCGGTGAGGTGAATGATGAGTTCATTTCCCCTGTTGATTGTACAGTCCAGGTCAAAATTTTCATCTTTTAGTGCAATGGGAGTTGTGCATACAATGGATGTCATTTATGTTTTAGATTTCCTTCATCAGCTAGATACAGGAATCCCATGTTTAAAGAAAAAGGGCTAGTTTTCAACCTGCTGCCAATGGGCATAAATCCATTTCAAAAATTCACCTAAAGTTCACACTGTGTGCCATGAAATTTGGAAAACTTATTGGCATAGTCTCAGGGTATTCTAAAGTGAAAGTTGTTGTTTGAAAGGACCTCTCTGCAACAACATTTGATGAATACAAAATAACAATTATAATGGCTTTCACCTTTAAAAATACTCTTTTGATAACTTCCAGTCAAGCTCTTGAGAAGTTAGTAGTGAGATTTTGATTCTGGATCAGAATCAATGGTACGTGCATTGACACAAAACTGTGAATGGCTAGCAGTTCAATCTTCTTACTTATTGGCTAAGGATACCAGTATGACCAGAGGGCTGGTAGATTTGTGCTAATTAGAAGTTTCATGTCATTTGAAGCAGATGAAATAAGTAAACACATTTGGCTTCCTCCAACTCTAACTGAATTCTATGACTAAGGGATATTTATCACATGCAATCTACAGATGAATGAGAATCTTACCACTCACTTAATTTGACCAATTCTTTACATGCCTAGAGAGTTGGAAGACTTCCATACACCTTTGAGCTTAAAATATAAAACAGAAAATGATGAGGACACTCAACAGGTCATGCAACATCGAAGGAGCAAGAAACAAGGTTGCAGATTGTTAACTGTATTTAGATCATTACCGATGCTGCCTGATCCACTAAGTATTCTCATCATTTTCTGATTACATTTCAGATTTTCGGCATCTGCATTTTTCCCTTTTTCTTTACAATTCCAAGTTTGTTGATGCTCCACACATCTTCCACTTTTCTAATGTAAAACATAGCAGATTCTGGAGAACTGAAATAAAATTGAGTGTCATGTAGTCAAAACACTAAACAATAACAATCTGAATTCAATTACAGGTCCTCCCCAGGTTACAAACACCAGACTTATGGACAGTCTGTACATACGAAGGAGCATCTTGGAGACTAGCAGTATGGATTTGTCAGCTGCTGCAGGGCTGCAAGCATCTTCTGCTGGGTGGGAACTTGGTTCGTCGCAATATCATTGCATCTTGCAGAGAAATCTGAATAATTTCTTTCTGATGCATTAACAGATTTAGTAATTAAACTTTTTTTTGAAAAGTATGGCTTTTAACTTGGTAAAGCTATGCAAATTTTTTGGAAAATTGGCTATAAAATGCTGATGACAATGTTAGAGTTGTCTCATTTTTGGTAACTTTGCAACTCTGCATGGTAACTCTGCATGTAAAGCAAATGTGCCACAAAACTATTCAATTACTGCAAAGTTCATCGAAATGAACAAGGCTTACCATAAGAAATCTGAGTGAAGAATACTTAGTAAAAGGGTTAATCCTGGTTGCTGCAATATCCAATTCGTCTTTTCTTTAGCTGTCTAACCACATGTCAAAAAAGCAATTTCCTTTCTGCATACTTGGTAATGGAATAGCGTGTATATACATTTCTTCTTTTGTCAGTCCATATGCACAAGTTGCCTAGTTAGAACAAATTTCTCTAGCCTTGTAAACATAGAATTCTTTCTCAGTTATGAATGTGTTATTCTCTAGGACTGATAAACAATATAAAAAATACATGCTAACAATTGCCCAGAGATAAAACACATATTTAAGTTTTGATACACTCTCCTGTGATGGCATTTAATATGTGGAAATGAAGCTCAATTTCCTCGGGAATAAGAGAAGGCAAATCCATCAGACCAGATAGAAGCACATTTTACCCACTGGATCTCCCCCACACATTTTACCCTTGGATCTCCACCACCACACCGCACCCTGCCCCCATGCCCTCATCTCATTCCATCTGTCATTCACCTAGGGACCTTGGAGTCCAAGTACACTGTTACCTGAGAGTAGCGTCACAGATAGGGCGGCGAAGAAGGCATTTGGAACACTGGCCTTTATCATTCACGCCAATGAGTACAGGAGTTGGGATGTTATATTGCAGTTGCACATGACATTGGAATATTATGAAAAGTTTGGTTACCCTGTTATAGGAACGACGTCATTAAACTGGAAAGAGTACAAAGAAGATTTACGAGAATGTTGCCAGGACATGAGGGCTTGAGTTATAAGGGAGAGTTTGGGCAGGCTAGGACTTTATTCCTTGGAGTGTAGGAGACTGAGGGGTGACCTTATAGAGGTGTATAAAATCATGGGGGGCATTGATAAGGTGAATACACACAGTCTTTTTCCCAGGGAAAGGGAATCAAAAACTGGAGGACATGGATTTAAGGTTAGGGGCGGAAGATTTAAAAGGGATCTGAGGGTCAACTTCTTCACAGGGAGGTTGGTGCATATACGGAACAAGCTGCCAGAGGAAGTGGTTGAGGCAGGTAAGATAACAATATTTAAAAGGCACTTGGATAGGTACGTAGACAGGAAAGGTTTAGAGGGATATGGGCCAAAGAGGACTAGCTGAGATGGGCATCTTGGTCGGCATGTAAAATTGGGGCAAAGAGCCTGCTTCCGTGGTGTATTATTCTATGATGCTATGAGCTCTCCCCTAATGGTTCCCATTATCATCTTCCCTACTCATCAGATGCCAGCACTGGTAGCATTTGTGCTCCCACGTATCATCCTCCAGCAGCCATCTCCACGTTCACCCTCCCCTCCCCCCACCTGGCTCCATCTGATTTTTTTTGCATGCCTCCACCAATCATCCACCCACCTCTGTGTCCCAATTCCACCCCACCCCCCTCCCCTAACTGGATCCATCTGAGCACCATCCTTCACCTCGGCTCGGTCCACAAATCACCTACAGGCCCCCACATCTCACCACTGGCTATCTTCCCTCTCCACTCAATCCTGATGCAGGATTTCAAACCAAAACGTCGACAATTCCTTCTTCCACCCCTCTGGTGGACAGATGCTATTCGACCCTCTGAGTTCCTCCAGGCAGATTGTTGCTCCAGATTCCAGCATCTGCAGTCACTTGTGTTTCCAGATCAGAGAGGTAATTCGCTTTTATCATACAAGGAATTTTGGTCCAAGTGTTAACTTTTACTTGTTCCATGTGTCTTTGTTGAAAATAACATCTACTTTAACTAGATTAAAAGATTTCCATGTGATAAAACAGAAATTTGAATTGTTAATTTTCATCTTCTCTCAATTATTCTGAGATTCTAACTTGTTGGCTATATGAAGAAAAAGATTCAGTGACTTAAAAATGGATCATAAAAAGTATGACAAAATAATGGGAATGATAACAATTCCCTTTCTGCTAGAGCAAGATGAAACCTTTTCAGAGTTTCATTGCATGAATGTAAGAACTGTCCAGAAGTCAGGGTTTGATCAAAAAATGTGTTCATAGCACCTTCTATTTTTGATTAATTATGGCTGAACTTTTGCCTTATGACAATGTGCGCAATTTTGCCATTCATACTTATTCAAATATTGTAAAAGATTTGAGAATTTTAATCGATCCCCTGACACTCTTGAAATCTAAAATGCAATTAATTGTATTTGAACAGTGATAATAACTGTCCTGAAGTAATCTCTCATAGAAGATGGGCATTAGAAAAAAATTAAATGGAAACTACTTCAAAAGAAAACCACACAATGAACAGCAATTACATTTCCTGTAAATCAGATGAAAAATCCTCTATCATTACAATTCTCATTTATTCTTTCTTAACTTTGCCCAGCTTTACATAAAGGGCATGATAGTCTTTGGAAGAATGACATGACAACAAAGGTCAAATGATGCTACTCCACAGAAATCATTTCCTCTTTGTCTATGCACAACTAATTGTTCCTTTTAAGTTTTTAAATACATTTCAATGACTGTGACATCCTCTGTCATGCCTAAAGAACAAAAGGAGAATTAGAATAATATAGATTTTAAAAAAAGAATTCATTTGGACATGGGATACCACATGAGAAACTATAATAAATCTTAAAAAGGAAATAAATATATTTTAATAAGTAATTAAGCAAACCAGATGCTTAATTCAAACAGGCATGATTCTCCAAATGGTGGCCTCGTGTTATAACATCTAACTGTTTTATAATTGGAATGCTGCAACCTATCCTTCTTCTGGAATCCACAGGGTCCATTGTGTTCACCTCTTAGTGCATCACCCTCCCCATCAGCTTAATTCCTTCATGATTGTCTCCGTGATATCCCTAGCAAATATTTCCTTCCCAATCCTAAACCTTGTAAATATCTATTACACTGACTTCATGTCTATATCAGGTATTTCCGCATCTCAGTATCGTTATGCTTGATTGACCCCTGCCAAAACCCTGTGTTTGCTTTTGACCTCTTAGCTGCTCATTCAAGCTAAAGCAAACAATTTTGTCTTTTTTGTTCCTTTTTCTTCTGCTTCATCCCTTCTTCTCCTTCTGTGTGGTGGCAACAAAATAAACATCAGTATCCACATCAGATCTCTAAATCAATAATTCCAGTAGAACACTATGGATACCTAGTAGGCTAATTGAGTATTTTCTTAAGGTAAACTGTTCATTAGTGTACTCCCGAGTCTGATTAGGAGCACTACAGTTATAAAACATAGAAAAGGACAGCCTGGATCAGACCCTTTGGTCCTCCGTGTCTGTATTGACCATGATGCCAACCTAACTGATCCCATCTCCCTGCACGTGGTCCATGTACCTCGATTAACTGCCTGTTCTTTGTCTGTCTAAATGCCTCTTGAACATTGCCATTCTATCCCCTTCTACCACCTCTCCTCACTCCGTGACCCAGGAACTTATGTAGAAAAACTTGTATAAAATTCTTGCATTGTAAATCTCCTTTAAAATTTCCCCTTTGCTCCTTAAACCTATGCACTGTAATATTTGACATTTGCACCCTGGGAAAAAGACTGACTATCTACCCTATCTGTGCCTCTCATAATTTTAGATACTTCTACCATCTCGCTCCTCAGCCTTCAATATGCCAGCAAAAAAAATCCATGATGGATTGCTTTCATTTTCCATCAGAGACAGTGGCAATATCCACCATGACCAGTTTTGAAGCAGCTGCTAATTGTTATCACTCACCAATGGCTGCACAGTGGCACAGTTAGTGGAGCTCCTGCCTCTCAGCTCCAGCAGCCCGAGTTTAATCCTGACCTCCAGTGAAGACTTTGAATATTCTCCCTTTGACTGCATGGGCTTCCTCTGAGTGCTCTGGTTTCCTCCTACATCGGACTGGAAAGTTATTTGGCCACAATTGTAGGGATGAGTGGAAGGATCTGGGGAAGCTGATTGCATTGTGGGGAGGAATAAAAAAATTGGGATTAATGTAGAATTGTTGAACATGGATGCTTGACAGTCGACACAGACTTCATGGGTGGAAGAGCCCATTTCTCTACTGTATGACTCTGTGACTAAGATGGAGGAAACATGGCTTAGTTTGGTGGGAGTAACCAGGATAACAGTGTTGATGTATGTAATAATTCCCAGATTAACATTCAGGTGGAACAAAATTGACTTGGTTTTGACAAGCTGACCAGAGAACAGTCTAGCAGTCCACTGCTTTCAAACAAACCATTGCTGTATCTGTCTTCCATGTTGACTTGGCAAGATTTTACATCAAACAGACAGACTTTTGTGGGTTGCCTGAAATGACTATTTGTGGAAAAAAAACTTGTGTCAAAATCTAATGAAGGACAGTATCCACAAAACACCTCAAAGAAACTGACATTCACTGATCAATGAGTGCGACATTGGCCTTGAGTTGGCACTGGAAGTCTCAATCAGACGCTTGGTTGCAGGAAATTCCATGACTTCGAAGAGATAACTTTCACCTCAGCACATGTCTCAGACCCACGATGCTGAGATCTTTTAACACATTTTTGTCATCTTCAATTTCACCTCTATCCTCTCTGCTTGTCTCCTGAGCATCATTTAAATTTTGCCATTCATATCCATTCCTGCTCTAAATCCTGCTGGTCTGCGATCGGTAGTTTGCTTAATTGAATTTATAATCCATTGACAGCCTGCACGTTATCCCTTGTAGCCTTACATTTGCTCAGACCCTTCTCTTTTCCCTCTTTAGCCATCAGTGTCTCCATCCAGAATTGGTGGCACAACATTGATTCATCTTAATCATACTCTCCACAACTTTTTCCATGAACCCCTTCACCTGACTATCCTGCTCCCCAGTTTCAGTGCAGCAAACTGTAATGTCCTTATCAGAAATCAAAAGTTTTTTGTTCCAATACAGGATTTTTGAGCAAACAAAATAATGCTGATGATCTAGCACAGAACATGTAGAGTGCTGCTTTTTTGGAGGCACTGTTTTCCAGATGCAATCTGAAATCAATGTCATCAGTCCATACGCAGGTACATATTAAATAACCCACAATAAGCTCTTAAAATATTCTTGTCGATATTTGTAAAAACAGATGGTCATTGTTCTCTCTTGAGACCAAACTGTAAATACACTCTTGGATTTGCTCACATAACAATAAATTAATTCATTAGTTTAGAAGCACTTGGGAATGTCCTGAGTTGTGATAAGGCACAAGTTAAATGGAACCTCCAATCCTTTCATTTTCTACCATTTTCCCAAACAATTCTGTGAACTCCCTTGGAACACTTACTAAGCTCAATGTAGGATTTAAATGCTAACAATTGCACTCTTTTTCTGAATCAGACACTATCTTGTTGCTCAGGGGAACATTCATTTTAGTGAATATTGAACACTGAAATGAACACTGGAAGAGCAATATCAAATTATTGTAATTAAAAACTCAACAAGGTGTTAAAAAGGACACATTAATAAAATCTAGTGGAGCATTAAATTGATTACTCAAGGGAAATACAATATGCTGGCATTAACACGTGTGGACACTAAGTTATCATCTAATTTGTCATTTTTCCTGGGGTATGCCAAAAGATAGATCTAAATATTGGTCATATTATGCAATGAACAAATCAACTTCAACCACAAATATTTTGCTACAAGCCTTTCAGATTCTGAAAGATTTAGGAATAGAAATCCTTTTGCACAGCACATTTTATGCACAATACAACTGCATTTACTTTAAATCCTGAATTCTAAACACAATATGATATTTATCAACTGCATTACATGAGTCATTACCACAACAATTTAGCACACAAATATTGTTAACCCTGACTGTAGTCACAAGCTTGAACAGGAAGCCATCTCATACATTATTTGAAGACCTGAAGATACACAGTGATGTCCAGATGGAGAAGCATATTGGTTGTCAGAGGTGGTTACCCGGAGTGGGTTTGGTGATGGTTGCATCCCCACTACTGCACTGCCATCATCTGTGCGAACCCAAGAAAAAAGAATGAACTTACCTGAAGAAAGAACTCCAGGTTGCTCTTTTGGGATGGTGGTGGAACATTGCTGGGGGTGCAACCCTCACCAATCCTACTCCAGGTGCCACTTCTAGTAACCAATGCTCCATTAACCAGAGCCAAATCTACTCATGTCTATCACTCAGTAATGACTGGCAGCAATGGATGCGGCAACACTGGATGCAGCAAACATCGTAGGACCCAGACAATCTACGGCCTATTGTCTGCACTCTAACGTTATACATACTACTAACTGAACTTCTCCAGTATGGTTATAAGATTGGCATCGACCTGACATTGTAGAAAATTAACCAGACATTTCCTGACCTGGGGTGCTGGCTGTGTGGAGTTTTGCATGTTCTCCCTGTGCCCAAGTGGGTTTCCTCCCGGTGTTCCGCTTTCCTCCCACATCCCAAAGACTTGAGGGTTGGTAGGTTAATTGGCCACTTTAAATTGTCACTCTTGTGTAAGTGAGTGGTAAAATTTTGGGGGGGGGGGGGGGGAAGTTGATAAGAATGTTGGAGAAATAAAAATGGGAATAGTGCAGGATTTAAGCAAATGGATGGACAACGTTTGGCGGGGACCGAAGGGCCAGTTTCCATGGTCTTTCTTTCAATGTTTCCCCAGTAAAGGGAAAACACTCCAATAGTTTAAGTCCTGTCCTACCTAATAGGATGATGCAGGATATTCAATTCATCTCCTAAGTAAACAAAGTGGTCCATGCCTGTGTGCAGCAAGAGCAAATTGAGATTCAGGTGTGGGCTGATAATTGGCAAGTAACATTTGTGCCAGGCAATAACCATCTCCAACAAAAGAGTCCAACCACTTACCCTTGACGTTCAATAGCATTACCATCATTGAGCCCATCACCAAAAATATCCTGCAGGCACCAATGACCAGAAACTCACCTGGATCAGCCACATAAAGACTACAGCTACAAGAACAGGTCAGGGGCTGGGTATCCTCTGGCAAGTGACAGCCCAAAGCTTCTCCACCATCTAGTAAGGAACAGGTCAGGAAGGTGATAGAATTGAGGTGATTCACCTTAGGAGTGAATCAGGAGCTGAGAGACCAAGGAGCAGTGGGTCCCTCACAGGTCCGGGCTAATTTAGAAGGGCCAATAAAAAGGAGGTTGTGTCAAGCAGAGCCGCCATTGTTGAAATGGACAGAGTCAGAGTGAGTGGCTTTGGCACAACAGGCTTCGGCATCAAGAAGCGGAGGCCATTTGCAACAACACTGGTGAGTAGCTGGTAAGTAAAGGTAAGGTTTACTCTTAGTGTTATAACTTTTAAGTAGACTACAGCTAGGTAAGAAAAAAAGTCCAGATGGAGGGCAAAGCGATGTGCTGCAGCTGCATGATGTGGGAGCTAGTGGACCCTGCTGTGGTGCACGGTGACCACATCTGTGATAAGTGCTTGAGGCTGGAGGAACTTCGGCTCAGAATTGATGAGTTGGAGTCACAGCTTCAAACACTGCGAAGCATCAGGGAGGAAGAGAGTTATGTAGATGCTGTGCATCGGGAGGCAGTCACCCCCCCCCCTTAGAGCAGGTATTTCTAGGGTCCAGGAGGCAGATAGATGGGTAACTGTCAGGGGAAAGAAAGAGAAAGGGAACAGGCAGACAGAGCAGAGGACCCCAGAGGCTGTTCCCCTCAAAAACAGGTATTCCGCTTTGGATGCTGTTGAGGGGGATGACCTACAGGGATCAAGCAACAGTAGCCAGGTCTGTGGCACTGGGACTGGTCCTGCTGCTCAGAAGGGGAGGGAGGAGAAGCGGAGGGCAATAGTGATAGGGGACTTGATAGTCAGGGGAACAGACAGGAGGTTCTGTGGACATGAGCGAGAATCCTGGATGGTATGTCGCCTTCCAGGTGCCAGGGTCCAGGATGTCTCTGATCAGGTCCACAGCATTCTTGTGCGGGAGGGAAAGCAGCCAGAAGTCGTGGTACATGTTGGTACCAAGGACATAGGTAGAAAGAAGGATGAGGTCCTGAAAAGTGAGTTTAGGGAGCTAGACAGAAGGCTGAAGAACAGGACCTCAAAAGTAGCAATGTCAGGATTGCTGCCAGTGCCAGGTGATACTGAAGGTAAGAATAGGAGGAGATGGCAGATGAATGCGTGGCTAAGGAGTTGGTGCAGGGGGCAAGGTTTTAGATTTTTGGATCATTGGGATCTCTTCTGGGGAAGGTGGGACCTGTACAGATTGGATGGGTTACACCTGAACTCGAGGGGGACCAATATCCTTGCAGGCAGGTTTGCTGGTGTGGTTCGGGAGGATTTAAACTAGTTTGCAAGGGGGATGGGAACCGGAGGGATAGGTCAGTGGAAGAAGTGCATGGAGTAAAGCCAGATCTAACATATAGAGAGGCTTTGAGGAAGGAGAGACAGAGTATAGGGTATAAAAGTAGTAGGGTGGATGGGCTAAAGTGCATTTACTTAAATGCAAGAAGCATCAGGAATAAGGGTGATGAACTGAGAGCTTGGATAAATACATAGAACTATGATATTGTGGCTCTTGCAGAGACTTGGCTGTCACCAGGGCAGGAATGGATACTGCATATTCCTGGATTTCAGTGTTTTAAAAGGGACGGGGGGGGGGGTGCGGGGGTGGGAAGAGAAGAGGAGGAGGGGTGGCATTACTGGTCAGGGATACTATTACAGCTGCAGAAAGGGCGGATAATGTAGAAGGATGCTGTCTGGAGTCAGTATGGGTGGAAGTTAGGAACAAGAAAGGAGCAGTTACTCTACTGGGAGTATTCTATAGGCCCCTTGGTAGCAGCAAGGATACTGAGGAGCAGATTGGGAGGCAGATTTTGGAAAGGTGCAAAAATAACAGGGTTGTTATCATGGGAGACTTCAACTTCCCAAATATTGATTGGCACCTGCTTAGTACCAAAGGTTTAGACGGGGCAGAGTTTGTTAAGTGTGTCCAGGACAGATTCCTGTCACAGTATGTCGACAGGCCGACTAGAGGGAATGCCATATTAGATCTCGTATTAGGCAATGAACCGGGTCAGGTGACAGATCTCTCAGTGGGTGAGCATTTGGGGGACAGTGACCACCGCTCCCTAACATTTAGCGTTGTCATGGACAAGGATAGGAGTAAAAAGGACAGGAAGAT
This sequence comes from Pristis pectinata, assembly GCF_009764475.1. Classification (NCBI taxonomy): domain Eukaryota; kingdom Metazoa; phylum Chordata; class Chondrichthyes; order Rhinopristiformes; family Pristidae; genus Pristis; species Pristis pectinata. The sequence goes on from NC_067410.1 coordinate 36,877,646, forward strand.
ATTTAATTGGAGAAGGGCAAATTATGAGGCTATAAGGCTACAGCTTGCGAGTGTGAATTAGGATGACATTTTTGAAGGGAAATGTGCTATGGAGATGTGGTCACTGTTCAGGGATCTCTTGCAGGATGTTAGAGATAAATTTGTCCCAGTGAGGCAGAGAAAGAATGGTAGGGTGAAGGAACCATGGTTGACAAGAGAGGTGGAATATCTAGTTAGGAAGAAGAAGGCAGCATACATAAGGTTTAGGCAGCAAGGATCAGATAGGTGTCTTGAGGAATATAGGGTAGCAAGGAAGGAACTTAAGAAGGGGCTGAGGAGAGCAAAAAGGGGACATGAAAACGCCTTGGCGAGTAGGGTTAAGGAAAACCCCAAGGCTTTTTTCACTTATGTGAAGAGCAGAAGGATGATGGGAGTAAAGGTAGGACCGATTAGGGATAAAGGTGGGAAGATGTGCCTGGAAGATGTGGAAGTGGGTGAGGTCCTCAATGAATACTTCTCTTCAGTATTCACCAAGGAGAGGGGCTTTGATGACACTGAGGACAGTGTTGGTAAGGTTAATGTTCTAGAGCATGTTGATATCAAGAGAGAGGATGCGTTGGAGCTTTTAGAAAATATTAGGACAGATAAGTCCCCAGGGTCTGATGGAATATTCCCTAGGCTGCTCCGCGAGGCGAGGGAGGAGATTGCTGAGCCTTTGGCTAGGATCTTTGAGTCCTCGTTGTCCACAGTAATGGTATCGGAGGATTGGAGGATGGCAAATGTTGTCCCCTTATTCAAAAGAAGTAGTAGGGATAGTCCAGGGAATGATAGACCAGTGAGCCTTACGTCTGTGGTGGGAAAGCTGTTGGAAAGGATTCTTAGAGAAAAGATCTATGGGCATTTAGAGAATCATGGTCTGATCAGGGACAGCCAGCATGGCTTTGTGAAGGGCAGATCATGTCTCACAAGCCTGATAGTGTTCTTTGAGGAGGTGACCAGACCGATTGATGAGGGCCGTGCAATAGATGTTGTCTACATGGATTTTAGTAAGGCATTTGACAAGGTTCCACATGGTAGGCTTCTTCAAAAGGTCAGAGGGCATGGGATCCAGGGAAGTTTGGCCATGTGGATTCATAATTGGCTGGCCTGTAGAAAGCAGAGGGTTGTGGTGGAGGGAATGCATTCAGATTGGAGGGCTGTGACTAGAGGTGTCCCACAAGGATCGGTTCTGGGACCTCTGCTTATCGTGGTTTTTATTAATGACTTGGATGAGGGGGTAGAAGGGTGGATTGGCAAGTTTGCAGCTGACACAAATATTGGTGGTGTTGTGGATAGTGTGGAGGATTGTCGAAGATTGCAGAGCGACATTGATAGGATGCAGAGCTGGGCTGAGAAGTGGCAGATGGAGTTCAATCTGGAGAAGCATGAGGTGGTACACTTTGGAAGGACGAACTCCAAGGCAGAGTACAAGGTTGGTGGCAGGATTCTTGGTAGTGTGGAGGAGCAGAGGGATCTGGGGGTCCATATGCACAGATCCCTGAAAGTTGCCTCACAGGTGAATAGGGTAGTTAAGAAAGCTTATGGGATGTTAGCATTCATAAGTCGTGGGATCTCATTTAAGAGCCGTGAGGTAATGATGCAGCTCTACAAAACTCTGCTTCAACCACACTTAGAGTACTGTGTCCAGTTCTGGTCACCTCATTATAGGAAGGATGTGGAAGCGTTGGAAAGGGTGCAGAAGAGATTTACCAGGATGCTGCCTGGTTTGGAGAATATGCATTATGGAGGAGAGACTAGGGGAGCTAGGGCTTTACTCTTTGGAGAGGAGGAGGATGAGAGGAGACATGATAGAGGTGTACAAAATATGAAGAGGAATAGATAGAGTGGGCAGCCGGTGCCTCTTTCCCAGGGCACCAATGCTCAATACAAGAGGGCATGGCTTTAACGTAATGGGTGGGAAGTTCAAGGGAGATATCAGAGGAAGCTTTTTTTTACCCAGAGAGTGGTTGGGGCATGGAATGCACTGCCTGGGGCAGTGGTGGAGGCAGGTACATTGGTCAAATTCAAGAGAATACTAGATAAGCATACGAAGGAATTTAAAATAGAGGAATATGTGGGAGGAAGGGGCTAGATAGTCTTAGGTGAGGTTTAAAGGTCGGCACAACATTGTGGGCCGAAGGGCCTGTATTGTGCTGTACTGTTCTATGTTCTATGAATACTTCTCATTTTCCTGGACTGAATTCAAATAAAATGTCAAATGGAATTAAATTGCAACAAGGAAAACTGATCTAACAGTCACTTCTAATTATTATTTGTGTCTTAGAAAAATTAGTCTAACCCTGTACAATAAATGTTTCAGGAACAAATTATTTTTTGGTGATGCACTGTATGATAGTTTCACGCTAAACCATCAACTGAAATTGAATAGTTCATTAAAATATGTCCTTTTAATAGAATATTTACTATAAGTGTAATTGAACCTTCTGCTTTCTCTGGTTCATCAGATTAGAAACTGATAGCTCACAGCTTTAAATGTATTTTGTATGGGATATATTTTTCATGGCAATGGATTCACTCTATATGGTTCTCCTGATGCTAATCTGTTTAATTAAACCTACTTATTCATAAACCAGCTTTAATTACAAGAAGATTTAATGTACCTTTTCGATAATCCAAATTGTAAGTATTGACGGAGGTCAAATGCAAATAACATCAGAGGTCATGCAAAAGTGGTAAGTTAAATAAGCTTTCACGAACTATTTTTTTCATTCTTAAAGCTGTTGTGTGGCTGAGCAGATTGGTCCCAGGGTATAGACACTTTTTAAAACAAGAACATCAGAGACAATTTGGCTCTATGAATTGTTCAATTAGATTAACTTTTATTGGCTGGGGTGGGAAGGTGTTGGTCACCAAATATAGAAGTAAAACACTTCAAAATAGGCTATGGTCACAGAATGGGGATGTTGGAATTAACAAGTTCATCTGTACTGTTTCTTCATTCAAACAATTCTTGTCAATTTAAAAGTATAACTAAGGGATCAGGATCACCATTATGGAATTACTACCCTGTTAATTCTTTTAAATTAGAATTTTATAGGAAATTGCAATGAAAATGAAATGAGGTGTGACATTTCTAAACTTTAATCATCACTAAATAGGTAGTATTATCATCCAAGTTTCAAATGTTCCTCCCAGGCATTTGATGATTTCAGCATCCTTTCCATCATCATAACTGACCTGTTTGATTTTGCCTGCCATAATTCTCCACGCTTTACTCTGTACCCCTGAACTCCAAAGCTTTTCTAATCAAATTTTGTTTAAATCCTTTTCAAGGGTCCTGAATGAGACATACATCTAACATAGCAATTATTTGCTTTTTTAATGTCTGCATAAATTAATCATGTATGGTTTCCTACAAATACAACTGAACTTCTAAGACTTACTCACTGTTATTTTTGTTTTAATTACTAATCAATTTCAACATGGGTAAGTGTGAGATATTACATTTTAGTCAGAAAAATAAGATCACACATTATACAAGAAAATAAACAGAACAGGGGAACAAAGGGGATACAGAAATTGTTAAAAGTATTGAAGCATAACACAAGCACTTGGGCTTATTTTGTAGAGGAAGATAATTGAAAAGTAGGAAGTTTTGCTAAAGTCAGTTTGGGAACACTCTATACATATATGATTGCTGTTATACAAAGTATACAAAGGCACTGAGGTGGGTGCCAACAAGACAGGCAAGGATAATACATGAACAGCAGGTAACAACTGGCAGTAGAAGATGAATAGACTGGGTTTCTTTGCTAGAAAACACACAAAGATGACCTCATAGAATTCAAAATTATGAATGGTTTTCATGGAGTAGACACAAGAGAGAAATTCCACTTTTACGGTAAAGTGGAACTAAGCCCCTCAATAGAGGACATTGGACAAGGAACCAAACAGGAATTCAGAAGAAATTTCTTTACTCAAAGGGTGGTAAAAATGTGACAGTCACTACCACAGGGTTGAGCAAATGACAAAGATGTGCTTAAGGGGAGAGGGAATTCAGGATTAGTTTGGACATGAGGGATGGAAAAAGGCTTGAGATAATAATTTCCATTTCTGTTAATCCGTTTCTTTTGGTTGGTTCTGTAGCAGGGCTGTCTTCTTTTGATGAAGTATCGTCACCTTAAATATTACAAAAATCTTTTTCTATTTGGTAAGGTAACTGGAAGAAACTGGGTGTACTTTGGTATTTTAATACCAACACCCCTCCCATTAATATTTTCACTTGGTATTGTTCTCCAGAAGGTGATAGGCATATGTGGAGCCAAAGAACCTTGCAGTAGCTTTTAGCACTCAAAAACCTGGGTGTTTATTGCAATGGAAGGCCCATACAGGACCACGATACATCAGTATAGTGTCTCTCCCTTAACAGACTGAGTTCCCCACGGAAGTTCAGACACTTCTGAGTCTTACACTACACCATCCATAAACAGGCAACATGTATAAAGATGCCACTGGGTAGTCTTTTGTGTTCACCACTTCAGCATTAACTGTTGTGGAATACAGAAGACAAAAATGCAGCAGGGATGAATGGATCCAAACACCACCTGTTTTAAGAATACTACTATCATCCCAGTACCGAAGAAAAGCAAGGTAACATGCCTCAATGACTACCGACCAGTGGCTCTGACATCCACCATCATGAAGTGCTTGGAGAGGTTGGTCATGGCACGCATCAACTCCAGCCTCCCAGACAACCTGGACCCATTGCAATTCACCTCTCCCCGAAACAGGTCTATAGCGGATGCCATCTCCCTGGCCCTACACTCAGCTCTGGAGCATCTGGACAGTAAAGAACCTGCGTTACACTATTGTTTATTGACTACAGCTCTGCCTTCAATACAATAATCCCAAGCAAGCTTGTCACCAAACTCCGAGACCTAGGACTCAACACCTCCCTCTGTAACTGGATCCTTGACTTTCTAACAAGTAAACCGCAATCAGTGAGGATAGGCAGCAATACCTCTGGCACAATTATTCTCAACACTGGTGCCTCACAAGGCTGTGTCCTCAGCCCTCTACTCTACTCCCTATACACTCATGACTGTGTGACCAGATTCTGCTCTAACTCCATCTACAAGTTTGCAGATGATACCACCGTTGTAGGCCGTATCTCAAACAGCGATGAGTCAGAGAACAGGAAGGAGATAGAGAGCTTAGTGGAATGGTGTCATGACAACAACCTTTCCCTCAATGTCAACAAAACAAAAGAGCTGGTCATTGACTTCAGGAAAGGGGGCGGTGTACATGCAGCTGTCTACATCAATGGTGCTGAGGTAGAGAGGGTTGAGAGCTTCAAGTTCCTGGGAATGAACATCACCAACAGCCTGTCCTGGTCAAATCATGTAGATGCCATGGCCAAGAAAGCTCACCAGCACCTCTACTTCCTCAGGAGGCTAAAGAAACTTGGTTTGTCCCCTTTGACTCTCACCAACTTCTACCAATGCACAATAGAAAGCATCCTATCTGGATGTATCACAGCTTGGTACGGCAACTGCTCTGCCCAGGACCACAAGAAACTGCAGAGAACTGTGGACACAGCCCAGTGCATCATGGACACCAGCCTCCCCCCCTTGGACTCTTGTCTTTACCTCTCGTTGTCTTGGTGAAGCAGCCAGCATAATCAAAGACGCCACCCACCCGGGACATTCTCTCTTCTCTCCTCTTCCATCGGGCAGAAGATACAGGAGTCTGAGGGCATGTACCACCAGACTTAAGGACAGCTTCTACTCCACTGTGATAAGACTATTGAACGGTTCCCTTATGCAATGAGATGGACTATGACCTCACGATCTGCCTTGTTGTGACTTTGCACCTTATTGCACTGCACTTTCTCTGTAGCTGTGACACTTTACTCTGTACTGTTATTGTTTTTACCTGTACTACCTCAATGCACTCTGTACTAACTCAATGTAACTGCACTGTGTAATGAATTGACCCGTATGATCAGTTTGCAAGACAAGTTTTTCACTAAACCTCGATACAAGTGACAATAATAAACCAATACCAAAATCATCTAAATCAATGGAAGAAAGGTCAGCGTACTTATCAGAATAGCACCATCCACAAATTGCCCTTCAAAACGCACCTGACCTGACATATATCCTCCTTCATTTTCACTGGGTCAAAATCCTAGAATGCCTTGCTTAAAAGCTTTCTATAGCACCTACATCACATGGACCTCACTTCTTCAGAGGGCAGCTCACCACCACTTTCCCAGAGTCAATTAAAGATGTGCAAAAATCTCCTGCCTGGCCCATTTCCCAAACAAAAACATCTTTTTTTTAAAAGAAGGTGCTTGGGTTGCTGAGAAAACCCAGAGGAAACTGTAACAAGGATAAGAAAGTATTATAATGCACATGAATAAAAAGTGAAACATGAAACAAAAGAAAAGCAGTGACAGGAAAATATGTGGTTTAACTGAGAATAGAATGAATGGTGAGAGAGAGAGAATATGTCAACAGAGATAAACAAGCAAGAAAAGGGATGAGAAATGTGGGAGGTAAAAGTCACGTAGCCCAGGAAACATAAGATATCTTGGGGTTTTAATCACCATTCTGACTCATATAGAAGTAATATTTTATATGGTCTACTTACTAGCTAGATGTGACAGTCAGTATAGGTTCATTGTTCAAATGACTGGAGGCCACTGGTTTATAAAATAGAGCTTTCTTGCAGGAGTTCAATCTAAATAGAGAAACAATCAGTGTGCAATGTTCTTTCTTTCTCATGTTGAGAGCCGATGAGTCAATAAAAAGCTTTGGTATATTGTGAGATTCAGGAAAACCTCAAAGCCATTCTTGGAAAATAGGCATATGTTACCTACCTGCTGCTGCAGCATAATTGTGATGCCCTATCTAAAATATAAAAAACACAACTTGAGGCTATATTTGCTAAATTCAGGTACACAAAATGAATGTTGGAAAATGCCTGCTACTCATTATTTCAGAGGGTTAATGAGTGTTGTTTTGTTTGAGTTCCTCAGGCGTCACTTGATTTCTGAGGTATTAACACTGCACTAATAAGCTTCTCTTAATGGGGAGCAATCTGATAAATGGACCAGTTTATTTTCTACCTGAACATTCTAATTAACTGATTTAACTAAGGAAGCAGTCTTCAAACTGATTTAGTATTATTATCTTAATTTATATGATATCTAAATCTTTTAGTTGTGGGATTTTTTTGTATAATGGAAATACATATAAAAAGGATGAGATCTTATTTTTGTGGAGCATAAAAATTGTGTGCGCATGTGTGAATTATTGTAGCAATATGTGGCTTGTAAATTTATTCCCAATTTAAATTTAATATAATTGACAGAGTGAAGGATTGCTTTACTCCAAACGCTGGTAGTTAAATAATTTGTTCTCCATATTATAATAATTCTATTTTAGGACGTCCAACGAGTTGTGAAAAAAAAATTGTTTAAAGAAATCAAATAACTAATGATACTAAATCTAATATAATGACATTATTTATGCAGCATTGTTTGAGAATATACACATTTATACAAAGTTGCTGAAAGGCCATTGCACATATTGTCTTATTAATGTCATAGAAACTTTAAAAAAGGTATTTCTGATCTGTAAGTTGTCAATAGGACCTTTCCCAAATTTCTCTGACTTAAAGCATTTCAGTGTTATTTGAACTGCAGTGTAAGTTGCACAGAAAAAGATGGTTTTAGTTATTGCAAGTCAATCACCTCATCCCCAGACACTCAAGAAGCTGAGTATCACTCTAAACATTCACTCCTGCCAACATGGTGCACAATGGCTTCAGTGTTTACCACCTACTGAATACACTGCAGTTAATCAGCAAGGCTACTTCAACAGCATGCTCCAAACACGTGATTTCTGTAACCAAGAAGGATAAAGGCAACAAGTGTTTAAGAATGCTGAATCCTCTGAGGAATCCTAAACCCTGAAATGTCTGGCATAATGGCATCGTTGGAGAGTACCTTCACCAGAATGATTGCAGTGGTTCAAGGTGGCAGTTTGCCACAAACTTTCCAAAGATGGTTAGAGAGAGGGTCACAATGATAGCCTTGTCAATGATGCCTGTATTTCATTAGTTGATATTAAAAGAAATAGTTAACAGAGGAACAGAATTCTTCACCCACTTAAAAAAATGGACACTAGCAAGGATTGCAACATGAGAATTAGCTCTTGAACATAATGATAAAATTTCTAACTTTTACCCAATCTGGGTGAAGGCCTCCATACTGTGTCAAATGCCTAATAGATCTGCTTAATTGCAGTCTGGATCTGTATTACCCTCCTGTTCATCCTGATCTCTGATTGTTTCCCTCTCACCTCTGAACCATGTCATTAACAGTTTTTACCAGGTGAGTATGGGAGATTATAGGATGCAAAAGTTGTTCCAACAACCACAGCAGTACATTGCCTTGTCCAACTACTTTCCAACTCATTTTTGTGTAAAACTGAAAATGAAAAAAGTCACATAAGGACACAGTACAGAAACAGGTTCTTCAGCCTATCTATTTCATGCCGGCCATCTACCACCCATTTACACTGATCCTACATTAATCCCATTTTTTTTTATTATTCTCTCCACGTTCTCATTAATTCCTGCCAGATTCTACCAATCACCCACAAACTAACTGACCTACCAACCGGCATGTCTTTTGGATGTGGGAGGAAAGCAGAGTACCCAGAGGAAACCCATATGGTCACAGAGAGGACATGCAACCACCACACAGATTGCACCCATGGTCAGGATTGAACCTGGGTCTCTGGCACTGTGATGCAGCAGCTTGATAAGCTGCATCACTGTGTCTAAAAGGAACACCCTTCTCTATTTTAACACAATGGGTCAGAATTTCATGTGTTCTTTTGTACATAGTACCTCTGCATGCTTTCGAGTACATATGTATAGTATACTTGTGCAAGAGGGCATGTTATATATGCGTACGTGTGAGCTTATGTTGTAGATGCACACGTTACGTGTGTGCGAGGTGTGCACCATGAATGCACCTATGAGTTATTAATGCAAACACATATATTATATGCTTGTGTGTGTTATATGTGCACACCCATGTGTGTTTATTTCGTTTTTAAAATTCTAATTTATTATGGCACATTAGGAAGACATTCAGCTAATTGTGTCCATGTTGGCTCCCAGCAGAGCAATCCTATCAGTCCCATTCCCCTGTTTCTCATGAAGCCTCTGCAACACATTCCCTCTCATGTCCATCAACTATCCTTTGTTTTAGTTTGCCATTTTTCTACACTCAGAGGTAATTTACAGTAACTAATTCACCTACCAGCACATCACTGGGATGTAGCAGTTATGTGTGAGCACTTCAGAGCATCCAGTGGACCCACATGGTCCTGGAGAAAACCACACAGACACAATCCAAGATCAAGACTGAATCTGGGTCTCTGGAACCATAAGTGTGTATGCTGTAAATAACAAACCCTACCTGTGAAACATTTTCAGGTTTAATTAGCTTCCAAATCTGTCAAAATGTTTAAGGTTTCTGAATGTCTCCTACTCCATGAACAGTCCAATGACAGAACATAATTGAGAAATCGTCAGCAGGAAGCTTCAGGCAGTTATGTGTGAACAGGGCAGTATTTCCCCACAAAATCCTGCTGAATGTATTTAGAGCTGCGCTGATGTTTCCCCTAATAGGCTACAATCCAACAAATGGTACTATTCTGTTCTTCTTAACGGCCCCTATTACTGATCTAATGGTTTCAATTGCAGCAACAATTTTCATTCAGCCTCAGAATATATATCATTATAGTTATTCCCATTATATGCAAGTCTTTATTTAGGAAAGTGGTGTTGATTAATACCTTAAGTAATTCTTTCTTTAAAAAAAATGTAACGTCAAATTTCACATTACGTGATACTTTTTAGCCAGTTCAATGATATCTTATGTTCCTGCCCATTTTATTCCATTTAGTCATATGGCTAAAGCAGGGAAGATTAATTCTATCACATCTTAATATGTTAAAACAATAGTCAAATCAATCTGGAGTTGAACATGACTAAGGGATCAGAGGACACATTTTAAAACTTTCCAACATTACTGCAGCGACTTCAGCTTTACAACTTAATTTTTTTCCAATGGACGTTGCCAATTGCTTGCAGTCAACCAGCACAATACAAAATGTCCATATGACTAATTTGATGCCGCTTCATGTTATTTAGCCTGAAATTCTCAGCTGTAAAGAAATCCCAATTTACATAAATCAGGTTGGTACTAAATCTACCATATACTAAAAACAGAGATGGAGAAATTCAGTTTCTTGCTCCCATAAACTAAAAGTTATTCTCCAAATTTCACAAGGTGATCAGCCTTGCCCAATGTGGACTGCATGCTACATGGAGCTGTGATGTTAACCATGTCTCCATGAAATGGGGTTAGTCTCTTAACATTTGCAAATTGGGGCATGCATCAGTTGAAACACCTCACATGCAAAATACAATGACAAATGGGTTCACATTAAACTCTACCCTGGGGTCATATAACCCTTTCTGACTTAACTAATTCTGTGCCTTTCAGGTGATCATTCACTTTCCCAGATCACAGAACAAAATTTATGTCTGGATGTGAAGCAGAATTTTGCTCAGTTTAATCACTTAAATAACCTAAGACTACAAAAATAATTTAGGTCTAATTTTGATGTTTTATTCTAACTGTTGTAACTCAAAGATTAAAAGAAAACAAATCACTCATCCACAGGATCTCCAGGTCCCCAAAAGGTTTACTTGATTGCATGTAACATGGTTTGATATTTGAAGATCAACAAGTAATGAAACTTCCAGCATCTTTCAAGTTCCATTGGAAGGATACTGTTTTTGCTGGCTTTATTAATGTTAAATATTTAATTTCACCCCTTCCCCCAATACCCCAAGAACTCTCAGCAAGTTTGAGTCTCTGGTATGATATATATATATATATATATATATATATATATATATATATATATACACACACACACACATATATATATATATATATATATATACATACATGTATATATACACACACACACACACACATATATATATATATAGATGCGCCAACCTGAGAAAGGCTTTATGATTAGTCAACAGCATCTTGCTAAAATAACTAAAATTTGACTGCTGTTAGTCATTCCTCTCTGGAATTTTTTTTACAATACAAGATTCATTCTCATTTAGTCAGATATTTAAAGGTAATTTAAGAGATTTTTTTTCTCTGGCTAGTGATGCCTGAGAAATGATATTTTGGAGCTGCAATATCTTGAAAACCACTCTCTTATGAGTGTGGAACTATATAATAGGGATCAAACCTGCATCTTCTCACAATGAGTATGGATTGTGTTCTCACTGTATTCATTTGATCAAATCTGTTTCTGGAATGTATTGTTCCAATTATAACTGCGTCTACTCTCCAAGTCCATGTCTCAGTCTGAGAGTCAGCCAGATCCATCTTCTTTGAAGATTACAGGCATCTGTACTCACATAACAAGATTTCCTCCTTGCTTTTGTTGTGGTGCCTGCTTGGATCGGTTTTATAGTAGTGGCTTTCCTGTTTGGACCCATAATGATTTTGATTGCTGTGGACAAAGACCCTAATATTTCAGTTTCACCGTTTCTTTTGAAGAAATTCTTGCAAACAGTCCTTGTAGTTACTCATAACAGTTGGAATTTGCAGTCAGCAGCAAGTCACCCTTGTTTGCCGTTGTCCCATGGAAACACTTAGCCCACACAATTCCCCCAGTACAATCTTGTTGAGGGAATCTGAACTGATTCTCAAAAGCAAGGCCCTGTGCAGTGGCAAGAGCTTCCACCTCAATAATATAGTCACATTTGATGACCAAACAAGCAACACCCACAAATCAGAGAAACCTTGTTGTAATGGCTACATTCCAGAAACAGCTGATTTAGTTATCTGGCGAAGTGTCATTCAAAAACTTTTAAAAAGGTATTGAAAATGTTTCTGCAATATACTCAAACTATTTAAAATAGTTAAGTTATTGGAAGACTAAACAAAAATCTAAAACAAACATTTAGGTTTATTTTAGCTGTTTATAGAAACTATTGGAAATGCTAATGCTCGTCTAAGTTCCCTGAGACCATCCTCCTCCATCAAAAACAATGGAGTAATGTCCCTGTTCTGGGTCTAACTTTTACACATTGCGCGAGCTGATTCTCTGTAAGTTGTGATTAATTGCCACAACTTTGTGTCCCTACGCTGAAATATGTGGGGATTCCATTGTTGGAGTGCAGTCAGTCAGGAAGTATACAGCGAATAGCTGACAACAACTTTGGGACTTGCACGTTCACAGGGAAATCCTGAGGTTACACAAGCATAACCTCATATTTGCCCATAGTGTATAGGCCATTATGTTCAAGGTATCATTTGTACTTCTCTTCTGGCTCTCTGAAACCAGTAAACTGATTGCTTTGTCTGCAGCTTCAATACACAATAATATGCAGACCTCTTGATGAATAGGACTCAAATACTCATAAATGTTTGAGGCTTCTGTTTGTTTCAGAAACATAATTTTCTTTCTCTTAGCCCAACAGACTAATTTAATCAAAATACTGCTAAAACAAACATTAAATGCTGGGAGCACTCAACAGGGGCAGGCATGGTGGTGTAGCGGTTAGCGTAACACTATTACAGCGCCAGCGACCCGGGTTCAATTCCCGCCGCTGTCTGTAAGGAGTTTGTACATTCTCCCCGTGCCTGCGTGGGTTTCCTCTGGGTTCTCCGGTTTCCTCCCACATTCCAAAGATGTACGGGTTAGGAAGTTGTGGGCGTGCTATGTTGGCGCCAGAAGCGTGGCGACACTTGTGGGCTGCCCCCAGGACATTCTACGCAGAACATGTATTTCACTGTGTGTTTCGATGTACATGTGACTAATAAAGATATCTTATCAGGTCAAGCAGCATCAGTGGGGAGAGAAACAGAATCCACCTTTTGGGTCAAGGCCCCTTTGTCGAAACTGGAAAGGCGATGAAACAAGTGTGATGAGTTGAAGAGGGGGAGAGGTGGAGAGAACATGTGGGATATTTGTGAGAAGGTGCAGACAAAAATTGTTAAGGTAACATTTATTTTAAAAATCAGCAGTTGGAGACAAAAGGCAGTGACAAAAGAGAGGAAAAAATGAGTAGCTATCTGAAATTATTATATGCAATATTAAGTCCTGAGGGCTTTAATGTGTCCAGATAGAAGAAGGGCTGCTGTTCCTTGAGTTTAAACTAGGCAGTGTTGGATCAACGTAGAGGCCAAAGACAGAAATCAGAGTGGAAGTGTGGTGGAGAATTAAAAGTGGAAGGGAACTGGAAGCTCAGGGTCGCCCTTGCGGATTGACAGAGAGGTTCTGCAAAGTGGTCACATAATTTGCATTTGGTTTCTCCTGTTACAGGAGATCACATCATGACCGCCAAATGCAATCCACTGAATTGGAAGAAATGCAAGTGCAGTGCTTCTTCACCCAGAAGGACAGTTAGTGTGTCTGAATGGTGGGAAGGGAAGAAGTAAATGGGCAGGTGTTGTATCTCCTGTGGTTGCTTGGGGAAACACTGTGAGAAGAGTTTTTTTTGTGGAGATGAAAAAGTGTAACAGGAAGGTTTGGAGGAATGGTTACTTTGGAGTACATTTCACAATGCTTGGAGGAGAGGGGAAGATGTGGTTGATGGTTGAGTCCTATTCAAGGTGGAGGAATTTATGAAGGATAATCATGGAAAAAGGAGGCTGCTGGGGTGGAAGCTGAGGACAAGGGGAAGCCAGTCTGTGTTCTGGCCTACAGAAGTAGAGTGAGAGCACGGGCAGGAAATAGAAGAGGCACGGTCAAGAGTCCTGTCAACTATGACAGAGGAAAAGCTGAGGTTAAGGAAAAAGAAAGGCAATGGTGTGGAAGGTCTCATCATTGGAACAGAATGGAGTCCTTACAGGAAGCAGGCTGGGAGCTGGTGCTGTTGAGATAAGTGTGGGAGTCAATCGGCTAACTTATCCCCTGAGATGGAGATAGAGAAGAAAAAAATGGCAAGGGAAGTGTCAGATATGGGCCATGTGACAGTAAGAGTGGATAGAGATTGGCGACAAGGGTGATGATTTTTTTTGTGTCTGTGCAAGAGCAGAAGACAGCACCAATACAACCATCAATGGAATGGAGCAATTGTTGAAGGAATGGCCTATGAAGGATTGAAACATGCAACAATTCTTGCTTCAGTCCCACTCATGCCTCTCCCTCGCCACTAAATTAGCTCTGATGATACTCCCAAAGAGAATACGGATTAGGGTTCCCCTTGTACTCATTTTCCACCCCCTCAAACTCCACATCTCAAGTACTCACATATCTAACATACCAACCTCCATGATTTCCCCCAGCTCCAACAAGATTTGATGATTAGGAACATATTCCCCTCCCTTCCCTTTTGGTATTCTAAAGGGACGGTTCTCTCCACAACTCCCTGGTCCACTCTTCCATTGCCACCAATTCAATTTGACAATTTCAGATAACCGTTCCATTCTTTTTTCTCTTTCTTCACAGATGTCAATATACCTATCTGTTCCAATTTGTTTATTTCTTTTCTGTGGCATCCAATTCCTAGTTTTTAAAGTAATTGTTTCCATGACAACTCTGCATCCTATCACAGACATTCTCTCGGTTCTCTGCACTCTCCTCCATCTGCAACCTTACATTTGTTTTTGCACTTTTCAGTATTGAAGGAGGGTCCTTGATCTGAGACATCAACTTTTTCTCTCACTAAAAGCTCCAGCATTTTCTGTTCCTGTTTTAGATGATGCTGAAAATCTGAAGTTAAAAAAGCAGCTGAAAACACTTAGCAGGTTAGACAGCATTCCAGAGAGAGAAATAATCTTTATGATTCAGGTCAATGATCTTTTGTCACTAAGTTAATATGAGAAAAAGTTGGAAGCTGATTACATAATTAACTTGCTCATTATTAACTACCCACCAAAGCAGTTAGGGTTAAGATCTATTCCTAACTGAAAAATGAATTTAGCAATATATGGAAAATCCAATCCAAACAAATGCTTCTAACATTTAATAACATTTGAGCAACAAATTTATCATTGTGAATCTTACCAGTTGACTGACAAGCTTTCAACACTGAGCTTTGTATGGTAATCTGCAGTGTATTTCAGAATATTATGTCAACATACTTGATATTTCACATTCCATTGAACAAATTCAAGAGATATGATATAAAATTAATATAAAGAATTTTAGTTTGGCCATTGATTGCTTGTGGTAAGAGAAATTATTCTTTATACATTGGTGATTGTTGAACAAGGCAAAGTGAATATCAACTTGTAAGCATTTTTTGTAAATTGTTGCACTCAAATTAGAAAGCCTAGTTTTCTGCTGCTAGTAAAAACAGGTGGACTCAATATTCAAGATGAAGTTGACTCAGAAATGAAATGAATTGCAGGTTTGTGAAACAGTTGGACAAGGGCTTGAGATAGTGCTTTGCTAAATGATGATACAGGTGTCATTATGACTGCTAAGGAGGAGGACATTTGATGTTCCACTAACACCAATAGTTTTCTTTATTCCTGTGGATATTCTTTGCCAAGATCATAAAATTTTCAGAGAACCATTTACCATTCAATGTGGTTTTCCAATTATCACTAAGCTGATGGCATTGTCAGTGGCATCACTACACAATGACATTACATATCCACGATTCTTGAATAACTTCCATACTAATCCTATCAAAGCAAGTTTTAATTAGTTTTGAACAATCTTTTACAATAAGACTATTGCAAAAAAACTTTAAAAGGATTCTGGAAAAGGACAACATTTAGCAATAACAGAATCTCCCTTTATGTTGAAGATGCATTCCAAGGAACAAGAATGCTGTTGGAATTGGCACTAAAAGGAGTCTTTATAGCATTAAGAGAAAGAGAGATGTGTATTACTGATGGTATTGCCCTGCCAGGAACCAGCTGCAAACAGCTATTTCCCATGCTGATGTGTTTGGAATTTGGTTGAGGGCTCAGCTGCCTGCTGGCACTCCCGCAACAAGGAAATAGTTAAAGTTAGCTCGATGCAACATAGCTCAGTGTGGAGTGCGCCACTGAAACAACGTACAATGGCTGCCTGGGAGGGCTGGTATTGGGCAGGCCAGAGTGAGCACTGCAGTTGCTTAACACTGAGATGTGGGGGCTCAGGGTTGAACACTGGCCAGCATGCTAAGTATGGGTATTGCTGGGGCCTGGCAGCAGCTGGTCCACGTCTTGACAGGCTGCCCAGATTTTACAGGCTCTTTCATCAAATACTGGACATAAACTCTTTTCAATTCACTTTCTTTCTCAAGTGGTGACAATCTGGTTGAAAGACCCAGGATACCAACAGCCACTGTCATTCACAATCACAACTGGTCTTCATAGATAAACCTAGGCAGGGATTGCCAAGGACTTACTCTGTCGTGGAGGGTATCATGCCTGAGGTCATTCCTGTTTTCATTCACTGCCTATCCTACATCTCTTCTCCTCTCTTCTGGGGTAACAAGGAATGAGAATGCTGGCTACGTTTTTCTCTCTCCCTGACCCATGAACAATACTACAGCTGGATGAGGTTAACTAATAACTCAGGGTCAAAGCTAAGACTTTCATGAACTCCAAGGCTCAGAAATAGACATGGTGATACAATTAATTGTGCATTCACAGAAAGCTTTCCTACCTCACACAACATCTGGCGCATTGCTCTTCAAAATTTTATACAAATGAAATCAGATTTCTAAACAGATACATAATTTCATGATTAAAAACCTACTCCAAACTGTACAGAGTGTATACTTGTGATTTAATTGCTGTTGGAAAATGGGATAAGACATGGAATACGGAATAGAAAGTGAAGAAACTAAATGAAAAAGTCAAGGAGTCACATTCCAAAGACGTGGAGGTTAGGAGTTGTGGGCATGCTATGTTGGCGCTGGAAGAGTGGCGACACTTGCGGGCTGCCCCCAGCATATTCTCAGTAATGCAAAAATACACATTTCACTGTGTGTTTAGATGTACATATGACTAATAAATAAAAATATCAAAGTATCTAATTGGTTCCATGAACTGAGATTAAATGTGAAAAGTAACAATGCACAATGAGCAGCAAGCATAAAAAGTGAATCAAATCTTTTTTTTTACTTTTCATGATCTAGCAATTGCCATGAATCTCACCAACTAAATAGGTCAAATTATTTCTGCTCATAATTTTCATATATTCTTCTTACCTCCTCAGGTTTTCTCATGTCTTACCTTCTCATGTGCGCCTTTGACAAGGTGCCACACATGAGGCTGCTAAACAAGATAGGAGCCCATGGTATTACAGGAAAGGTACTAGCATGGATAGAAGATTGGCTGACTGGCAAAAGGCAAAGAGTGGGAATAAAGGGGGCCTTTTCTGGTTGGCTGCCGGTGACTAGTGGTGTTCCGCAGGGGTCGGTGTTGGGTCTGCTACTTTTCACGTTATTTGTTAATGATCTGGATGACTGAATTGATAGCTTTGTGGCCAAGTTTGTGGATGATACAAAGATAGGTGGAGGGGCAGGTAGCATTGAGGAAGCAGGGAGTCTGCAGAAGGACTTGGACAGGTTGGGAGAATGGGCAAAGAAGTAGCAGATGGAATACAGTGTAGGGAAGTGTACGGTCATGTAGAAGGAATAAAGGTGTAGACTATTTTCTAAATGGGGAGCGAATTCAGAAATTGGAGGTGCAAAGGGACTTGGGAGTCCTAGTGCAGGATTCCATAAAGGTTAACTTGCAGGTTGAGTCAGTAATAAGGAAGGCAAATGCAATATTAGCATTCACTTTGACAGGACTAGAATATAAGAGCAAGGATGTAATGCTGAAGCTTTATAAGGCATTGGTCAGACCACATTTGGAGTATTGTGAGCAGTTTTGGGCTTCATATCTAAGGAAGGATGTGCTGGTGTTGGAGAGGGTCAAGAGGAGATTTACAAGAATGATCCCTGGGATGAAAGGGTTAACATATGAGGAGGGTTTGATGGTTCTGGGCCTGTACTCACCAGAGTTTAGGGGAGATCTCATTGAAGCCTACCAAATATTGAAAGGCCTGGATAGAGTGGACATGGAGATAATGTTTCCAGTAGTGGGAGAGTCTAGGTCCAGAGGGCACTCCCTCAGAATAGAAAAGACGTCCCTTTAGAACAGAGATGAGGAAGAATTTCTTTAGCTAGAGGGTTGTGAATCTGTGGAATGCATTGCTACAGAAGGCTGTGGGTATACTTAAAGCATAAGTTGATAGTTTCTTGATTAGTAAGGGCATCAGAGGTTACAGGGAGAAGGCAGGAGAATGGGGCTGAGAGGGAAAAATAAATCAGCCATGATCGAATGGCAGAGCAGACTCGATGGAGTGAATGGCCTAATTCTGCTCCTATGTCTTATTGTCTTATGGTTTTACTGCTTACTCAAGTAATTTTTACAAAGATAGACAAATGATCCAATTCTGAAAGGAGTCCCACTTTCTATAAACTTAGTTATTGAATGTTAGAAGTGCCAGTAAAATGTCTGTAAACTATAGGATTTGTTTCCAGTCAGGGCTTGGAGTTTGAAATTTCACAGTGGTTTGTGTGCTGAATACAGTTTAAGGGAAGTTCAGTGTGACAAATATGCCAAAGAACTTGTTTTCACCTTCCTTTCATCTATCAAACTACAATAATGAGAACTGTGAAACGAGACAGGAAGTCTATCACAAATGAACAACAAAGAGCAACATCTATAACGTTCTTCAGATACATGAAAGAAGAAATTCCGAAAAAATACTTCTCCTTCGTGATTCAGGTAATTAAAGCATCTAAGGTGAGATTGTTATTGTGGCACACATCACATCCAGAGCATCAAATCCTTTAAACAATCTGAGACCACAGAAGAACTATTCAGATTATACGTACCAGTTCTTTGAAATAGCTGTCCGAATTTATTTATTTACAAATAGCTGTCCTACCTCCTCCAAATACATATCCAATTGTTGATTGAAATTTTCTATGACTTACAAAGTTATTTGATGCAACCTCATTTTCAGGTCATAGTTACACATCTCACTAACAGATGGCGCAAGATCATGTTGACCAGTTCGCCCTACCTAAATCATGGTACAATGCCCCATCCATGAGATACAGGAGACCTTGTTGGTTGGCGCTCTGCAAGCCAAGTGTGATTCTGTTTTCTCTTCATTTCTGTTTCCAGATCTTTTGGCCAATATTTTAAATTTATAACCTCTTGTGGTCTCATTTGCCAGACTACACAGTTTTGTCTGTTTACTCTGTCAAAACTCCTTATGATAGCATGAAAAGGATCGCCTTTAACCTTCACAGGTCTAAGGGGAACTACAGCTTGTCCAGTTTTGCCATGCATTCCAGTTATCTTTGGCACTATGCAGTAACTTCCCATGTGGAAAACAAATAAAACTGCAGAATCTGAAATCTGAAACAAAAAGAGAAAATGCTGGAAGAACTCATCTAGTCAAGCAGCATCTGTGGAAAGTGACACCAATTAATGTTTTGCGTCAGGGACCCTTCCTTGGAATTCTGAGGAAGAGTCCCTGACCCAAAACATAAACCAGTTTCTCTATTCACAGATACTGCTTGACTAGTTGAGCTCTTCCAGCACTTTTTGTCTTTGTTTCAACTTCCTCTGTGTCCTGGCCTAAACCCTGATATGCTTCCTCCAGTGCTGCACCCAGATTTCAACACAATGTTGAAGCTGAGGCCTGATCAACGATTTGCAAACTTCAAGCATGTCTTCCTTGCTTTCATATGTAATATTCCTATTTACAAAGTTAGGGATCCCACTCACTTTCTTAACCCCTTTTCACCATGCCATGCCATTTTCAAAGATTTATAAATATGCACCCCAGATCACTCGTTTTTGGGCATACTTCACCCTTAAAATAATACCAGTTAAATTAAACTCTCCCAAAGTGTAAAATTTCACCCCCCATCTGTAATGAACTGTGACTATCTGTTTGTCCTTGTCCAATTCACCAGTTCATCTTTAATCTCACAAGTTTTCCACTGCCCTACTCAGCTGCAGAGCCATTTTTGTAACATCAGCGAGTATTGATATCACACTCCATTTATTGAAGTCCAGGGGAGCAATGGCCCCAATACTCATCTTTAGGTGGGAGAGAATCTTTGCTTCTACATATCTAAAGTTTGGTTCCCAGGATGGTATACGTGGCTCAGCTGAGACCCGAGCTGTGCTGTGCTCCAAATTTGTTCCTCACCCAATTATGTACCCAGGTTAATACTTTTCCTTTAATATCATGTGATTCCATTTTTGAAAATAAGTTTTGTGAAACTTTATCTCATGCCCTTAGAAAGTATTTTCCCCGTTTAACTGTGCAGATGCATACTCCAGGGATAGAATCATAAAGACATACAGCAAGGAAACAGGCCAGTTATCAGTTTCATGAAATGAAAATGAACAACAGTTTTGTCATTGTTACAATATCTGGCCCAGTATCTAGTGCAGGTTTAAAGTTACCTTAATTTGAAAATACAAGAACAAACATAAAGAATTATATTTTGTGAACTTCAGTGTATTCCTTAAAGCATCATAGCATGTCCACCTTGGGAGGAAAAAATAATATCATGAAGAAATTAAAATTAGTCTGAAACAAAATTGTATGACTGTCTTGACCTAGGTGATTCCCTCTGTGCTAAAACTCACTTAGCTGTACACTATTGGTAAAATAACCCAGTCACAAGTAGGTCTTGAATTATCATGGAGGTTCTGCTCGTCACCTGCAGAAGTTCTGGTGGGAGATTGACAGACTCTCCAGGGAATGACATGAACAGCTGGAGTTACAGAAGAGATTGGTGGAGGCCCCAAGAAATGTCAGATGCAGAGAGTTTTCTTCAGTGCTCAGTTGATTTCCTTTTCTAGCAGTCTCGTACTCAAGTAGCTGTGAGTGACAGACTCCAATTTTTTCCTCCCCTGTGACCTCTACCACCTGCTTCAGTACATTGGACAGATGTGTGGATGTACCAGTGCCATTTAAAAGTGATTGAAATATGAGCCTGCTGATGAAAAAAATGAAGATTGATTTAAGGTGGAATTTTTAAATAATCCCATAAACAGTCATAAGTACTATATTTAATGGAGAAATTGAAGCCATTTAATGCCTCCTAGGCATTGTCTGCCAGTTAGGCAACATTTTTACTTTCAGAGTTTAAATTCAGACAGGCATTGTTAGTCGGGCAATGGGGCTTGGTATTTGTATCTCTTTGTTTAACCTTTCATACAGATCACAAAATCATTTTTCCAAAATATATATTTAGAAAATGTGACATTTTAACTTGTACTGTTACAGCATATAATAATAGTTATGTGTAATGTAAATTAGATTCCGTAAAGATGGAGGGTTTCAGAATTATTGTTGAGTTTGTTTTGCAAATGATGAAAATAACTAATTATTTGAAGAAATGCACAGCAGATTGCATAAACTGGAGATTCCTTCTAAATATTCAGCAAAACGTTATGACAGAAAAAGTCAAACATTGTCTGATTCTTTACTGGGTGCTACGTTTCAGAGAGTGTGCAATACTAATAAAAATCTTGAGATAAAATCTTTCAATTGCTCATTATTTGACTTCAAATACACAAACTAAACCAATTTTCTTATATATAAACAAACTGTGATTAAAAAATATGGCTATGGGGTCAAGAAAACTAATTGCCAATTTTTAGCAAAGAAAGTGAGATTCACTCTATTTCACTGCACAGTCGCTAAACCTACGAAAGGTCTACCAACTAAGTACAAGCGTAGCAATATTACCATGAACAGGAAGTTGGAATATATTTGGAAGCCCTAAATGAAGTTAATAATCAAAACTAAGCATTTTATCTCTGTATGCTATTGGATCACATAAATTATTCATGGTCAATTCAGGTGGAAAATTTCAATTGCCAGTTTCTCAAAAGTGTCCAATTAAGAAAGGGACTTCTGAGCTACAGACAGGCGCCACCGTCATTAAAGGGCAGTTTCTGAAGATTACAGGTCTCCAGCCTGTCAAACAGAGTCCTTTCTGTAGCTTAAGTAAATCAGTGGCTGTAAAGCTGAAATTAAATACTCTGTGTAGAAAGAAAGCTCTTGTGAACTATCACCTTGTTTAAACAAATACCTGACTACTTTAAGGAATTGTGCTGTGCTCAAAGTAATACTGGTGGTAAAGGGCAGGGTTGAAAATTTCACTTAATTGATAGTGCTCTATGTATTAGCTCACAAAAACCGTTGAATAGGGACAACCAGTAAAATTCTTTTGATTTATTGCGAGAATTGAGACTCACTAGAGCCAGGTGAATTGAGAAAGGCAGCTCCGGAAAACAGAAGGAAAACAAAGATGATCTGACAAATCTGTTACAATAACCATCTGTAAAGTTAAGAACCTAATGAAGTGGAAATGCACCTGGCCATGTGTGCACCAATTAGGACAGGTGGTAATAACATAAGCCAGACAACATAGTTAACCTGGTTGTTGATGTGTGCAAAGCAAGAAAGATTCATAATTTCACACTTCAAGTATCACGTATGTCCATCACACATTAAAAAAACACTAATCCTAATCATTCTTGCATCCTAATCCTAATAATGTGTCAGATTTGTACATAGCCATCTGACATTAAATATTTGATTAACATTACATCTTGTGTGTGTCTGTACAAGTTTTGTTTTGCACTGATATATAAAACAAACTCTTATGAATGAGATTCTGGTGCTTTACAGAACCAAGTTAATGGACCTCACAAAAATCAATAAACAAGAGAATTTTAGTACATAATTCAGCAAGGAAGCCAAGAATAATGGGATTAAAGCAAGCAATGGAATTCCAAAGTACAAAAGGTTTTAAAATGTTATGGTGTAAACTGCACAAGGAGAACAATGAGCTATTATTTTTATAAATCAATAGTATCACTAAATGTAAACATTTCTACAAGATAGCTAACAGCCCTAAACAACTTTTCCTGTTAAAAGAAAACTAATTTGGTTGGGGTTATGATTCTGTTTCCACAAAGGACTATAAACCTTCAATCTAAACAGCTGACACTGGAATCAACCAGGTCTGGAGATCCACATTCCATTCCAGTTTGGGAGATTTAAGTTATTTCAGACAAATCCCAAGATCACTCCAGGATGCAAAGCTAACAATTAAAATAGTCTAGAATTTAATAGAAATCTGGTTGATCAATGAGTACTGGATGAAAAAACAAACCTGCCACTGGACCATTTCTGACAAAATACGAAAGCCTTCATTTTCCTGGGAAAGAAATGTCTAAATAAATGACAGTTCTGTGAGGTGCACTGATCTGTAATTCTTTAGAATGGGCCACACAAAGAGGATCAAATATACAGTTCACCAGGCTTTACCTCTGGCTTATCCACAAATACTGCTGAAATTCTCTTCATTAATGCTGTTTGGTGAGCTGCCTACAATTTATATGCGAGGCAATGTGAAATTAATGGTGCAGAAGTACACATTTTTTCTCTTTTTGAATACTTACTTGTTACACTGTTAATCATGCAATACAATTCCAGTTAAAATGTTTAGAGCTGTCCAAATCTTTACAAAGGCCTAGAATTCTACTGCATGTGCAAAATAATTTTAAGAAACCTGATTGGTAAACGTCATCTAGGACTTTGTCCACTGGAGTTTTGATACAGGCTTTTTGTGAATATGACACTCATGTCCATGATACCCACCACCCAATTGTCTCCACAGCATACCCCCTCCATAAGCTTACTTCCAATACCTTGCAAGAACAGTCTCAGGATATTCTCCCTATTCCCAAGCTCTCTCTTCGCCAGAAATCATTCCCTTTTCCTGCCCCCCACATCCAAGTGTCTCCTCAGGACATGAGGAGTTCACAATTTCTATTATCTGTGAAGGTGACCGATTATTAAAGAAACACGTCAGTGCAGATTTGAGGCTTATTTTGTTGTACGCATTGCCAAGGGTCTCATATGCAATAGACTAATAAAGCCTGGTAATGTCACATAAACTGGTGCAAGCCTTTTGTACGTTGCCATTTTAAAGCAAAGGTTTATATGAGAAATTTCATGGCCATAACATGCTTAATTTCCGTTTCATTGTTATATGGGGTGGCACAGAAGCATTGGAGTCACACAGTGAAGCATCTGGTAGAGCTGCTGGCTCTCAGCTCCAGCAGCCTGGGTTTGGTCCTAATCTCAGGTGCTGCTAGTGTGGAGTTTGCACATTCTCCGTGTTACAGTGTGGATTCCCCCAGGTACTCCCATTTTCTCCCACATCCCAAAGACGTTCAAATAAGCAAGATCATTGGTCACTGTAAATTGCCCCTTATGTATAGGTGACTGTTTCATGCTGTATTACTCTATAATTCAATTAAAAACTTGTTGACATTCGGAGCTTTGGCACAGATTGAAACAAACTGTGTCACTACAGACCAATTTCCAGATTGTATAAATGATATCCAAGTGTCCACATTCTCTTTAACACAAATTATTTATGATTGTCAAATGCTCAAGTCCTTATTCGACTAGTGAGTTTCCATGCAGCCACATGGAAACTAACTCATCATAAAAGGAGTTGAGCACATGACGATCAAAACTCTAATAGCGTTTTCAGTCAGATCTGTCAATCATTTTCCCTATTTTCTCTCTGTCCTCTTATGATTCCTATAGTACCCCAACAACCAACAATGCATTGAACTGTTTGCCATTCCTTTGTTAGCCTTGTTAATGATAATCAGCCAAGTGATGCATTGGAACCAACCCTGTTCTCATCCAATATCTCCACATACCATATTCCAACAGACAGAAACATGGTTGATTACTTTCTTTACAAACCCTAACTCAGAAATATCAAGGCAGACTTCAATGTTTTGTACAACTGCTCTGCAGGAATCAGTTGGCTCACACATGGATATTGTGCACTTTGAATGGTCATTTTAAACAAAAATACAGGACAATGCAACATTGTTTTATATGTTGGATATAATCACGGTTCTGGGTTAGGAAAAGCATTGAGTACTGCTATTTTAACCAATCCTTCTGATTATGACAATTTTGGGTTATAATAACTTGATCCATTAATAAGAAATAAGGACTTGAGACTAAACTTTATATTTTGCATTACATATAAACAACTTAGTTGAGCTTGGTTCAGTGACTAGAGTATTCCCTTGTGCTATTTAACAAATGAAGGGTATGAAGATGTCCAACCCCACAAAGAAACAACTTATCCAACATTCCACCATTCAGAATTTTAGGTTACATTCAGAACCTATGTGATTAATGGATCATTACAAATATGCTTTAGATTAAGAGCACTTCAACATGTTTGACTATCAAGAGCTTCACACTTCAAATTGTACATAAAAGCTTTGCTAACTAATTTCTGTGCATAAGTTTTGTTTTCATTAAAAGATCAATCAATATTGTGAGCCTGTGTGTGTTATTCGTCTTGTGTGTGTGTCTGTACGTTTTTTTTGCACTGATATACAAAACAAAATCTTATGAAATTACTCAGATAGAGTAATCTCCATTTGCTACTATGCATACCAGAAAAACATTTATATTTTATTCAGTTAAACTGA